>NC_142882.1:84612058-84916911 GCF_051225735.1 Oryctolagus cuniculus | reverse complement strand
AAGAAATGGAAAAATCTTCCATGCTCATGGATTGGAAGAATCAATATCATCAAAATGTCCATTCTCCCAAAAGCAATTTATACATTCAATGCAATACCAATCAAGATACCAAAGACCTTCTTCTCAGATCTGGAAAAAATGAAGCTGAAATTCATATGGAGACAGAGGAGACCTCGAACAGCTAAAGCAATCTTGTACAACAAAAACAAAGCCGGAGGCATCACAATACCAGATTTCAGGACATACTACAGGGCAGTTGTAATCAAAACAGCATGGTACTGGTACAGAAATAGATGGATAGACCAATGGAACAGAATAGAAACACCAGAAATCAATCCAAACATCTACAGCCAACTCATATTTGATCAAGAATCCAAAACCAATCCCTGGAGTAAGGACAGTCTATTCAATAAATGGTGCCGGCAAATTGGATTTCCACGTATAGAATCATGAAGCAAGACCCCTACCTTTCACCTTACACAAAAATTCACTCAACAAGGATTATAGACTTAAATCTACGACCTGACACCATCAAATTATTAGAGCGCATTGGAAAAACCCTGCAAGATATAGGTACCGGCAATGACTTCTTGGAAAACACCCCAGAAGCACAGGCAGTCAAAGCCAAAATTAACATTGGGATTGCATCAAATTGAGAAATTTCTGTACTGCAAAAGAAACAGTCAGGAAAGTGAAGAGGCAACCGACAGAATGGGAAAAATATTTGCAAACTATGCAACAGATAAAGGGTGGATAACCAGAATCTACAAAGAAATCGAGAAACTCCACAAGATCAAAACAAACAACCCACTTAAGAGATGGGCCAAGGACCTAAACAGACATTTTTCAAAAGAAGAAATCCAAATGGCCAACAGACACATGAAAAAATGTTCAAGATCATGAGCAATCAGGGAAATGCAAATCAAAACCACAATGAGGTTTCACCTCACCCCGGTTAGAATGGCTCACATTCAGAAATCTACCAACAATAGATGCTGGAGAGGATGTGGGGGAAAAGGGACACTAACCCACTGTTGGTGGGAATGCAAATTGATTAAGCCACTATGGAAGTCAGTCTGGAGATTCCTCAGAAACCTCAATATAACCCTACCATTCAACCCAGCCATTCCACTCCTTGGAATTTACCCAAAGAAATTAAATTGGCAAACAAAAAAGCTGTCTGCACCTTAATGTTTATTACAGCTCAATTCACAACAGCCAAGACCTGGAACCAACCCAAATGCCCATCAACAGTAGACTGGATAAAGAAATGATGGGATATGTACTCTATAGAATACTATACCGCAGTCAAAAACAATGAAACCCGGTCATTTGCAACAAGATGGAGGAATCTGGAAAACATCATGCTGAGTGAATTAAGCCAGTCCCAAAGGGGCAAATATCATATGTTCTCCCTTATTGGCGACAACTAACTGAGCACCAAAGGGGAAACTTGTAGTGAAACTTGAAGTGAAATGGACACTATGAGAAACAGTGACTTGATCAGCTCTTGTCCTGATGGTTGATGTACAATGTAATACTTTATCCATTTTAGTATTTTTTTTTGTTCTAGTACCATTGGTTGAACTCTGTAATTAACACACAATTATTCTTAGGTGTTTAAATTTTAACTGAAATGTGATCCCTCTTAGGAATTTGGAAAACATTATGCTGAGTGAAATAAGTCAATCCCAAAGGGACAAATACCACTTGTTCTCCCTGATAGGTGACAACTAACTGAGCACCAAAAAGGAAACCTGTTAAAGTGAAATGAACACTATGAGAAACGGTGACTTGATAAGCCCTCACCCTGACTGTTGATGAACAACTTAATATGTTATCCCTCTTGGTATTTTTTTGTTTGTTCTACTTAATACTTTTGGTTGAATACTGTAATCAATACACAATTCTTCTTAAGTGCTGAAACTTAACTGAAAAGTGATCGCCATTAAAATATAAGAGTGGGAATAAGAGAGGGAAGAGATGTGCAATTCGGGACATGCTCAAGCTGACTTACCTCAAACCGTAGAGTTAGAAACATACCAGGGGATTCCAATTCAATCCCATCAAGGTGGCATGTACCAATGCCATCTCACTAGTCCCAGTGATCAATTTCTGTTCACAATTGATCATAATGATAGGACTAAGAACCAAAGGGATCACATAAACAAGACTAGTGTCTGCAAATATTAGCTGATAGAATAAAAAAGGGAGAGAACAATCTAACATGGGAAGTGAGATACACAGCAGACCCATAGAATGGCAGATGTCCTAAACAGCACTCTGGCCTCAGAATCAGCCCTTAAGGCATGCGGATCCGGCTGAAAAGCCCATGAGAGTATTTCAGGCATGGAAAGCCAAGACACTCTGGAAAAAAAAAAAACTAAATGAAATATCTCCCCGAGTGAGATCCCAGTGGAAAGAATGGGTCATCAAAGAAGGAGGTTCCTTTCTCTGAAGGGAGGAGAGAACTTCCACTTTGACCATGGCCTTGCCTAAATATGATCAGAGTCGGTGAACTCAGGGAGCTTCCATAGCCTTGGCAGCTCATGACAAGAGCCTAGGGTGATTACTGATGCCATAAACAAGAGTGTCAATTTGTTAAGTCAACAACAGGAGTCACTGTGCACTTACTCCTCATGTAGGATCTCTGTCCTTAGTGTGCTGTACATTGAGATTTAAAGCTATAACGAGTACTCAAACAGTATTTTTCACTTTGTGTTTCTGTGTGGGAGCAAACTGTTGAAATCTTTACTTAATGTATGCTAAACTGATCTTCTGTATATAAAGAGAATCGAAAATGAATCTTGATGTGAATGGAAGGGGAGAGGGAATGGGAAAGGGGAGGGTTGCGGGTGGGAGGGACGTTATGGGGGAGAAGCCATTGTAATCCATAAGCTGTACTTTGGAAATTTATATTCATTAAATAAAAGTTAAAAATAAAAAATAAATAAATATGAAAAAATTTTTTTAAAAAATTTAACTTGTGCAAACATAGGTCTATATTATTTGCCCCTAAATGGTTCAGAGGCAGAAGAAAGCAAGGAACTTGTTTCCCTAAAGACCAAAGAAAATTCTACACTAATGTAGAAGGGATCCAAAGACTGACATAGGCTGAATCAGAGCCCCGCAGTGTTAGGACCCCAAACACTTCAGGACAGAACCTCTAAGCACCCCTTTTGCGATATTCAATTATCCCCATGGGCTAGACACTGAAAAAGGAAGGATTTAGCAAAACAATTTGAGGCTTGCATATAAACTACTCCAACAGGGACCAGCGCTGTGGTGTAGTGAATTCAGCCGCCTGAAGTGCTGGCAACCATATGGACGCCAGTTCATGTCCAGCTGCCCCATTTCCTATCCAGCTCCTTGCTAATGTGCCTGAGAAAGCAGTGGAAGATGGCCCAAGTCCATGGGCCCCTGCACTTACATGGGAGTCCCAGAAGAAGCTCCTGGCTCCTGGCTTCAGCCTGGCCCAGCCCCAGCTCTCGCAGCCATTTGGGGAGTAAACCAGCAGATGGAAGATCTGTCTGTCTCTCCTCTCCTCCTCTCTCCCTCCCTCCCTCCCTCCCTCTCCCTCCCTCTCCCTCCCTTTCTAACTCTGACTTTCAAATAAAAGAAATAAATCTTTTTAAAAAATAAACTACCCAAACAGTGACATTATAGCAATAAACTGGAGGAGAGGTAGTGGGAGGCGATGATGATTTTACTCTAATTCATAACATAAAAATTTTTGAAAAGCTCTTGTTTCAGCAAAGATGACTCACTTAAAATAATGCAACATTAACTTGCAGATAAGTTGAGCTATCCCCCAGCACAAATGTGATATCCGCCTCTTCTTTGCAAATCTCTGCCAGTGAGGAACGGAGGAGGGAGAAGGCAGTTGCAAGACGAAAGCACAATGGCATGAAGAGAAGAGACAAAGCTAGAGAACCACTGTACCTGGAGCACCACCTGGGACCTCCCCATCCCTGCTCTGCACAGCACAAGGCGTGGCTCAAGGACCTGTAGGAGCTGTGACATCACTATTATCAGGGCAAAACTGGCTTGCGTTTGCTCTCTCTCTCTCCTTGTTTTCTAATAAAGTTTTTTTTTTTTTTGACAGGCAGAGTGGACAGTGAGAGAGAGAGAGACAGAGAGAAAGGTCTTCCTTTGCCGTTGGTTCACCCTCCAATGGCCACCGCAGCTGGCACACCGCGCTGATCCAAAGGCAGGAGCCAGGTACTTATCCTGGTCTCCCATGGGGTGCAGGGCCCAAGCACTTGGGCCATCCACCACTGCACTCCCTGGCCACAGCAGAGAGCTGGCCTGGAAGAGGGGCAACCGGGACAGAATCCAGCGCCCCGACCAGGACTAGAACCCGGTGTGCCGGCGCCGCAAGGCGGAGGATTAGCCTAGTGAGCCGCGGCGCCAGCCATCTAATAAAGTTTTAATAAGATTTTCACAGTCCAAAATTCCTCAAGTTTCTGCAGGAGCTCTTTGGCCAAAATGCTTAGGTCTAAGTTACTGCTATGGAAAGGGGAGCCTTCAGTCCCTCTGACCACACAGGACTGTGACTGTATTTTGGGAAGCCTCTCAGGCGGAGGCTGGAGGGGCAGCTATTTAGGGATATTTAGCAGTCTCTTGTGTCAGCAGCTTATTCCCTGCCCAAGGTGCAAACTGCACTAGAAAAATCTCAAAAGTCCACTCCAGCTGTCAGATTTCATCTGCCACAAACACCACGCTGCTTTCATCTACAGTATCTCACACCCTCCAGACACCATGCGGAATTAGAAACCAAATGCATTTGCCAGACCAAACAGACAGGTTGGGGTTTCCAACTGCAGATGAGTAGGCAGCCCGGGTAATTTGCTGCTCCATTTAAATTTTACATGGGGTATACCCAGAATACATCTCTCCCCTTTCTTCCTGCTTCACTGTCTGTTAAGCCATTTCCATTCTTCAGTGGCTAAGGATCTCATGACATTTTTCTAGACCACCTGGATTCAGAACCCAACCAACAACACTGATAAAGTCAATTTTGCCTTGCTGGCTGAGATTCTTGGTCAAAAAAGGATAATCCTGGGTGGCATCCATTCTGCATCGCCAGGGTCTCCCTCCAAAACTTCTTATTGAAGCTTTTCAAGGCCAAGTATCAGGTTAGCATCCCCATCTTTTCCCTGGAAACCTTAAAGCTCCCTCAAAATGCAAAGTGAATCAAAAGTAGCCTGAGAAACCTGGTTCTGTTAACATTCCTTTTCAGTCAGGAGGGAATCTTTATTCAACCCCAGAGCTGTTTAAAAAAAAAAAAATAGAAAAATCTAATTGTTTCAAGACAAGCTGCTGTTCCTGTGTTCTGATCCCTGAGCTCCCCCTTGTGCCCTGATGGGAAATTGATTCAAGTAAGAACTAAAGTCAACACATGGAGGCTGAGAGGTCCAGCCACTCCCTAGAGCACTGGACCACACTGGAGGATGCTGCATTGTTATTACAGACACAGTTTTGCCAGAATACAGGTGAATGGCTCCACCCTGTCCATCACTGTTATTTCAGATGAGTTGTTTGGAAAACTAAAATACAGACCAAAGTCACAGAATCTAGCTCAGGAAGAAAAAAGCCGAAGGTGCCTGAGAAATCCTGACGAGCACAGCTCAGTTCCATAGGCGGCAAAGACCACACTGGGGCCAAAGGAGAAAATGGTCTTGTGCTGTGCTTACTGGGGAGAACTTGGCTGGGAGATGCGCCACTGAGCCCCGTGAGACTACTTCCTTCATTACAGTAAGACATCAGAATGCACCTTGGGAGGTTCAACAGAGAGGGGCCTTTTCTAAAGGGAACCTGTTCTTCAGAGCCATCATTTGCTTCTCTGGAGACCTGTAGAAGGTGCAGATGCCACTGAGATGGACACGCAGAGGCTAGACCCAGAGAGCTTACTCACCAGGTCCAGGGAAGAACCTCGGAAGGGCCATGGTAAATACAAGCACCTGAATTCTAGGTCAGATGTTGAACTACCAAAGGAGGATGAAAGATGCTGGAATACTGGCAGAATCTCTGACCACACCTCTTCATACAGCAAGTGGTTTGCTGCCTGGACTCTGGCTTGGAGGCTAGCAGATGCCTCCTCCACCGCACAGTGCCCTTAGGCATTGGTCCCCTCTGTTCCGTGCACTGATATCCATCACCAGTTACTATCTACTCCTCGTACCACATTCTTCTTTCCCCTTAAACAGTGAAAAGAATAATTAATGAGTACATCTTTGAGAACCAGAAAAGTGTAGTGGGCAAGAAGTGAGTTCAATGAGTGTGCCTTAATACCCCAAAGCAGGTCCCAAATATTCTAAGTAGTTGTTTTAATACACAAGTAGGTGAAACAGTGCTCAGACCTCTGATTTCCAATGCAGATGTGACATGAAAAGGATGGCTCAAATCTCTAAAAGGTTATTGTGAAATCATCAAAAGCAAAATTAAGTAAAACATTTTCATTTTCACTAGTTTAATGGAGGAGAAAACCTGCAAATCAAACTATATTCCAAGGTACCTTGATCCTAAAATGTTTACAAATAATCAACATATTAAGCAAGAATAACTGTGAAAAATAAAAATCAGGAGACATTTAAAGTTCATTAATGCGATCCAAGCAGTCTTTATTAAAGCTCACATCTGAGTCTATGGAATGGCTTATTTTCTCCTATGAGTTCCACCCAAGGTGAAATGTATTAGCCATATCTAGACTGTAGGTAGTAAGCTGGTGCCCCAATGTCGACCAGCTAAATGAACTATACTACGTATTCTGTAGGTCGGACCTACTTTGGTGATTATGCCACTGTGAATCATAAATGTGGCAAGCTGGAAACAGATCACACAAGTTATCTACCCTGGTCCCTACCCCTTTACTGTGACTCACAGATTAAATTATTTAGTCTAGGTCACCCAACTGGTTCATTGCAGATCCTAATCTAGCTCTCAAGGATATTGAGGCTAAACAGAAAGAACAGATACAAGGATAGAACAGTATAGCTAATTACATGTGGCTTAATTAATCTTCAAGAAAATTAGGCTTTAATTAGAGGTAAATAGGACAACAGTATGAAGGAGGCTGGGAAGAACAGGCATGTACTGTACAGACTGCGCATTGACCCATGACTGTAGTGAGATAGAGGAATAAATCCTTGCCCTTTTTACTTTTTTTGACAGGCAGAGTTAGACAGAGAGAGAGAGACAGAGAGAGTTATAGACAGTGAGAGAGAGACAGAGAGAAAGGTCTTCCCTCCGTTGGTTCACTCCCCTAATGGCCGCCACAGCTGGTGCTGCGCTGATCCAAAGCCAGGAGCCGGGTGCTTTGGCCCAAGCACCTGGGCCATCCTCCACTGCCTTCCCGGGCCACAGCAGAGAGCTGGACTGGAAGAGGAGCAACCTGGACTAGTACCCAGCGCCCCAACCGGGACTAGAACCTGGGGTGCTGGCGCCGCAGGCGGAAGACTGGCCTAGTGAGCCATGGCGCTGGCCGGATTTATTCCTCTTAACAGGTGCTCAGCACATCTCTATAAGAAAAACTTGCAGATTCTTGATGAGGCTTCACCTCACTCCATTAGAATGACTTTCATACAGAAATCAACAAACAACAAGTCCTGGCAAAGATGTGGGGGAAACGGTACTCTAATCCATTGTTGGTGGGAATGTTAAATGGTACAACCACTGTGGAAGACAGTATGGAGATACCTCAGAAATCTGAATATAGACCTACCACACGACCCAGACATCCCACTCCTGGGAATTTACCAAAGGGAAATGAAATCAGAATATGAAAGAGTTATCTGTACCCCCATGTTTATTGAAGCTCAGTTTACAACAGCTAAGATGGAATCAACCCAATGGTCATCAACTGAAGACTGGATAAAGAAATTGTGGGATATGTACACCATGGAGTACTACATAGCAGTAAAAAAAAAATGAAATTCTGTCATTTGCAACAAAATGGATGAAACTGGAAAAGCATCATACTTAGTGAAATAAGCCAGTCCCAAAGAGCAAATACCATATGTTCTCCCTGATGTGATAACTAATAGAGCACCTAAAAGATAACCTATAGAAGTGAAATTGACACTTTGAGATGCAGGGACTTCGAACAGCCCTTGTCTTGACTGCTGAGACACAATTTTTTTCATCTTATTTGTTGAACTCTTAGTACAGAGTTAATCGTATGTATATAGTTAATTGAAAATAGATCTTTGTAAAAAATAAGAATGGAAATAGGAGGAGGAGGAGGAAGAAGGTTGGGAGGGCAGGTACAATGGGAAGAATCACTATGTTCCTAAAGCTGTATTTATGAAATGCATGAAGTTTGTATTCCGTAAATAAAAGGTTTCCAGGGAAAAAAAAGAAAAACTTGCAGATTCCTCTGTTGTTTTTCTGCTTTATACTCACAGAGAGTGTTTTCAAATTGCTATACTCTAGAAAGTTGTGCTTCCTATAATAAGTACAAATGTGGAATAATCATAAATAAATAAGAATACCTGGGGACTGAGATCACTCCTGCTCCAGGTTTGGTAGGATTACACCTCATTTTCACAGCAGTGGATCGGCCATTAATGCAAGACGTTGTAGTTGTAGAAGATCTATTGTAAAGTAAATGATATTTTAAAGAAAGTTATGATGCAGATTAAAAAGTCAAAACTGTCATGTGTATAATTGCTCTCATGCTGTATAAACAAATGAGAAAGAAAATGTATTCATTAATTTGAAATTTTAATACACATTCAGGTCATTTACTTTCACTACCTATGGAAAGTTGACTATTTTCCTTGGTAAAATGATATACTATTATCAAGTTACTTAGCAAAGCTATTATAATTTTACTTAAAATTACAATAAAAAGTTTTCACATGAGCAGAGGTCACATCTACTTGAGCTGATATTTTGATGAGCAATTTAAAAATGATTATTGCCTAGACAATGAAGCAGAGCCTCTTTATTGCCTCATTTACAAGAATATAGATCGTAATTTGAGGAAAATTATTCAAAGTTTTCAAAATATTGCATGTTTATTTTTACTGAGTTTTTCACTTAATGATCAGTTACTGATTAGCCATTAGGAATAAGCTACCATGCTAAATATCTGCTGACATAATACATCTTCCCTGCCACTAGAAACTTATCCAGAATGAGAAATTTTATACATAGAGATAGGGAGAAACAACATGTATATATAATATATAATTATATATTTATTGTATATATGCTTTTTAGATAAACACAGGGAAGCAGCATCTTCACTTACTTATAAAAGAAATGCACATCTGGAATTTGGCTTGGTGAAGCCGGGAACATATCTTCTCTTATATTAATATTTTGCAATGTTGTTTCAACTGTCACTCCTAGAGATTGAAAAATAAACTATTAAGCAATATGAGAAAATAAGATTTACCTAGCCTTTGAGTACATGAATAGTAAGCAGGTTTATTCTGATGAATATCCTTTTAACAGAAACATTGCAATTATTTAACGCATTCAGGATAAGACTGAGAAACTTCCCAAAGTCTCCAGAATAGAAAAGAAAATATTCTATTCCTTAGCTTTGTAATTTGACTTAAGTCATTTCAATTTCCTGGATCTTATTTTCTAGATATGTAAAATGCAGGCAGTAACATCAATAACCTATAAAGCGCAGTCCGGTTTTAACATTTCAAAAATCTACTATTAAAATTGTCAACCTCATACTGAGTTTTGTTGAGTGAGTTGGACTACTTTGCTAACACAAACTTTTATTCATATTAAATACAAACATAACTGACAACAGAATAATTTTTAGCACTAATAATTGATAGAAAATAAATCCAAATTTTTCTTAATATAATAAGCAGAAAAGTAATGCACTTTGCCTATCTCTTCAGGAGAAAATGATGGCAGAACTAAAATGCAAGTTACACAGCAAACTTTGTAAGAGTTTTGATACTGACCCTAAGCCCAATAACTGTCCTTGGTGCTGAAAGTTGATGTCAATTTCCTCTGTAGTCTATAGCGACAATTCTCAAATCTGGCTACACATCAGAATCACTGATGGGGTTTGCTAAAGCCATACATTCCTAACCTCCATTACAGAGGTGTTAATGAACCCAGTCCCTAAAACTGACTAGTTAGAGACCTGTACTCT
Source organism: Oryctolagus cuniculus (assembly GCF_051225735.1). NCBI lineage: Eukaryota > Metazoa > Chordata > Mammalia > Lagomorpha > Leporidae > Oryctolagus > Oryctolagus cuniculus. The sequence goes on along the minus strand of NC_142882.1, from coordinate 84,906,782 downwards.
CCTTACACCTTCCAGGATCACTGAGACGGAACAGGCACACAGGGAATGAAACCTGACAGCCCCATCTTTGCTACCAACTTAGTTCTGAAGTAAGAAAAGATAATGAGGGGCTGGCGTTGTGGCATAGTGGGTAAAGCCGCTGCCTGCAGTACCAGCGTCCCATATGGATGCCTGTTCAAGTTCTGGCAACTCCACTTCCGATCCAGCTCTCTGCTATGGCCTGGGAAAGCAGTAGAGGATGGCCCATGTCCTTGGGCCCCTGTACCACTGTGGGAGACCTGGAAAAAGTTCCTGACTTCGAATCAGTACAGCTCCAGCCGTTGCAGCCAACTGGGGAGTGAACCACTGGATGGAAGACCTCTCCCTCTCTTTCTGCCTCTCCTTCTCTCTGTGAGTAACTCTGACTTTCAAATAAATAAATAAATCTTAAAGAAAGAAAAGATAATGAAATCTGGTGGCATACACTGTGAATCAGGTGTATATAATATTGCTTTCTATTATTGATTTGTTTTTAGTTTTGGTTTTTAAAAGTATTCTGCCTCTTAAATTCCTAAGGAATCTGATGAAAAAATTTAGAGCTTCACAAAAGACATATGACATATGAGTTAACACCAATTCAGAGTGTTGTATTCACTGAAAATGATCAACAGAAACCCTCTTTGGTGGAGAGTTTTTAGCCATTTTTACAAAGTGATGACTTGGAATCACCTGTGGGCCTTAATCAGCAATGCAATGACAAGTTGTTGGTTCCAACATGTTAGAGTAAATACATGCATGTATAGCACGAACCAAAGGAAGCTTACCTAAAAATGTATCTGCCAGAATAATGGATTGCGACGATAAGGCTGCTCGGAAACCCTTACTTTCAGAAGGAATGATAGTTGACTGGCACACAAACGCTCCTACCAGATTTGTGTAATCGTCTGAGCCCGCCACCATTTCCTTTACTGTAAAGTCTGTTATATTGTTAGTACAGAGAGCCATCTTCTTCCCCTGGGAAAACAAAGTCATAAAGGAGAGGGTTTATTGAAGGTCAGTCTGTAACTTGATTTTCAGCTAGCTAGTGACTCCAACATTACAGGGGCTCTCTCCCCAACACGGAGATTCTGACTTGAATGATCTGGTAGCATTTTTTAAAGCTCTCAAGGCAATTTCAATGTCCAGCCAGTGTTGAGAGCCACTGCAATTGTAACAAATACAGTAATTTAAGGCTGCAATTGCTCCTCTCAACACAGGCTTCATTTGTGCTGGATGAATGTCATCTAACTTAAGGAAATATAAGTCTTCCACAAAATATTCAAGTCATAGGATAAAAATGCATGCAAACAGACCAGGGAACTGTTTTTGAAGATTTTAATGCACAAAAAAACTTTCTCTTCCTTGTACTCTGTGGATCCATGTGTGGCAGGAAAGCAATGTGGCGGATGAAGAGGACAGCTTAAAGCACATTGCAGCAAAATTCTAGAACACTCAAATTCTAAACAGTTGGTCGCTATACGTGTTTCGCTTTCTCTTTAGACTCAATGTGGACCTGTACAACTGTATAATAAGTTGAAGAGAATTATATGGGTTTAGTTTTTAATCATTTAGAAGTTAGCTGGAAGGCATAGTTTATAAAAACTGGAAAACTGGGGACCAATATAGTGGCATTCTGGGTTAGGCCACCTTATGTGACAAGGGCATCCCATATGGGCACTGGTTCAGCTCCCAACTGTTCCACTTCCAATCCAGTCCCCTGTGAATGGCCTGGGAAAGCAGCAAAAGATGGTCCAAGTGGTTGCACTACTGCACCCATGTGGGAAACCCAAAAGAAGCTCCTGGCCACCACAGCCATTTGAAGAGTGAATCAGCAGATGGAGGATCTCTGGATCTGTATGTGTGTGTGTGTGTTTGTGTGTGTGTGCGTATGTGTGTAGATGTGTGTATATATGTGTGTAGGTGTGTGTAGGTGTGTGTATATATGTGTGTGCGTATGTGTGTATATGTATGTATGTGTGTGTATATGTGTGTATGTTTGTGTATGTGTGTGTGTGTGTGTAAAAAAGCCTTTAAAATAAATAAATCTTTTTTAAAAAACTAGAAAACTGTTTAGTATACATATAGTCACAGTGCAAAATAAACTATTTCTTGCTCCACTACTCTATAAAGAAATGCAGAAAGAAAACAGGGAAATTATTTCACTAGGTGTAGATATAAAGTTTAAACAGATGGGCATAAAAACTTTTCTGTGTTAACACACTTGTAATCATAGCCTATACATTTTTCTCTCTCCACCAGGCCTTCTCACCAGATGTATTTTTACTAAGCGTAAATTAAATTGTTGAATCCAAGAAAAAAAATGGAAAAGAGCAGACAGAAATTACTGAGGAAAAAAAAGAGGAAGTAACAGACTAACAGGATATGAATGAGAATAAAATGAATGACAAAGATAATAGAAGTAAAGAGAAGGCAGACAGAACAAGAGATGCTGGAAATATGAGGATAAGATTGCAATGTGTGAAGATAATGCAGTTAATCTAATCTAGTACCTCACACAGTCTCAGGACATACCAGGTATTTAACATACATTTATTTACTGAGTGCACTAAGTGACTAACCAATCTAGCAAGTGTATTAGATCTCCCATGTAAAGTCAGAACAGGACAAGTACTGCAGCACGTGAAATTCACAGAATTTTTTAATTTGAAAACTTCTGTGATGATCAGATCTCTATTTCCTTTGAGCAAGTTTGGCACAGCTTCTCAGAATGAAGATAGCTGAAGACTTAGGGGCTCATATGAAAAGAGACATGAAGGAAACACCTTATTATATTGTTATCTTTGCTAATGCTGTATCCATAGTTTCCAACTCCAACCTTGCATGTTCAAAAGGATATTGGATATGTGGTCCTCTAACTCTGACCATCACTGGTATCAGTGAATGCTCTGAGTCTTCCTACAGAAAATGAAGTCCCATTATTTACAAGCAGATGCTTCCTATCAACTAACATCTGTCCCTGCAAACCTCCCTTTTATTTGAGACAAGCTTCCTTTTGGAAGTCTTTTTTTTTTCCTTCAGAATGACAACATACATGTGATGGTTAGTTTTAGGTGTCAAATTGATTGGATTAAAGGATGCCTAGAGAGTTGTAATGGGATTGTTCCTCGCTACAGCTGTGAGGGTGTTTCCAGAGGAGAATGGTGTATGAGCTGGGAACTAAGCAGGGAAGATCCTTCTTCAATGTGGGTGGGCACCATCCCCTCTGTTGGGGTCCTGGATAGAACAAGAGGCAGAGAAAGGAGTACTTCTTGCTCCTGGAGCTGGGACACTACTCCACCTGCCATGGACGTCAGAACTCTGGGATCTCTGGTCCCAGGTTCGAAGACAGGACAGCAGCCCCCGAGGCTCTCAGTCCTGCAGCCCTAGGTTGAGAATGACATGATTGGCTTTCCTCCTTGCTGGGTTTTCAGACTTGGGCTCAGCTCTACCAGAATCCCAGAGTCTGCTTGCAGTGGGTCTGTTGTAGGAGTCCTGGCTTCTATCCATAATCATGTGAGCCAATTTCCCCAACAAACCTCCACTCATGGATCTCATAGGTACCCAACACAAATACCAACTGAATGTACCCTATCAGAAATGCTTGAGAACAGAAGTGTTTCATATTTTGGATTCTTTTGGATTTTAGAAATATACACAGACTTTACAAGTTATGCATCCTTAATCTGAAAATATAAAACAAGAAATGCTCCAAAAACAGTTTTGGATTTTGGAGCAGTTTGGATTTCAGGTTCTCAGGTTAGGAGACACACACACACACACACACACACACACACACTGTCTATCTGCCTCTCTCTCTCTCTCTCTCTCTCTCTCTCTCTCTCTCTCCAATAAGCAAGAATAAAACTTTCTTAAACCACAATTGCTTGCCTCAAAAAACAGAGGAAAGACTGACAAACGTGACTCACTTTCACACAAACGTGAAGGACGCTCAAAGCGCTCACACCCCATAGCTCCAAGCTAGTGATTCAGCTGGGTGGATAAGTGCTTTGATGTCCCGGGAACCAGACAAGGCTGTCCCAGGTAGATGAAGCTGCCAGCGTGCTCAGAAGTGCAAGAGGATTTGAGTATTCAAAGGCCAGTTCCTGACATTGGTTTTTAGTTTCCAAGGAGAATTCATTGCTCCATCAATGCAGAAAATACCACCTCAATCAGTTCTGAAATATAACTGCATCTCACCTTGGCAGCCAGAACTCACCTCATGCCCACATAAGCTGATATTGAAGAAATGGAAGTATTTCGTTCCTTTGGAGGTGAAGCTGGGGCCATTCATTAATGAGCCCACACTGCTGAGGTTGCTAAAGTCATAGTGAAAACTCTGGTTTTCTTTTTCATGGTAGAAAAAGCAGTCACTGTAGCAAATGGAGTGGTCCTTCAATTAAAGATTAAGAGATTTAAAGAAATAAAAAGTATTAGCTGCTGCTAAAAAAAATGTGTTTCCAAAAAAGTTCTAGGCATGAAGACCATTTCAGTAATTTCATCTTGGTTCCAACATATTTAACCATACCAATAGGGAAAATTTCTAAACTCTAAGTAGATTTTTATAGGCAAAGAAGACTCAGATTTTTTCAAAGTCAGAGTAAAGTAATTCTTAAGTTAGCTTCTTACAGAAGGTATTTTAAGAAACAGTCAAAATTCCCATTACGCTGTTCTAGATAGCAAAACTACTTTCTCCCTAACTCCTAATAGAGCATCAATCTTTGCCTTTAAAATGTAAGATACATTTGCAGTCCCTATAAACTCCTGTTGCTAGCCTGTAGTGGCAGTTCATTTGCAGTCAATAACACATGACAAATCAGCTTTTATATTTCTGGAAACCATTCTTATTTAAGTGTTTTTCTTAGTATTTGACATCCCCAGTACCTAGTATACTTATGGCACATCAGTATTAAGTGCTCATAGTAGAAGCTCAATAAATGTAAGAGGAGAAAAAACAGGAAAATGGGATGTGTGGGGAGCAACTCGGACTATACTGTTACTGGAATTAAGACTTATTCTATGCATCTGCTCTCCCACAATATGGCGCTGGGAGAGAAGAAAACAGCCTCTACACAGCTGCCTCCAGTTCAGCCAATAAACTGTAGGACTTGCTCCTGATTGGAGGAGAGCAGCGTACTCGGCGTGTGGGCAGCCGAGTTAGGATTGGCGGAGGAGGACTATAAAGGAGGAGAGAGACGGCATGCACCAGGAATATCTAAGGGGAACACCTAAGGGGAACATCTAAGGGAAACATCTGAGGGAACACCTGTGCAGCCCCCGAGAGAGCCGGCCGGCGGTGTGCCACTCCCCCGCGGAAGTGGGGAATGTGGCAGGGGGAACCGCCCTTCCACGGAGGTGGAAGGACCAGCAGCCAACCCGGGAAGGACCAGCAGCCAACCCGGGAAGAACCAGCAGCAAACCCGGGGAGGGCCAAGCAGACAAAAGAACAGCGCAGGGTCCTGTGTCGTTCCTCCACGAAGAGGGGGAGCGACAGGATGAAAAGTCTTTTCAGAACCAATGGCAACTTCATAGCTCCTATGAAGTATTAAGCAGAACACTTGAGTTTCTCTCTCAAAATGCATGCTCTCTCACCTGAGTGCTTTTACTTCCAGGCCCACATGGAACACAAGCCTCCTTGCCATAGACCTGATGTATGGACAGGTAGGTGTCAGGTGGACACTCCTTGCACTGGTTGGTTTCTTTTTCAATGTAGTGGCCTGGGGGGCAGGGGACACACGATGAGCCCGATTGTTCAGAACCGAGGGCACAGGCACGGCATGAGGACGCCACCCCATCGACTGCATTAGTGGCTGTGATAGAATAAATCTTCACCATGTCATTGATGAACCGTCTATTCTAAAAAGAGAGCAGAAAGTAGTGACTTCTGCCTTGGAGCTTGGTGGTACAACAGATTACGTTTCATGTGGATATCACCAAAACAAGCAGAGTGTTCCATCCTAATAGCCTGGCACTGGCAATGGATTAATATCACTCCTATTTGGTTCTTATGAAAAGACCTTAAATCTTGACCCGAGAAGTTAACGTCCACTCTATGAAATTATTGGAGCTTTGCCACAATTACCACAAGATCTGTCATAATTGGTATGAACTTGGGCATATTTACAGACCTCATATCTGAAAGAACTGTCATATTTCAAGAGAGGCAATTTTACTTCACACCATTCTTTATTCGATAAAAGTCTAAATCGAATGATTATTAAAATATTGACAGCATGGCAGAGTGAAAAAGCCTGGGAATAGGGATTAGAAAACCTGCGGTCCCCATGCAAACACTAACTGTAATTCACAGGCAGCCACTCCATGGAGCCTGCCTTTCCCTCATCAATTCAGTCGGATTCTACCGAGAGGTTCTGGAATCCGGAGTTAAGAAGCTGGGTCTTCTATATTCCTCCTTCTGACACTGGGTGAATTAAGGTCTGGTTTTCATCCTGCCGTGGACATCACTCCATCAGTACAGAGCAGTGATACCCAGGCTACTCAATGCTTTCTTGTCTGGGACAACGATAGAAGGAAGGCAAAGGGGAGAGGAGGATTTCGTGGCACACTCCTGCCACACACAGTGGGAATACCAACACCTGTAAAAAACACCCAGACTCAAGAAAAATCCGGGAAATGGTCTTCCCACTAAATTCCTGAAGAGGAAAGAAAGTGCCCCACATTCTCCACTGCAGTGTTAGGGCCGCTTCTGAACAAGAGGTCTTGACTAGGGAAATCCATAAAAATAAAGAAGGTATGTTAAGGAACCATCAAAATCCTCATTATGCTATTCTAAATAGTAAAACTATAAAATAAAACAAAAAATAACATCCCTGAAAATATCAAAATATACAATGAAATTTACTTAGGAGAGGATTTGCTCTATTCTAACAGAGAAATGAAAGGAGGCAAATTATTCTGCATTATAAAACCAAAAGGTATGTATGTACACCTTCTCCAGGCTGTAAAGGAGACATTACTATAATGATAAAAATGAAACAGGACTGGTTGGTGGCTCCTAGACAAATGTCACGCCATTCAGATGAAGAGGAATTAAGTCAACAAATCTATCAAAGCCTCAGAAAGCCTGAAAAGTAATTTGTTAGGTCTATGGTGTTAGATTTTCTTTTTCTTAAGACTCAGAGGATTTCGTTTGTTTGGAGTTCAAAATAATTCAAAGATACACTGCATTGCTTCATTTCATATACTCTTACTACCCCAAAATTTAAAAAGTACCATTTTATCTCAATCAGATGGTGAATTTCACATCAATGAAAACTCTGTCTTTTCCTCCAGATTAGAACCATCACTTTGCAAACATCACCACAAGGGGGAATCATCTTCGTGTTTAAAGAAAAAGTGTCTGGAACTTACATCTTGACCCTGATTGGTTCTCTGGAAGGCCCAGGTAAACGTAAACGTGGCATTCTTAAAGATGATGTGGGTGTATGCTTGTTTCTCTTTGGTTCCACCCCATGATTCCACCACATTGGTACTTTTCCTATTAATATCCTAAAACACAGGAAGAGAAACATACAAATAAGCTCAATATTAATATACTTATGTCTACATTACAAATACATATTGACACTTAGAAGTGCACAAGTAACTGCTGTACTCAGTAATACAATAGGTCAAGTGCACAAGTACCTGCTGTACTCAGTAATACAGTATGTCAAGTGCACAAGTACCTGCTGTACTCAGTAATACAATAGGTCAAGTGCACAAGTACCTGCTGTACTCGGTAATACAGTATGTCAAGTGCACAAGTACCTGCTGTACTCAGTAATACAATAGGTCAAGTGCACAAGTACCTGCTGTACTCAGTAATACAGTATGTCAAGTGCACAAGTACCTGCTGTACTCAGTAATACAGCAGGTCAAGAGCACAAGTACCTGCTGTACTCAGTAATACAATAGGTCAAGTGCACAAGTACTTGCTGTACTCAGTAATACAGTATGTCAAGTGCACATGTACCTGCCATACTCGGTAATACAATAGGTCAAGAGCACAAGTACCTGCTGTACTCAGTAATACAGTAGGTCAAGGGCACAAGTACCTGCTATACTCAATAATACAGTAGGTCAAGTGCACAAGTACCTGCTGTACTCAGTAATACAATAGGTCAAGAGCACAAGTACCTGCTGTACTCAGTAATACAGTATGTCAAGTGCACAAGTACCTGCCATACTCGGTAATACAGTATGTCAAGTGCACAAGTACCTGATGTACTCAGTAATACAGTATGTCAAGTGCACAGTACCTGCTGTACTCAGTAATACAGTATGTCAAGTGCACAAAGTACCTGCTGTACTCGGTAATACAGTATGTCAAGTGCACAAGTACCTGCTGTACTCAGTAATACAATAGGTCAAGTGCACAAGTACCTTCTGTACTCAGTAATACAATAGGTCAAGTGCACAAGTACCTGCTGTACTCGGTAATACAGTATGTCAAGTGCACAAGTACCTGCTGTACTCAGTAATACAATATGTCAAGCACATGGTCAGCATGAATGGAAAGAGGTCACAAGCCACAGTATGCTTACATGTTGGCTGTTTGGGGTGAATGAGTGATCCCAACTTGGAAAACATACTTAGCAGAGGAAACTTCTCACAGTATACTTCCAGGATTCTAAAGAACGGAAAAGCTTTCTATTTCTGTCTTTCTCCTTGAGCAATGCTGACAGACAACACAGAAATTTCAAGTTCCCTCGCATGTTTCTCAGCCTTTTGGCTAAGATCCAGTGCAACTTGCCCCCTGAGTTATACTTGCAACCTCCAGGCTTATCCAAGTTTAGACTAACCAGATTATTGTTTCATGTTCATAAAATTAACTCCAAAGGCTTGATCCATATATTTTATTTCTGACTTCCTTAGCTAAATTCAACATTTTGAATAATTATAAAAATTTGTGATATGCCAATCAATATGCTTCACTAACACAGCTAGAAGGCAAATATAAGTCAGACAAATAATCCAATAGATATTTGAAATGAAATTTTATTTGAAATGAAAACCAAGTTTAACTTTGAATTTTCTAACTAGTTTTCCCTGTGAAATCCTGATAAACTATGCAAGTCCTCAGAAGGCTTCCATTACTTATTGGGGATGTTGGCAACTGGCTGCCATGAGCCTATGACATGTCTCTTTCTTTAGCTTCCTGTGATACAAACATAGGAATCAAAGTGTTATGAAGTCATCAAATATACTACAAATAGATACCTCTGACATTCACACTACAAACACATATAACCAAAAAATGTTTGTCACGCATTACAGAAATCCCCACATTTCCAAGCCAAATCACCACACTTGCAATTTCCAAAACGGATTTCCTAAGATACAGTGAATGCTTCATTAAACATCATCTTTCTGGGTCATAAGAAATGGAATTTATTGTACTGCTATAAATAATGCCACCTTATATCTGTAAAGGACTACTTGAAATTCAAAGTGTTCTTATTTGATATTAAGAAAAAAAAACCTATGAGAAGAGCAAATTACACAGAGGGGAAAGAAAATTAGCACATTCTGCTGTAAACGAAAAATTCTGGGATTGATTTACCAAAGTGTCACATGACTACTACTCTCAGGAGTGCTTGTCAAGAGAGAGGAACAAAAACACAAGCACATGAACATAATCAAAAGGACATTTTCTCAAAGCATTTTGGGAGCACAGTGGTGAAAATGGTTTGGAGAAGTGGGAGCTATCCTTGAGTGTGAATGGGAGGTCATCAAATGAGAGGGCAAAATGACAAATATTACAGCTTAGAGCACCAAGACATAGAAAACAGGAAAGACACACACTGTGTCATGAAAGTGAACAAATTCTGGATGATAAAGATACTTGAGTACAAAAGCAGGTCTGCTAACAAAGGCTGGGGTAAGGATATGAAAAGTCATAGAAATGCCATGCTAAGGAATTTGAGAAATATTCAGGGCCACTGGTTCTCAAACTTCACCCTGTATCCTTGAGGCTTGCTAAAATACAGATCACTGTGTCACCTCCCCAGCATTTGTCACTTGGTAAGGTCAAAATGGGCCCCCAATTTTGCTTTTCTTTTTTTTTTTAAAGATTTATTTATTTAGTTGAAAGTCAGAGTTACACAGAGAGAGGAGAGACAGAGAGAGAGAGAAAGGACTTTCATCCAATGATTCACTCTCCAATTGGCTGCAATGGCTGGAGCTGCACCGATCGGAAGACAGGAGCCTCCTCCAGGTCTCCCATGCGGGTACGGGGCCCAAGAACTTGGGCCATCTTCTACTGCTTTCCCAGGCCATAGCAGAGAGCTGGATCTGAAGAGGAGCAGCCAGGACTAGAACCGGTGCCCATAAGGGATGCCAGCGTTTCAGGCCAGGGTATTAACCCACTGTGTCACAGCGCCGCCCTCCCCACCAATTTTGCTTTTCTAACAAGCACCCAGATGATGGTAAAGCTGCTAGTCCAGGGATCACACTTCAGGAATCACTATCTCTGACGACAATAAGAAGTCATCAAGCGGCTGGCGCCGCGGCACACTAGGCTAATCCTCCGCCTGTGGCACCGGCACACCGGGTTCTAGTCCCGGTCGGGGTGCCAGATACTGTCCCGGTTGCCCCTCTTCCAGGCCAGCTCTCTGCTGTGGCCTGGGAGTGCAGTGGAGGATGGCCCAAGTGCTTGAGCCCTGCTGCCCATGGGAGACCAGGAGAAGCACCTGGCTCCTGGCTTCCGACCAGCGCAGTGCACTGGCCGCAGCGCGGTGTCCGTGGCGGCCATTGGAGGGTGAACCAACGGCAAAATAAAGACCTTTCTCTCTGTCTCTCTATCATGTCCACTCTGCCTGTCAAAAAAATAAATTAATTAATTAATAAAAATAAAAATAAAAAAGTTGTCAAGCATTAGGGGGGTGGGTTTGTTGTTTTGTACCTCTACTGTTTTTACATTTATAAAGATAATCATGACGACACATGGCTGACAGAGTAGAGATGAGAAGAATGGATAAGAGATTACTAAATAATCTAGTCAAAAGATAATAGGACTCTGAATTTCAGTGCTGGCACTAAATATGATGAAAACTAACAGAAAAGAAACACGGGGGAAGCTGGGAGAATCAGACAGTGGTTATCTGATAGGAATAGTGGAGGATATTCATGAGCTTTTACTGTTACAAAGCCAGTATTTTTAAAAGATTTATTCATTTATTTGAAAGGCACAGTTACAGAGAGAGACACGTGAGATCTTCCATCAGCTGGTTCACTTCCCAAATGGCCAAAACAGCCAGAGCTGGGCTGATCAGAAGCCAGGAGCCAGGACTTTCCTTTGGGTCTCCCAAGTGGGTGCAGGGGCCCAAACACTTGAGCCATCCTCCATTGCTTTCCCAGGCAAATCAGCAGGGACAAAGCCAGTATTTTTTCAGAACAAAATGGTTTGCTTTCATTTAAGACCCAAGTAATCACAAACAAATGTTTAAATCTCCTCACACATTGTAAATCACAGAGGAAACTGTTAATGAATTATTAGCTAACTACCAACAGATCATTGAGGGAAAAACAAACACAGCAGGCCTATGAAGATACTGTTCAACTGCAATGTTAAATCTTAGTCAACAACTTTCTAAAGCTCACATGAACTCTTAATAAATATTGTTTTGTTCCTTTCCTCAAGCTAAAACTTGAGAGTTCAATGACGCCTAGAAAGGGCAAAATTATGATACATGCATAGTAATGTCCTCTGTCTAAACTATCAAGTTGAACAAGGAAGAGTTTTCTCTCCACCTAGTGTCCTACACCCCAAACATTTTCTGCTCTCACCTATTAAAACACATTCCCTCAGCTGGCGCCACGGCTCACTAGGCTAATCCTCCGCCTGCGGCGCCGGCACCCTGGGTTCTAGTCCTGCTTGGGGCGCTGGATTCTGTCCTGGTTGCTCCTCTTCCAGTCCAGCTCTCTGCTGTGGCCCAGGAGTGCAGTGGAGGATGGCCCAAGTGCTCGGGCCCTGCACCCGCATGGGAGACCAGGAGGAAGAGCCTGGCTCCTGGCTTCAGATCAGTGCTGTGTGCCGGCCGCGGCAGCCATTTATGAGGTGAACCAATGGAAGGAAGACCTTTCTCTCTGTCTCTTTCTCTCTCACTGTCTAACTCTGCCTGTCAAAAAAAAAATTAAAAATTAAAAAAAAAAAACACACATTCCCTCCTGATGGTTGAATTGTTGACGATGACAAGAGGAACACTGCTGTTGAGAACTTTTATGAAATAATTTTCTATCAGATTAATATTCCCTGACCCCTGTCAGTCAAGTGGGCCCTGCCCTAGGCCCTTCTGCTGAAGAATGAATGCTGTGTGTTTGTGTGTGTATGTGTGTGTGTGCATGCAAGCATGCAAATACTTTATTTATGGAACAATCCCTGGCAATTTCTTTAGGCTTTTACAAAATGTTTTTGGAAGATTCTAAGAATGGCGAGAAAAACGGTATTTTTATCCTATCTTGTGTCAATAAATTCACACTTGCAAGAGAGCGCTGAAACACTGAAGCCGCCCTTTCACTCACCACCATGAAGTACAGGACACAGTCGGCTGAGCAGAGGGTCTCAAAGACGAAGGTTATTCTTCCTAGTTCAGAACCTGAGGCTCCAGTCATGGATGTTGGTGGTCTATTTGCCAGATTAAAACAGCAATATTTATAGCATGTTCTATACACAATTGGAAACAAAATGGAGGTACTTTTTCTTACACTGAGTGCTACACTTTGCTTTTCCTCCAATCTACTGCTTAGCCCAAACCACAACTCTTTCTCTCCGTGGTCTCAGAACGTCTGCTCCTTTGATACCAATATGGACCCTACACAACCATGGTCATGTGCTTGGATCTCCTGCTATAAATGCTGTCACTCATCCTAGAACAAGAAAAAGACTCCTACAGGGAAATCAACACAGGGGACTAAAGCAAACTGGGATTAAGGAAACTGTGGCTTATCTCATTACAGACAGAACTCAGAAAAAATAGGTAGACAAACTAAAAATACATTCCCACCAACAACTTACACTAAAATATCTCCATTAAGCATCCAAAAATCATGGTTATTGTAACATTTAGTTATAAGACTGTTTAAACTTTTCAGCTTCATCTAAGTTATATACAAGAACAGTCACAGTTTCTATAACACTGATCCCACAGATATTATTAAATATATTTCCTGTGACAGTCCAGTATTCACTAGGTACACTACAACATTAACCATCCTATAAAAGTAGCCCTACATCATCTGTTTTGATAGGGAAACAGCTGTGAGGATTTCTACAGAAAGGAATCAGAATCAGTCTTCCTTACTTGAATCCTGGGACATGCATGTTCAAGATCAGGTAATCATTATCTGAACCTCCTGCTGCACTCTGGACATGATCGCCAGCCACCTCCCAACCTGGAAATGACAGAAGCCACTTTTATTTGTAAAACTTCCACTAATGACTTCCAACCATCTTTTTAAAGAAGGTAAAAATAGAAAGCAGCATTAATGTCTGTGCTAAAGTTAGATATACCCAAATCTAACTTTTGTTTCTAAAGACAGTGGCAAATCACATGCAGAGGTAGAATTTTAGGTATCAACAAAGACACTTTCAATGATTTACCAAGTAAAGCAGCATTTTGCATAAAAGTATTTTATGAAAGAACTGTCACGTTCTCTTTAAAAAGAATGAGTTTTGTTTACTAAATCAGATGGTCTTTATCTTAATAGATAGAAAACCCTAGTCATCAAGTGAGTGACAGGAAATTGAAATTTCAGATTACTTAATGAAGAGTATCTGTGGTCAGGAGTTCTTGTTGATAGTTTGCTGTATTATTGTCCTCTAACAACTCCTGGTCTGCACTCATTTGCTCATTTATCCATTCAACTAACATTTGTTAAGTTCTGAGAACTATGATATGCACAGGATGGACAAGTGAGGCTGGGTCTGCAGAGTAGGGATTTCCAGTGATGAAGGCACCACTGGGATCACCCTCATCCTTTACAGAGTGCCTGGGTTCAAGTCCCAGATCCACTTCCACTCTAGCTTTCTGCTAATGAACAACCTCGAAGGCAGCAGGTGATGGCTCAAGTACTTGGGTCCCTGCTACTCACATAGGAGACATGAACTGAGCCCTTGCCTTCTGGCTTCAGCCCAGCCCAGCCCACCTGTTGCAGACACTTGGACACTGCACTGGCAAATGGGAATTCTGTGTCTCTGCCTTTGAAATAAATTTAAAATTTTTTTTTAACAATGACAGGGTCTGTCCTCATTGAGCAATGAGTTGAACATGAGAGACAGCTGCATGCTAACAGCTAGCAGCAGTGGAGGGTAGTAGGGCTGCACATACGGATTATAGGAGTGCAGTCCTCTGCAGAGGAACAATCAACACACCACCAGGTCAAAGTCCCCAGTCACGGGAGCAAAGCTGAGTCGTCCCTCCACACACCATCAAGACCATCAAGCAAGGTTATTGACAAATGCAGAACTTTCGCATCAACACTTTGATGTCCAAGAGAAGATGTCCCTATCTGCTACTTCAACCTAAGAAACCAAAGAAGGGACTAGTATCCAGGCAAGCTTGGTGATTTGGCAATGATTCAACTGTTACAATTATCAATTTATAGAAAGCTTGGTGTGTCTTGGAACTAGTATGTACTCGTCTACTTGTGAGAAACTTGCCAAGTGTTCTGTTCTGCTTGAGAAGAAAGATTAGCAGATATCCATTCCTGGTGCCAAGAACTGAATAGCCAGAAAAAGTCTGTCCCACTAGGACAACAGGTCCTTGACTGCAGTGTAAGGACACGAGAGGTGTTTACACTTAGAGGGACTGCAGACCTGTGTGCGGCAGGTGGCAGGAGGGAGAGGGAAATTCCCACTGGGAATAATTCTACAACAACAACAAAAGATGTTTTTACGAATGTTTCCCCCAGAGCACCTCCATGTGTCCAGAAATGCCCTGTTCAGCAAGGCCTGCACAGCAGGTCAGGCTCATGAAAAGAAAGTGCACATGGTCGGCAGAGAGAGCTGTGCTTGGAAGGGGCTGACACCCCACAAAGGGGAGAAGTATCTGTCCTGTTGGAATACTGCCCACTGGAGGGTCTCCTAGTGACTGAGGAACACAGAATGCTGTGACCGCTCTGTGACCTGGCCAGCTGCATCTTCTCCCCTTCAGACTTGAACCTATATGGAGTAAACTAAATTTTAAAATTAAGTAATTCCTACTTCTTAGAAACCTCCCATCCCAAAGGAACAGCTGCCAAACATTTGCTCCGTTTCTTTTCAGTCTTTTCCTAGTGTATATACATTTTAAAAAATATATCTTTAGTCTCTATTTTCTCTTCTTTCACATTTATCATTGTCTTGATTTT
Organism: Oryctolagus cuniculus; assembly: GCF_051225735.1. NCBI lineage: Eukaryota > Metazoa > Chordata > Mammalia > Lagomorpha > Leporidae > Oryctolagus > Oryctolagus cuniculus. The sequence continues at coordinate 84,891,416 of NC_142882.1, read as the reverse complement.
TCCAATAATTATATCAAAAAGATTTCCCCATTTATGGGGGCCAGTTCTGTGGCACAGGGGGTTAACACCCTGACCTGAAGCACTGGCATCCCATATGGGCGCTGGTTCGAGTCCTGGCTGCTCCACTTCCCATCCATCTCTCTGCTATGGCCTGGGAACCATCAGATGGAAGACCTCTCTCTCTCTCTCTCTCTCTCTCTCTCTCTCTCTCTCTCTCTGCCTTTCCTCTCTCTGTGTAACTGTGACTTTCAAGTAAAATAAATAAATTAAAAAAAAAAAGATATTCCCATTTAAATATCCCCCCTACCTGATTTTAATGAGTTAATATGTTAATTTTATTGTCACACCCCCAACTGTTGAAAACTTGGTTTGTTGTCTCATTTCAGCATTAAGAAGACTAAAATTAACATCTTTATGCACAGTTAATTTCTTTCATCACACTGTATCCTTAGTATAAATCCCTATTAATGGGTTGGAAAGGAGAACATTCAAATTCTTGAAACATGTTACAAATTGCTTTTCATATACCTTCTGTATAATGATTGCATAATAATTTACCCAATTAACATAGCATAACTTTCAAATCCTAATGATGTATATTTAGATTGTTTCAACATTTGTTGTCATAAATAACACCCAGTAAACTTCATGGACAAACAGTAACTTGTCATATAAACAGTAACTAGCTGTACAGCCAGCAAATGATGTATAAATATTCAAATGGCCCTTAGCAGAAAGAAGTTTCCCCATCTCTATGATAAATAATGCCCAATGAACATCTTCATGAGTAAACAGTAACTTGTCTCCAACTCTGAAGTCCTTTTGGGCAAAATTCCAGATTGACTCTAATACACCTGTTCTGAAACTGTGTGAAACTCAGACAAAGAACCCACCAATCTCAAAGACCCCAAGTCAAACAGTCAGGTGAGTCCAAGCACAGCCACTCTAACCTGTAACTGTCTCCTGAGACAGGCTGCCCCTGCACCTCTCCACCTGGCCTTGTTCTTGGAAGAACTCTTACGAACTGAGTTACTGCCCTGCACAGTCATAAAAACGCTTGTTGCTTTTTAATCTTCACATTACTGTTTGTTATTGTAGGGATTTATAATTCAGAAACTGATCACTGAAAATTAGTAAACATGTTAAATATGAGTAAAGAAGTAAATAAATCAAACAACCTCATAAGAGTTCAAAGTCCTCTATGAGATAATAGAAGTTCCAGACAATCTGTACTGGTGAATGCACACACACACACGTGCACACACACAGTATTAGTCCTTTCATAGAGTCATTCAATATCCTAGCCTTCCATATTATCTTTCCAGAAGGTCTTAACTTCTTTAACTTAGAATTCTTTTTTTAAAAAAAGATTTATTTATTTAATTTATTTGAAGTCAGAGTTACAGAGAGAGAGGGAGAGACTGACAAAGAGAGAAAGAGAGAGAGAGAGAGATCTTACATCCACGGGTTTACACCCCAGATGGCTGAACAGCCGAGGCTTAGCCAGGCCAAAGCCAGGAGCCAGGAGCTTCATCCAGGTCTCCCAGATGGGTGGCAGGAACCCAAACACTTGGGGCATATTCCATCGCTTTCCCAAGGCCATTAGCAGAGAGCTGGATTGGAAGTAGAACAGCAGGGACATGAATTGGCACCAATATGGAATGCCAGCATCGCAAGTTGGGGCTTTACCCACAATGCTGGCATCAATTTAGAATTCTATCACTGGATCTTTTGGGACATAAATCCTCATAGTCACATAACATTGTGTTGTTCCATTGTGTTTTCTCTATTGTGTTGTTCTCTTCTTCTTTCTTAAATTCCTAAAAGTGCAATTACTGGTCAATAAAGAGAAATATTTCATGCTTAGTATACAGTAAGGCTTTCTTTCTCCCTCTTTCACTCATTTATTTTGCCAACATTCATTGCAAGGACTAAGTTTTGGCTGATCTTTGTAGTCTTCTGGATATCTCACTTCCTACCATACCAACCATGCTTACCGTGGATCAGTAATAATTTAAAAACACATGTGACTAAAATGTTTGTGTCTGTCTATGCTTAGAATAACCCAACATAGAGAAAGGTGAGCTGATAAAAAATGCTAATGAGCTTATAAAAGAAAATGATACGTTTAAAGTAAATTTATAATACCTATTCCTAGCAACAAATTCAACAAAATACCTACACAGATAGTGCCATTCAATCAACAAATACTGCAGAACAAGTAAGCACCTGATTCTTCAAACACTTAAAATGTAAAAACAAACACGAGTAAAATTCAGCAACTCATATTTTCAAGTTTTCAGTATGTGGCACCCAATATATATTTGGTAAACACAGACTTCATAGTCAAGAATTTTCACTCATTTTAACTCTCATCATGGCACACTGCTAAGCCACACTACACAACCAAGACATAAATGCTGTTAAACTACTCTTAAAAATTTCCTAGGCAAATTTATTCTAATATTTATACCTATAAATGGGGATCCTCAGTATGTACCTTAAAACCGAGTCCAAACAAAATGAAAAGTTAATATTTTTGCGTTCTCATAGGAATGTCACCTAGCTCTTTGCTGTTTTCAGTAAGGCCTGGGGAACAGGCAAGTAGCAAATGGTCAGAGTGAAGTTATTTGGACCCATATTTGCTGTTGTAGAGAGCTGAGCCCAAGAACAAATGACACCTCTGTGGCCATTACACACCAAGTAGGCTGACTCTGGACTCACCATTCATTCCATCACACTTTGAGTTCCCAACATTGAAGCAGGAAGTTTTCATGTTGCCAGGAAGGACATTCCACCATTTATATTCAAACCCAAGTGCCGGCTCTGTTCCTGCTGGACAGGGTCTGCATTCTGCAGGAGAGAAGCAGAGTGAGCAATACAATCAAACTGCACCTGCACAACGCCCTCTGGCTCCGTCCTAGGTGCCACTCAACCGCAGGACAAAGAGTGAACCACCAACTCACTTAAGAAACATTCTGGGTACGGTATAAGCATGTATCCTTGGCCAGATGAAAAAAGATGGATATAAAATCTCGGGAGGTATTTGTTCTTCTTCCTGAGTACAACTGCTACCGCTAAGTATCCTTCCTAGAAGTACACTCATTCTGAAACAAGTTCAAGTTCTACATGTGACACTGGAATCAGTTTCAGTTACCTTACGAATAAGAGAAGATTTCTACCCTGCCTGTGGTTATTAAACTGAACAAAATACCATCACTATTTAATTATGGACTTACTATTTGAAATGGAAAATACTATGTTGAGAAGCGGTGCTGGAACTTCAGGGGTTTGGAAAGAGTTGAGTTTGTAAACAGCTTGACTTAGATTGACAAATGCAACACTGAAACAGAATTACACTTAAATTTAGCCAAGACACTCTGCATCATCACACATGTGAAAAAGTGAGGGGATGGGAGAAATAAGGAAAGAAACTATCTCTTGAGCAAAGATCTTCTGGTGCCAAAGTCCTACAGGACAATTTTACATAACCTTTTTAATGATGACGGCCTATATATTAGTACCCACAATATTTCAGACAAGAAAAGTGAGGTTGAAAAGGTTTAAAATAACATGGATAAATTACACTGTTGGGTGTAAATTTAAATCCAAGTCAATATGACTCGAGTGCTCTACATGCTCTCTCTCAAAGGCTCTGAATGTTAAACACACAGCATGATTCCTTTCAAGTAAGACACTTGCAACTAAAACATACTGCATTGTTTGTATAACAAAATTAAAACAAGTGCTACCTCACTCTCCATATTTTTATCTGGTAGTAATACAATTTTCAAACACTAAAATTATAAAGTAATAAAATTTCCCTACTATACAATTTTAAGTATCCTATTTATGGACTACTTTAAATTTCATATGATCAAAATGAGTACGGCATGTTGTGCTATAAAATGTGATTTACTGGGGCCGCGCTATGGTGTAGTGGGTAAAGCCACCACCTGCAGTGCCATATGGATGCCAGTTCGAGACCCATCTGCTCCACTTCCGATCCAGCTCTCTGCTATGGCCTGGGAAAGCAGTAGAAGATGGCCCGAGTGCTTGGGCCCCTGCACTCACATGGGAGAGCCAGGGGAAGCGCCTGGCTCCTGGCCCAGCTGCATCCACTGCAGCCATTTGGGGAGTGAACCAGTGGATGGAAGATCTCTCCCTCTCTTTCTCTGCCTCTCTGTAACTCTGCCTTTCAGATACATAAATAAATAAATCTTTTTTAAAAATGTGATTCATTACTCTAAAGCTGAATTAGAAAACATGCTTTTCTCAGAAATCAAACTTGGGCGTTTCCTTTACGCCTCAAGGACAGGAATTGTTAAGGGGCAACTTGCAAGCCTCAGGCACCGCATGGTTCACCCACGAATGAACGATGTTTCTCCCTGGAGTTCTTCCCTTCCCGTTGCACCTGTAGCTTGAAAGGAATTCAGCGGAGAATGATCATAGCCATGTAGATTTTCTAACCTCAGCTCTGGGAGAGGAATTTTCCTGAGTGATTATTACCCAGTGTAAGTGTGCTGTTTAGGGTCATGTCAAGGCACACCTTGGGGACTTGTCTTCACGTGGGCCACACCTGAAACAGTATGAGTGAAGGTGCAGCGTGGCCTTTACTTGCGAGTAGGAATGTATGTACACTGTCATTTTGCTCAGGGTAGAAGTAGTTTATTGATGATTTGTTCGCCCTGTTCCTATAGTCTCCTTTTGGACAGAAGACACTGTAAAACTCATCCCTATACATGTAAACAATACTGCCTTTGCTGGGTGGAATTTGCATCCAGAACTTTAGAATTCTGGCTCCTCTGGCTCCCTGGAGAAGGGGACGGGAGAACATCCTAAATCTTGAGGTGGAGGGTGGAGGGCTCCGCCTCACTCCAGATTCCGACAGCAGGAGTGTGAGATGAGGGCGTTTGGCCTTCTGGGGACCCTGCTTATAGGGGGAAAGGGAGGTATCCACTGAAAGGAAGAAGGAACAAATGACAGAACGGCCGAGAGCCTGAGAGCTGAGGGACTTACTGCTGCCGCAGGTCCTGTGCACGCCCAGTCACTTCCCAGGGCTTCCATACAGAGACCGGACCCTGAGGACACCCTCTCTTCCCTTTTCAGTGGGTGCCTCATCTCCCTTCCCCTCCTTGGTGCTTACACATCTCAGACCCCTAGCAAAACCCTTGTCGATCACAGTATTTTAGTTCTCTTCATTCCCTGTGGTCCTTGAGCCTTTGGATGAAATCTGCCTTGACTGCGAGATGGGGCTCTGCGGGCAAGGGTGGCTTTCCTCCACCTGCACCCCCGCCTCTGGCTCTTCAGACAGGTGGTTGGCAGTAATGCAAGGTGGATTCTTTCCCATATCCCAGTGACCAGGTTGTGCACAGTTCCATGTGGATTTTTCTATTATTAATGTTACTGTGGTTGTTTTGAAATACAAATTCTGAAAGTACCTATCCAAAAAAAAAAACACTTTTTTTCGTTTGTTTTTAATGATTAGACGTGAACGTGCCTGGGAGTAAGTACTTACCCCAACCACTCACATAGTGACATTTTCTCACCAACATTCAAAAACAGCTACCCCACTAAGAGCGTGCTACACAGAATGCCATTAAAACAGCTATCCTCACACGTTAAATAAGCCATTTTGCCTTCATAATTCCACTCTCATTTACCTCCCTGAAATAAGAAACCTGTATGTAGAATAGTCACAGTTGTCTGATAAGATCATTTCTCTAAAGGTCTAATGCTTGGGCCAGTTGACATCCTACCTTTTGTTCCGTCCGAAAACGTCCCAGGAGGGCAGGGGTGGCAAGCGGATGACCCGTTGTTATAAAACCCAGGGTTGCAAGGGGGACAATCCTTCTTCTCTCCAGAAGGGGGCAGTCGAATAGCATCTGTGAGATCCTCCCGGCAGATTTTGGGCTCTATCCACTTGTACATTATCTGTGTCTGCAAAAAAAAAAAAAAAAAAAAAAAAAAAAAAAAAAAAAAAAAAACACGCGAGGAAGTCACCCAATGTGCTGAACTGACAGCCTGGGGAAAGACAAACAGTGACGTAAACAGAAGGACTCACGAAAGAAAATCTAAGACATTAGAGATAAAACGAGAGAAAGCAAGCTGCTGGAGGAATGACTGCTACTTCTAACTGTTGTTTACCCTAAGCCTCACATCACACACGGCACGGTCCTCGTCATGAAATCCCTCCGTAAAATACAGGTGGCATGACCACCGCCTTTGCTCTTCCATCCACCGAACCACTCTATTTCAGAACCAACACACGTTTCTGTGCAGTGATTTTATCTTTTCATTTGGGGACCTCCGCTCCTGTATTCGTTTCTCTAGCCACAGTACATGCCACCACGCCTATGCACACAGTTGTCGCAACAGGGAGAGGGTATTGCTTTGAAAGAACAGATGCAGCTTCACATTTCGATCCTGCTGGTTTATAAGTATTGGCGCTTGTTCCCTTAGTCTTGTTCAACACCTGGTGTTAGGCTGTAAGAGTTGCAGCTAAACCTTCCTCCAGAGCCGTCTAGGTCCTGCTCTGAATTTAGGCCTCTCTCTTCCAGAACAGTCTTTTCAAAACCCTCTCCTTTTGTTGTTTCGCACGTGCTTTCACTCCCCACACAAAGCAAAATACAAGAAAATAGCTGTCACTCAGACAAACCTGCAAAGTTGCTATTATAAAAGCAGTTCTCTCATTTTGAAACTAAAGATATCAAATGGGTTCACCATTATAAGACAAAATTGATGTGTCCCGGGGGTGAGGGGTACATAACCTGTTTTATATATGTATGTGTGTGTGTATGTGTGTTTATTTATTCCAAAGCCAGTGCCACAGGGAGGGAGAAATATTTTAACTGCAAACGTAAAAGTGAATAAACTTTCACAAATAAACATAGCTTAAAATGTTTCATTTTTTGATCACTGATGGTATACATATTTTATTCTCATTTTTTATTTGAAAGGCAGAGAGAGAAAGATTGTCCATCAGCTGGTTCCCCCTGCCCTGCCCCCAGACACCACAACAACTAGAACTGGGCCAAGCCAAAACCAGGAGCACAGAACTCAGCCCAGGTCTCCCACGTGGGCTGCAAGGACTCAAGTACTGCAGCCAGGGGTGCACACAGTCAGGACGCTGGCAGAACCAGAGCAGCCAGCACTCCACTGTGGGACGCTGGGATCCCACGGGGTGACTTTTACAACGTTCCCACATGCTGTCCCCTAAATACAGCTTTTTATAGAGAGGCTAAAATTCCATTCACTAGACATATAATCCACTGAAGGTATTCTTTCTCCTTTAAAATAACTTCTCCAACATAAGCCTCCTATTAAGTTGGAGAACCAAAATGAAAGACAATTTATCCCTATTTCTACTAACAAGACATCATGTGTGATAGGCCCTTTAAGCCATCAAATTTATTCCTAAGTATTCTCGTGGAACAGATTATCCAATCCGAAGCAGGTGTTTAAGAAATGGTTTAAAGGTAGATGTCACAACAGAAACATAAATAACATTTTTTTCTTTTTATAACTCTTTTTCCACAGGCATCATGGCTCATGTCCTGATACACTTTAACCAGCAACTTCACCCCATCTGTCTCTATTACCCCACATGAAATAAAGGCAGATCCAGCTGGGACTTGCTAAATAGCAAAAAAAAAAAAAAAAAAAAAGTAATTAGATACTGGGTAGGGACTCTCAACTCGCTTTAAGACAGGCAATATCGAATTCAGACAGTCTCAGCAAATGCAATATTATATTTGGAGAATTATCTTTTTAAATTATACCTTAATATGTATAGAAAACAAATTTCAAATCCTAGTCCACTCATCTGCTGATTTATTGTGACACTGATAAAAAATGTATGAGCCACTGTATTGTTGGGAACAGCTGGCTGCCATGTGGAGCAGAGGGCAGTACTGACTCGGCCACATGTGATCTTTGCCATCACTTTGGGAGTTACATGTTATCATCCTCCAGTTCACAAATGAGAAAGCATTTCAGATGAGAGCTGTTAAACATCCTGCCCCAATGTCATACACAACTTGTAAATGGTCAAGGAGAGACACTTGAGTAGGATAAAAACGATAAAATATGCAACGCATGATGAGAAACCAGTTGATCACACAAATCTCAGGCAAGAAAACTACATTTTTAGAAATCAGAACATCGGCACCACCTTTAAGCATTTAGGCATCAAGTGTGAAGCATTCTGTAGTAAAAGTTTTATTTGCAAAGCCTCCTGCTTTACAAGGAAGACTGATTCTCTGCCCCTTCCGAATGGGGACCGATGCTTCAAGTCTGGCTGAGTTGGAAAAATAATTAATATTAGTAACAGCATCAGCCGACTCATAGTGCAGAGGAAAAACCAACAATCAATTCATACTTTGTCAAGCTGAGACAAAATTGGGAATGTTCTGTGACAGCAGAACCCTAACAGAGCAGAATTCACCAGATTATAATTATGATTAGAAAACAGCTACAGTAACCACATGTATTTCTATCAAGCACGAAAAAAGTAGGTTTTAAAACACACACAGAGGTGCTCACTGGAATTCAAGACTGGAAAGACTGAAATTCTGACACCGTTTGCTCCGCTCATGCACAGAATGATTGGTCTAGGTTGGGTCTGCGGTTCAGGCAGGCTCTGTCAGTCTTTCCTGAAACTCTGCCCAGTGCTCCTAGGACCAAAAGCCTTGATGACGGTGGTGGCTGGGGTGGCAATACCTGGCAGGATCGTGCACCACAGCAAAGAGCCTGCCTGAGAAGAAAATCAAACTGAATCCAGAGCACCAGCAACGAAGATCAAGAGGAAGCCATAATAAAGCAGTTTGCTGCACACTGACCTCCCAGCACTATGAGCCTGCAGGCTCCTACCCTATGCTGGTGTGAGTCCAATTCTGGTAAAGTGCCATTTAAACTCACTGCTAAAGAATTTTATAATTCCCCAAGGTGTGGAAGCAAAACTAAAACTTCATTCTTCTACCGTCAGAAGGAAATACACGCATCCCAATCAAGGGTAGCAAAAATTGTCCACTTTTTACTCTGATAAGCATCAACACACATATGTACACATATATACAACATATACATGACAGACATGTACGTATGCTGTAATACATGTCCATACAATATGCACACACATGCATATACATACATACATGCAGGTTATTTTTCTCTCTAGCACCCAAAATAAAATCTGAAGCCTTTCCTGTTACGTTGCTTACTACCTAACACCACCAACAAAAAAAGAAACTCAGCCCCTTGACTTTTTTTAAAAAAAGATTTATTTTATTTATTTGAAAGTCAGAGAAAGGTGGGGTGAGAGGTGAGGAGTGGTCTTCCATCTGATGGTTACTCCCCAAATGGCCGCAATGGCGAGAGCTGAGCTGATCCGAAGACAGGAGCCAGGAGCTTTCTCCAGGTCCTCCTCGTAGGTGCAGGGGCCCAAGGACATGAGCCATCTTCTACTGCTTTCTCAAGCCATAGCTGAGAGCTGGATCAGAAGCAGAGCAGCCAGGATTCAAACCAGCGCCCATATGGGATGCCGGCACTGCTGACAGTGGCTTTAACCACTATACCACAGCATCAGCCCTAAACCCCCTGACTTTTACAAGTAGATTTTAAGACAAAGTTGTGGTTATGATAAGCATTTTACAATAATGAGCAGCTCAACTGAAAACCAAGTATCTCTTTTATACTCTTAGGGTTTCTCATCCCTTTTAGTACCACATAATACCTCAAGAAGATTATGGGAAAATGAAATTACAAGGTAAGTTGAGGAGTGAGCAATTAGTCCAACTGTGAAGATGCCCCATCCACACTGAAGTGCCTGGCTTCAAGTTCTGGCCCTGGCTCCTGGCTCCAGCTTCCTGCCAGTCTAGACCCCGGCTCAAGTAACTGGGTTCCTGCCCCTCCGTGGGATACCTGGACTGAGCTCCTGGCTTCTGACTCCAGGTCCAGCTGTTGCTGGCACTTGGGGAGGGAACCAGTGCATGTGAGTGCTCTCCGTCTCTTCCTTTGTCTCTCTGCCTTTCAAATAATTTAATTTAAAACTTGTTAAAGATAAGGTTTTCTTGATACATAGTTTTAAAATCCCTGGATATGCAATGTCTCCAAAACGTTCATAGAAACTATGTAGTATAAAAAATATGCAAGGATTTTTTTTAAATTGCACTAAAATGGACACATTTTAATTCCATTTTCCATGAAACATTTGAAGTTTCCTTGTAGTTGCTGAATTTTTTTATTTGGTGGCCAGATCTTCTAAAACTTAGATTCCCTTGGAAATCTCTTTTGCAAGTAAATAGGCGCTCTTTTTAAAATACATTTATATATGAGAATTTCACATAATTAAATTTTAATTTTGCTCACTTGAGGTCGTTATTTGAGCACACAAGATTTTCTTTTTTTAACTTTTATTTAATACATATAAATTTCCAAAGTACAGCTTTTGGATTATAATGGCTCCCCCCCCCCGCCAATAACTTCCGTCCCACCTGCAACCACCCCATCTCCCACTCCCTCTCCCATTCCATTCACATCAAGATTCATTTTCAATTATCTTTATATACAGAAGATTAATTTAGTATATATTAGATAGAGATTTCAACAGTTTGCACCCACACAGAAACACAAAGTGTAAAGTACTGGGTGAGTACTAGTTATAGCATTAATTCACATTGTACAACACATTAAGGACAGAGATCCTACATGGGGAGTAAGTGCAGTGACTCCTGTTGTTGACTTAACAAATTGACACTCTTGTTATGGCCTCAGTAATAAACCTAGGCTCTTGTCATGAGTTGCCAAGGCTATGGAAACCTCTTGAGTTCACCGACTGTGATCATAGACAAGGTCATAGCCAAAGTGGAAGTTCTCTCCTCCCTTCAGAGAAAGGTACCTCCTTCTTTGATGGCCCATTATTTCTACTGGGATCTCACTCGCAGAGATCTTTCATTTAGATTTTTTTTTTTTTTTTTTTGCCAGAGTGTCTTGGCTTTCCATGCCTGAAATACTCTCATGGGCTTTTCAGCCAGATCTGAATGCCTTAAGGGCTGATTCTGAGGCCAGAGTGCTGTTTAGGACATCTGTCATTCTGTGAGTCTGCTGTGTAACCTGCTTCCCATGTTGGATTGTTCTCTCCTTTTTAATTCTATCAGTTAGTATTAGCAGACAATAGTCTTGCTTATGTGATCCCTTTGACTCTTAGTCCTATCATTATGATCAATTGTGAACTGAAACTGATCACCGGGACTAGTGAGATGGCATTGGTACATGCCACCTTGATGGGATTGAATTGGAATCCCCTGGCACGTTTCTAACTCTACCATTTGGGCAAGTCCGATTGAGCATGTACCAAACTGTACATCCCCTCCCTCTCTTATTCCCACTCTTATATTTAACAGGGATCACTTTTAAGTTAGATTTCAACACCTAAGAATAACTGCGTATTAATTAAAGAGTTCAACCAATAGTATTAAGTAGAACAAAAAAAAATACTAAAAGGGATAAAGTATTAAGTTGTTCATTGACACTCAGGACAAGGGCTGATCAAGTCATTGTTTCTCACAGTGTCCATTTCACTTCAACAGGTTTCCTTTTTGGTGCTCGGTTAGTTGTCACCGATCAGGGAGAACATATGATATTTGTCCCTTTGGGACTAGCTTATTTCACTCAGCATGATGTGTTCCAGATTCCTCCATTTTGTTGCAAATGACTGGATTTCATTGTTTTTGACTGCTGTATTGTACTCTATAGAGTACATATCCCATAATTTCTTTATCCAGTCTACTGTGGATGGGCATTTAGGTTGATTCCAGGTCTTAGCAACTGTGAATCGAGCTGCAATAAACATTAAGATGCAGACAGCTCTTTTATTTGCCAATTTAATTTCCTTTGGGTAAATTCCAAGGAGTGGGATGGCTGGGTTGAATGGTAGGGTTATATTCAGGTTTCTGAGGAATCTCCAGACTGACTTCCATAGTGGCTTGACCAGTTTGCATTCCCACCAACAGTGGGTTAGTGTCCCTTTTTTCCCACATCCTCACCAGCATCTATTGTTGGTAGATTTCTGTATGTGAGCCATTTTAACCGGGTGAGGTGAAACCTCATTGTGGTTTTGATTTGCATTTCCCTGATGGCTAGTGATCCTGAACATTTTTTCATGTGCCTGTTGGCCCTTTGGATTTCCTCTTTTGAAAAATGTCTATTGAGGTCCTTGGCCCATCTCTTAAGTGGATTGTTTGTTTTGTTGTTGTGGAGTTTCTTGATCTCTTTGTAGATTCTGGTTATTAATCCTTTATCGGCTGTATAATTTGCAAATATTTTTTCCCATTCTGTTGGTTGCCTCTTCACTTTCCTGACTGTTTCTTTTGCAGTGCAGAAACTTCTCAATTTGATGCAATCCCAAATGTTAATTTTGGCTTTGACCACCTGTGCCTCCAGGGTCTTTTCCAAGAAGTCTTTGCCAGTGCCTATATCTTGCAGGGTTTCTCCAATGTTCTTTAATAATTTGATGATGTTGGGTCATAGATTTAGATCTTTAATCCATGTAGAGTGGATTTTTGTGTAAGGTGAAAGGTAGGGCTCTTGCTTCATGCTTCTGCACGTGGAAATCCAGTTTTCCCATTTATTGAATAAACTGTCCTTACTCCAGGGATTGGTTTTGGATCCTTGATCAAATATAAGTTGGCTGTAGATGTTTGGATTGATTTCTGGTGTTTCAATTCTGTTCCATTGGTCTATCCATCTGTTTCTGTACCAGTACCATGCTGTTTTGATTACAACTGCCCTGTAGTATGTCCTGAAATCTGGTATTGTGGTGCCTCCGGCTTTGTTTTTGTTGTACAAGATCGCTTTAGCTATTCGAGGTCTCCTGTGCCTCCATAGGAATTTCAGCATCATCTTTTCCAAATCTGAGAAGAATGTCTTTGGTATCTTGGTTGGTATCACATTGAATCTATAATTTGCTTTTGGGAGAATGGACATTTTGATGATCTTGATTCTTCCAATCTATGAGCATGGAAGACTTTTCCATTTCTTGGTATCCTCTTCTATTTCTTTATTTAAGATTTTGTAATTTTCATTGTAGAGATCTTTAACGTCCTTGGTTAAGTTTATTCCAAGGAATTTGATTGTTTTTGTAGCTATTGTGAATGGGATTGATCTTAGCAGTTCTTTCTCAGCCATGGCATTGCCTGTGTATACAAAGGCTGCCGATTTTTGTTCATTAATTTTATATTCTGCTACTTTGCTAAACTCTTCTGTGAGTTCCAACAGTCTCTTGTAGAGTTCTTTGGATCCTCTAAGTAAAGAATCATACCTTCTGCAAAGAGGGATAGTTTGAGTTCTTCCTTCCCAATTTGTTCCCCTTTAATTTCTTTTTCTTGCCTAATGGCTCTGGCTAAAACTTCCAGAACTGTATTGAATAGCAGTGGTGAGAGTGGGCATCCCCGTCTGGTACCAGATCTCAGTGGTAATGCTTCCAAGTTTTCCCCATTCAATAGGATGCTGGCCGTGGGTTTTTCATAAATTGCTTTGACTGTATTGAGGAATGTTCCTTCCATACCCAATTTTCTTAGAGTTTTCATCATGAAAGGGTGTTGTATTTTATCGAATGCTTTTTCTGCATCTATTGAGATATTCATATGGTTTTTCTTCTGCAGTCTGTTAATGTGGTGTATCACATTGACTGATTTGCGAACACTGAACCATGCCTGCATACCAGGGTGGTCCAGGTGGATGATCTTTCTGATGTGTTGTTGCATTCTATTGGAGAGAATTTTATGGAGGATTCTTGTGTCTATGTTCATCAGGGATATTGGTCTGTAATTTTCTTTCAATGTTGCATCTTTCTCTGGCTTAGGGATTAAGGTGATGCTGGCTTCATAGAAAGAATTTGGGAGGATTCCCTCTTTTTCAATTGTTCTGAATAGTTTGAGAAGAATTGGAGTTAGTTATTTTTTAAATGTCTGGTAGAATTTAGCAATGGATCCATCCGGTCCTGGGCTTTTCTTTGTTGGGAGGGCCTTTATTACTGATTCAATTTCTGTCTCAGTTATGGGTCTGTTTAGGTTTTCTATGTCTTCCTGGTTCAATTTAGGTAGGTTGCATGTGTTCAGGAATCTATCCATTTCTGATAGATTTGCCTGTTTGCTGGCATACAACTCTTTGTAGTAATTTCTGATGACTCTTTATTTCTGTGGTGTCTGTTGTTACATTCCCTTTTTCATCTCTGATTTTATTGATTTGGTTCTTTTCTTTTTTAGTTAGTTGGGTCAATGGGGTTTCAATTTTGTTTATTTTTTCAAAAAACCAGCTCTTCGTTTGGCTGATCTTTTGTAACGTTTTTTTTAATTCAATTCTGTTAATTTTTCTTTGATTTTAATTATTTCTCTTCTCCTACTAGTTTTGGGTCTGCACACCAGATTTTCTGAATTGTAATTCTGTCATTCTTTCCTCAATGATTCATAATTTTATAGACATATGCTTCATGTCTAGATGAAGTTTATGGTTTGTAAATAAAATGTGGAAAGTCAGTCATCTGACCCATATCCATCTTTGTATGAGTTAGGATATATATAAATAACTTGTGACGTTTGTTCAAGTATCTGGCAAATACTTGACCCTGCACCCCCAATGCTGTGAGGTGGCTTCAGGAGGGTGCTGGTTAGGTAGATTTTGTCACAGAACTCATTGGCATTGCTATAGTTTTACGGTCTGTCCCTCCAAACTCCTTACTTTACAACTCCTTGTCAATTAACAGCTGTTAAATTACTGTTCTTACTGAAAGTGACAGTTGTACTTCTTATTGCCAGAATTTTCCACTAGTTTAAACTCAAATGAACTTGGTCTTAAAAATTCAAAAGAATTTTCCTTTAAAAAAAACACAACTTGAAGACCTGAGATGAAACTCAACAGTCAAATAAGTGCAAAAAGTATAAATTAGAACCCAGGAAAGCAAAATTAAGAAAATAAAGTAGCCAATTTACTGATATCTATATGTATTTTCTAAAGTAAATCAAGAGAATAAGTATCAGTATTTCAAAGATGCAAACATTTCTAAGGAACACTACACAGCAGCCACTTTAATCCCATCCTGTTTTCACTGACATGGGCCAGCACAGGCCAATTCTTTACAAGAATTGTTGGTAAAGTGCAGAATGTGTGTGTGTGTGTTTTCCTTCTGGCCAGGTGTCACTTACCTGGTATTGCATTTTCTAAGCACAATCATGGTGACCTCCCATAGCACAAGTAGCCTGTGGCTGCATGACTTTTACTGACAAAGTCTACTGAACAACCCAGTAAGTAAAGTTACAAGACACTTCCATGCCATGAGTCACAGTGCTCATTTCAAAGCTGTGCTCCCTGATAATACAGCTGCAAAAAGTAGCAGAAATTTATGAAGTACTCACTAAATATCAGGCCTTATATAGGAATTTTACATTGGATCTCTCATATATTCTCATGGCAACCTTATAAATTAGATACCAGAATCAGTCTCCATTTACAGATTTGGGGAAAAAAAAAAAAGACCTGACGTTCACAGACATCAAATAACCTTTCCAAGGTAGCAGATTTGAAAGTCAAAGTTGGCAAGGCCAGCTTCAGACCCTAAACTCTGAAATGTCCTCTGTACAACTTGCATACATGTGCTGAAATCTCTCATGAACAAGTGACAATGTGCTCAGACTGGGAAGAGAAGTGGGTGAACACGGGACAGAGCGGAGGGAACTCTGCAGTACCTTTCCTTCCTCATCGCATGGAGTATGGATCTGGAAATAGTCTTTTGTGGTGCAGGGGGGCCGCTCCATACACACGCTGGATCCTTCCTCTGCAACACAGAAAGACAATCTCAGAACGGGGTCCATTCCTCTGTGGCACTAAGAAAAGGCAAAAATCAAAACAACAACAACAACAAAGCAAACCTGAAAATAAAAGCTACCAGAACAATTCAGGAGGAATTAGCTACACCTAGAGAAAATAAAGGCTATGCTTCTATTTTCCCTAGAGCAATCAACGTTTCCAGGATACAACCCAAGCACACTGGAGATTTTCCCTGAAGACTTCCGAGTTCTGCCATTATCACTGGAAATTTGAAGCATATTCAAAGTTTCTAAGTGCATCTCCTAGTCAACAAATCATCTAAGAGATATTTTTAGATTAATAAAAATATAGCCACAGAAGTTATCTATGCTATATAAAATAGAAAAAAATTACAGACAAAGGAGAGTTCGGCAGAAAGGCACAATAAAATGTTGTGTTTTCCCCATTCAGTATTGATTCACTTCAGCCCTTCGGTGCCCGGCTGACAGCTGCCATCCCAGCTCATGTGGGATTTCTGGCTCATGAATGCACGCCTGGCCAACATAAATTCAGAGAGAAAAGGACACAAGGGCAAAGTGTCCCACCTGAAAACTGCGAGTCCTCGTCGCACCTTATGCATTCGCTGGCTCCCTTCTCCGAATAGGTGTTTCGGGGGCACACTTGGCAGTTGAACGCCCCTGGTTTGTTGCTGAAGGTCCCCGGCTTGCATGGGAAGCATTCTGACGTGTAGGCGACCCCTGTGAGGGAGGGCGACTGAGTATCAACAAGCAAATCACCACCCACTTGTGGCCTCCACCCAGAAGGCAGACGGAAGCATGTGCAGTAAGCTCGTCTCGAGCCCGTCATCTGCTTAAGTGGGCACCACGAAAGCATTTTCTGTGTTCAAGGAACTGGGATGTGTGTTGAATTAAACACAGTAAGTACAGGAAACGAACCAGAGACTGAGACGTAACAGAGACACAGAACACGTAGAAACTGAGTTGTCAGGAGACAAGTCCACCAGCTTAAAAGAGGGTAAACCCTAAGGTCCCTCCGCTTCTGTGAGCCTATTCGTCTCTGACCTCTGCGGCCACCTGTTCCCATTTTCTCTGCAGCTCACTGGGTCACACGTGTTTGAGACCTCACAGACCCTAGGGATGCCTTCATGCATCTTCTGGTTTGTAATTCCAGACTCCGCCAGCAGAGGTCCCAGTGACAAAGGAGTCAATGGCACAGGAGTCAATGTTTAAATGAAAACATTTAAAGTATAAGCCAAATTTCAACAAATGAGAGTCACTGTTTCTATTAAAAATACCCTTAATGGAGAATGAACAATGCCAGGTTTTAGCGGCTGCTCTCCTGGACCAGAAATGACCTAGAGAAGCACAAAAAGCTAAGGAAAAAGCCAGTTGCAAGATGTTATTTTAATGGCTGTCCCAGGGACCAGCTTACCTGAGCAAGCTCCAGGTCTGGCACAATAGACATTTCCCAAAGGAATAATACACAAGGCAGCGTTTTATTTTTTAAGACACACAAAAGTGTCATCACAATTACTTTTTCACATGGTTTATATAATGTAGTGCCAGGGTACAAGGAAAACAAAGAAGCAATCAACTTGTTGGCAAAAAAAAAAAAAAAAAAAAAAAAACAAAACCTAGGGTCTGCAGACTCACACAGTGCCTAATATATTCACTCTTGTCTCATAAGCCCTTGGGACAGCCAAATGAGCACTAATAAATATTGTAAAATATTAGAAGGTTGGAACAATAACCACTAAATACAGTACCTTCAATTGTGATATTTTTTACCAACACTGGTTTGACTGCCTTGGAACCCATAAGGATGCCTGTGGTTCTCCAATAGAGTATGTTTGTGCCTGATTTCAGCATGACCTACAAAAAGAAACACAGGATACCCGGGTCATGACAGTAAGCCCCGCTGCTCCTAATCCCCAAAACTACTGCCTTAGACTACTTTTTTTCAATGCAACTAATAAAACGCCCCTAATTCAGAACCAAGAAATTTAAGTACAATTAATTCAGTTCTAAGTTCTACTGAAGTTGACATTAAAAAAAAAAGTTCTCCAATCTGCAAAATGTAGTAATAAAAGGAGACAAAAATCTTCAAGAGTGAACAAAAAAGACAAAATGATTAAAAATAAGTCTTCAAAGTGGAACAAGAAGAGAAAATGATTTTAAGACAATCTGCATAAAATCTTGGTTTCTATTTTAAAGGGTGAGAGTCATTCATCACACTTGCATGTTTATAGGCTGTGGTTTTCATAAATAGATATTTGAGCTCTGAAAACAAAAAGGCAATATAAAAGAATCCCTTTTTTAAAGTTATTCAATAAATAATACTGCAATAGCAGTAAGAGAAACAGAATGTTCTTATAGGAAAACTCAATTGAATTCACTGATTCCAGACCTTAAATGATACTATGTCTAGCATTTGCTTCCTTTGTCACTAGAATATTTGCCTAACTCTAAATCAAACTAACTTTCTGATCAATTTTATGCTGATGGAGTTAAATGAACCAATTTTTAAGAGTTCTTTGATTTCACACTGTCACCTTTCTTCCTTTATGCAGTCTATGGCTGATCAGCTTCGAGCCGTATAAAATTAAAATCTACCCAACTACTTCATCATGCCAGAGATTCAGAGTAGTGTATCACAAGTAGTGCATTAACCACACTCCCTTGGTATTAAGTCTTTATAATCGAAGAAGACAGATTTGCTGTCAAGGGTTATTTGTAATTTCAAAGCCCAGGTGACTAGATAATTGGGTAACTGTAGTGTAAGTGGTACTAATATTACTATCAGGTATACAGAGTTTTAAAAATACTCTGGAAGGGTACACTGTGTCAGTCATCAAAGGATGAGACACTTGCTATGCCCACACAGGCAGTAATGGAAAAACCACTTACGAAAACAGCTCAGCAATGGTCACTTCAACAGACCTTAACCAACACTGCAGCCACCACAGTAGGTCCTTGCCATACTTCATCTCACTCAAAGCAGCAAGACCATTCCCATCTCTCAAATGAAAAATCAGATGCAAAGAGATTGCTTAAAGAAACACAACTATAAACCAGAGCTCGATTTTAAATCCATGTCTCACTTGAAGGAACAGTGCCTCAGTGAATGCCTCGTGTTACCTAATAATCACCGCCAAGTATTCAAAGAGATGTCCTGTGCAGAATTAAGTAGTGCCTTTACTTGACATGGTCAGAGAAGGAGGAATCTCGACCAACAGGCAGCAAAGAAAATAGGAGGAGGTTGAGGCTCCAAACATGGATGAATTTTGCAATAATCAGAACTGTTCAGCATCATAGATAGCACAAGATCCAACACAACACATTCAAAAGTCACTGGTTAGGGACAATGCAAAGTCTCATGAAAGGAGCTCCAGGGGCCTTCCAATGGCAGAGTCAGTGATGCCATCCCATGTGACAGGCACAGCTGTAAGCAGCACACTGAAACATTTTGGGCATCAGTTCTGAATAGCCATTTCTCCTGTTGCTGCCCCTTTGAAGGCAGGTAAAGCTGGAGTGTGATGGGAAAGGGAAGGAAAAGGGACCTAAGGAGAAAGAAAAAGGCAGAAAAAACAACCAAAAAGAAAACTTAGCAGCTGTTTCTTCCCTGACGGAAAATTATCTAAATTTATAGAAAATCTCAGTCCTTGTTTTCTTAAAATGAACTTCTACATGGGCCGGCACAGTGGGTTAATCCTCTGCCTGCAGCGTTGGCATCCCATATGGGCGCCAGTTCTAGTCCCGGCTGCTCCATTTCCAAGCCAGCTCTCTGGTATGGCCTGGGAAAGCCATAGAAGATGGTCAAAGTCCTTGGGCCTCTGCACCCATGTGGGAGACCCGGAAGAAGCTCCTGGCTCCTGGCTTCAGATCAGTGCAGCTCTGGCTGTTGCAGCCACTAGGGGAGTAAACCAGTGGAAGGAAGACCTTTCTCTCTGCCTCTCTCTCCCTCTCACTGTCTGTAACTCTACCTCTCAAATAAATAAATAAAATATTTTTAAAAAAAATGAACTTCTACAAAGGGTTAGGAGAAGAATGGGGTTGATGGGAAAGAAGGAAAAACAAAAAGTGACTTACGGAATGGGAGCCCCATTCTCCATTGTCTGTGAGTTTTACCCACTTGTCAGTGGTGGTGTCCATCTCCTGGCACTGATCATTTTGAATCTGGGGATTAAACACAAGCGTCTCAGTTAAGTTTCTTGAACAACAGCTTTAGTTAAACTACGTACCCAGCACAGGCTACAAGAACCTCTTTCAGTACATACTCAACAATGGCAATAAGCAATTCTCAACAAATAAATACTCCAAGGCCTCTGGAGGCTAAGCAACAGCTGAATATGGGTGAGTGGTTCTCAGTGAGCTGCCTCTTTACTGTAACAAAAAGGTTAGTCTGAGAGCCACTCTCTGGAGAAGAGTCTGAACCATCAACATCAACAATGCACAAGAAGGAGAGGAAAACATCACAAAAAAATCTACCCAACTTACCAAAACATATTAACAGCCTACATTCATCACGCAGGTCCAATAAAACAAAAGTGAACAAAGTTGATTTTTACATTATTTGTGACATGTACAACTGTTAATTAATTAATTCAGAAAGCCAGATTTGTTTTCAATTCCAGAAGATGAAATCCAAATGTAGATGTGTCTACAGCAGAAGTCAAAGTCCAAACTTTTATTTTTGTGTACATGTTAACAATCTGCCGTTCAAATGATCGCATCCAGTATCTTTGGCACCAAACATCTTGTGCTTCCCAAGCAATTCTTCCAAAATACCCCGTGGGTGGGACAGTACAAAGAACACAATGACATCAAAAACCCCATCTTTCTAATGTGACAAAATTGTCATTCACAAAGTAGGGTTAGAATAAGATCCAATCACTATACTTTTTCTAAAAGAAATGTTCTCCATAAAACATAAAGACTTACTGAACAGAAAAATATATCTTACCATCCAAATACCAGAGAATATCAACTACAGAGGATATTTACTTTAACTGAATTTAAGTGCCATATCTACGTTTGTAAATTAATGACTACTCTCCTGCAAGTGTTAAGCCATTTCTAAGAAGATACGAACCCCAAGTATACCCTTGGTGGTCAAGGAGTAGATTAGCTTAAAGCTTTGTTACAGCTGAAAGTAGACATGTGTTAGCATGACATTCTACGGTCATCTGGAGACCTGAGTCCTGCTACTCACTCTAAAGATAACTGGCAAAGCTATAAACTTGGTCCAATCACGTTTGCTCAAGGTTTAGGTATCAGCCTTTTCTTAAAAGAAAAAAAAAGGAGGGGGGAGAGGATTAATGGAAGTCCCATACATATCTAAAGTTAAATACTTTATTGCTTTTAATTAAGTAATGCTAGCATGTTTAATTCTCAGAGCACAACTGCTGTTTCCATCTTCAAGCCATCAGTATGATTACTATGAAGTGTTGACCCTCTGAGCCTATCAAATGCAAACTATAATGCTGAAATACCAATACAAAGAAATGTGAACTTGCCTTCCCTTTTCAGATAATAATCAGAAGCACAAAGGCATCACTGAAAGGAAGTAATGAAACTTTATACCTTAAGAGACCTTTTTGGACAGCTCTCAAAGGACCCATTGGGCAATACAAAACTACACACTTACTCTGTTAGATAACTATCTTTCTTCTTAAATTTATTTAATTTTAGCAACATCATCAAAACGCCCTAAGAAATAGAGAATCATTCACTGTGAGAAGTGCTTTGCAAACAAAGTGTAACTTAAAAAGTAAATTTGGTTGAATGTTGCTTAACACTGAAAATTACAAAAAAAAAAAAAAAAAAGGTAGTGCTAGGAGGCACCTTAAAAGGTGCTGTCAGGGCAGCACTGTGGCACAGCAGGTAAAGCCACTGCCTGCAGTGCCAGTATCACATGTGGGCACTGGTTCAAGTCCTGGCTGCTCCACTTCCGATCCAGCTCTCTGCTATGGCCTGGGAGGGCAGTGGAGGATGGACCAAGTCCTTGGGCCCTTGCACCAATGTGGGAGACCCAGAAGCAGCTCTGGCTCTTGGCTTCAGATCAGGCCAGCTCCAGCCATTTCGGTTATTTGGGGAGTCGGCCAGCGGATGAAAGATCTCTCTCTCTCCCTCTCCCTCTCCACCTCTCTGTAACTCTGCCTTTCAAATAAATAAATCTTAAAAAAAAAAAAAAAGGTGCTATCATACTATCCACCTTATAGAAGAGAATGCTTAGGACAGGAAGCCAACTTAATTTCTCAATAATACAAAGCTTCAAGAGCCAGATCGCTTGACTTCTAACCCAAGGCTCATTCTTTCATGGATAACATCTCTTGCCACTAGAAGTTCAGAAATTGCTATTACCAAGAGCAACATAAATTTATTTTAGAATTGTTAGTTTATTGGGTCCTAAAATCTGAACCACAGAAACTTTTTATAGATATTTTCCCATTTACTAGCTTAACCCACACTTTATTTGGTATAAGAAGTCAACCTAAAAACATTTTCCCAAGCATTTGAGTCATTGCCATAACAATTATGTGCTAGGCTAGAGACATTTTATATAAAATAGATAAATAAATTTTGTGGTAATAGCCACTGTTACACTATCACTTTACCCTATATTCTATAATGCTATTTAATCTCCTACAGAGACATCAACTATCCCAACCACTTATACTTTTAAACTACAAAATTCATAGGAAGAGAAACATGCAGCCACTTCTTTTGAAGTAATTTCCTATGAATATACTTAAAGTAATTCTGTTTGGTAAAATGATATTTGAAACTTCAAAAAGGAAAACTCTTTTAAGTAAAAATAAAAATAGGTAAAAAGATAATTTTTAACAAAATAGCACTTGTAGCTATAAAAACATGAAAACTGATCTTGAGGAAACTATTTGTCACACAAAAAGCCTAAACTAAATGGTCATCTAATGATGCTAACCAAAAGTAAAACAAGTCCCAGGCTACTCTGCAAGGTGACATCAAAAAACAATATTAACCAGAAAATAGCATTATAGAAAAAGTAGTTTTCTTTTAATATCAAAAGGTTCAGTTAACACAAAAAGCTGAGAGGCATACAGTGGGATGGGAACAGGAACGGCCCTTCAAAGGTGAATCCAGAATATAAAGGGCCTTACAAAGAACTCAAAGAAGATGTTGTTGTCGACATACTGGTACTCAAAGAAGACATAACCCGACTTCTTAAGGTGCACAGCGTAGATCAAAGACACGGTGCAGTCATCGCGATTTGACTCGATATAGTTTCCTCGAGGGACCCAGGAGGAGCTGGGGAAACAAGACCAGGAAGGACTCTGTCAGTGGGTCAGAAACCTCTCATTTCGCAAAGCTACGAAATCCCCATCAGCAGGGCTGAGCAGAAAACGCCAGAAGCTTTTCTGGAACCCAAAGGCCGACTCAGGAAGTTCGCTTCTTAGACTCAGGATTTCCTAAACCTGTGCTGGGTTACACAGTCGGCTTGCCAGGAAACTGGTCTTTGTCACAGAAATCTGACACCAAATAGATGACCACCAATTTCAGTAGCCTTATGTAAAACCATTCTTTCAAATACCCTCTGAGGTTTTATTTATAAACACAGACAAATGGCAGAGCAACACTAAGGAAGAAAGAGCACCAATACTGGTAACCATGCAGATTAGAATGCTGTGGGTTTTATCATCCTTTGAGGTCTTCAGGCAGTTCTGTGTCATAAGAAATCAATCACCAGGCCAGCAGGTGAAGCTGCTGCCTGCAATGTCAGCATCCCATATGGGCACCAATCGGAGTCCCGGCTGCTCCACTTCTGATCCAACTCTGCTGCCAATGTGTCTGGGAAAGCAGCAGAAAATGGCCCTAGTACTTGGGCTCCTGCCACTCACACAGAGACCTGGATAAAGCTCCTGACTCCTGGCTTAAGCCTGGCTCAGTCCTGGCCATTGTGGCCATTTGGAGAGTGAACCAGCAGTTGAAAGCTCTCCCCCAACCCCGACCCACGCTCTCTCTCTCTGTAATTCTGCCTTTGAAGTAAATTAAAAAAAAAAATCTTAAAAGACACACAAAAAAGAAATGAATCTCTTCTTAATCACAGAGTTGGCCTTGGAGTTCCTAAATATTTGTAAGGTCACTCAAAAAACAACTGATTATTTAGAACATATTATCATTGTACTGTAGGGCTTTTAGATGTTCCTAAATACATGACAGTAGCATGAAGATAAAATGTAGTTGTAACTACACTATTGTCAAATTTAACATTATGGAAAGTAAGTAACTCTACACTGTCATAAGAATGCATGCTGTAACTTCACACTTTCACAACCTAAGGGTAAATAAAGATATCCTAAGATATAAAAAAGCATCAACCATAACAAAGAATTGACAAATTGTGTGTTTGCAAATTTTAAACAATGGGTTATCAAAGGACAGCAGTAAGAAAATAAAAAGGCAAAATCCAGACACGTGTGTGTGTGTGTATAAGAGACAGAGATAAACAGTATATAAATATATTGCAATTACTATAATACATGTATGCAATTACTCATATCCATGACAAAGAACTCTTTCAGCTCAATAATTAAATGACAAAAAATAGAAAATGGGTAAAACACTCTGAAATTTCACAAAAGGAAAAAAAAACATGTGGATAATGAATATATGAAACATGTTCATTATTATACACCAGGGAAATGTAAAATTAAAACATAAGGAGGCCGGCGCCACGGCTCACTAGGCTAATCCTCCGCTTTGCGGCGCCGGCACACCGGGTTCTAGTCCTGGTCAGGGCACCAGATTCTGTCCTGGTTGCCTCTCTTCCAGGCCAGCTCTCTGCTGTGGACAGGGAGTGCAGTGGAGGATGGCCCAAGTACTTGGGCCCTGCACCCCATGGGAGACCAGGAGAAGTACCTGGCTCCTGCCATCAGATCAGCATGGTGCGCTGGCCGCGGCGGCCATTGGAGGGTGAACCAACGGCAAAGGAAGACCTTTCTCTCTGTCTCTCTCACTGTCCACTCTGCCTGTCAAAAAATAAAAAATAAAAAAATAAAAATAAAAAAACATAAGGAGATATCATTTTACACACACACTAGAATGTGTAAAGGAAAACAGGACATGACAATACTAACATTGAAGAACCTACAGAATAACTAGAACTCAAAACATACTGCTGATGGGGTTTTACAATAATATAACAATTTTGAAAAACTCTTAAAAATTTCTTATGAAGTTCAACATACACCTTCTATATAACCCAGTCAATTAAATAGAAGTAAAGAAAATGCAGATGAGATGAGTGGGAAAGGAAAAGGGGAAGGAAGATAGACATAGCAACATCCAAGTCAAATTCCCATTGGGAAAATTATAAGAGCACCAGAAGACACTACATTGAATAACTTGTGCTCACCACTTAACTTCTCTGATGAATAAACTATTCCAGGTTAACAAAAAAAAAAAAAAAAAGAAGAAGAAGAAGAAGAAGAAGAAGAAGCCATGCCAATAAATCCTGTACACCAAAATAAAGATCTGGAGTATCATCCAGATCTGTATCATCCTACTAGAATGTTACTCAAAGGGACTTTTTTATTTAAAATATGCATACACGGGGCAGGTACTGTGGCGTAGCAGGTAAAGCCACTGCCTGCAGTGCTGGCAATCCCATATGGGCACCAGTAAGTCTAGGCTGCTCCATTTCTGTTACAGCTCCCTGCTAATGTGCCTGGGAAAGCAGCAGAGGATGGCCCAAGTGCTTGGGCCCCTGCACCCACATGGGAGACCCGGAAGATGCTCCTGGCTCCTGCCTTCAGACCGGCCCTGCCCTGGCAGTTGCAGCCATCTGGGGAGTGAACCAGCAGATGGAAGATTGATCCTCTCTCTAACTCTGCCTTTTACATAAAAAATAAAATACATGTAACACACGTTTAGAGGAATCATCCAGAAGAGTAAAATAAGTCTATCAAGTCATTTGTATGAGAGAAACTGGAGACCAACAGCAAAGAGGAGAGAAGGGAAATGGACACAAAGAGAGAAATGAATGGAGGGAGGGTGGGGACACGTCTTTCATCACAGCCCAACAAATCCCCAGCATCCTTAGCTCATGGTAAAAAAAAAAAAAGTGTTAAGTTCCTGGGGGGCCCCTTTTATCAGAGGGCAGGCAGAAGCCTAAAGTTAATTCCCCTCAACGTGACCATGTGATGGGAAATAGCACACAGTCCACAGAGAGGGCAGGACAGAGCACAGCCCAGAGATAAACATTCCTCAAGTACTGCCACAGTCAAAGCTAATATCTGCTGTAAAAGAGACAGGAATTAACCCAAGGAGCTTTCTGCCTCAGGTCCTTAACCTACTCTCTCTTATAGGAGAAAATCAAGTGTCCAAACAAAGGTTATGCAATCCTTCCCAAGGAAAGGAAAAAATATAAAATTATCCATTAAAGAGAGCACAGTTAATAGAAACACCACTGACAAGTGCAGTTTATAAATATGAAAAAATTAATTTGTTTTTCTAATAGTTTTATTGCATTTTTGCATACAGTATCTATTATGTCCTGAAGGCAATTATTTCAACCTCATGAAGATTCAGCTACATTATTTGTAATGGTTGTCCAAAAAGAAACGACTCTTGGCGATTAGCTTCCTTCTGCAAGTGCCAAGATTACCCTCAACTACACCCTTCTCAAGCGTTCAGTCAAGGCCCAAAGGCTCCCTTGGTTCTTACTTGTTACAGCCGTCTGGCCTGCTGTCAGAAGGGCCCACCACAGTGTCCATGAATGTCGCAATGTTGGAAAATCCTGCTGGCAATTCATCCCACTCATCAAATTTGATGCCACTGCCCAACGAGTAGGTGCCTTCTCCACACTTACTGCATACCTGATTCTTCATTTCTAGATACTCCCCGGAAGCACAGGAGAAAGCTGGAAGGCAAACAATGAGCAACACATTAGCCACGGCCCTCCCATCAACTTCCTCCCCTCCCCACTGCCGCCAGCATGATTTCTGTCAAACTCCTATCATGCCAGACCCCAAGTAACACCTCCCAATGGCTCCCTTACCACTACGTGCATTTCCCAACCTGCCCAATTTATGCAGCTCATTCCTTACCCCATCCTCTCCCAAGTATAACAAAATGTTTATCATTTCCAGAATAATCCACCCTCTCTCCCTTTGGCTGTTTGGTCTTCTTTCCCAGAGATGATAGCCAACCAAGCTTCTCCACTTGGAAAACTCCTGTTCCTAAATGGAAAATGACCCTCTTCAGGACAGACCTTCCTCTTCCCTCGCAACCACGTGTTCAGCTGTTCCACACTACACCTGTTACAAAACCTCCCCGACAACACTTAGTAAACATGCAGACCCTCCATCACTTCAGGTGACGTGCTCAGCTGTTCCACACTACACCTGTTACAAAACCTCCCCGACAACACTTAGTAAACATGCAGACCCTCCATCACTTCAGGTGACGTGCTCAGCTGTTCCACACTACACCTGTTACAAAACCTCCCCTGCAACACTTAGTAAACATGCAGACCCTCCATCACTTCAGGTGACGTGCTCAGCTGTTCCACACTACACCTGTTACAAAACCTCCCTTACAACACTTAGTAAACATGCAGACCCTCCATCACTTCAGGTGACGTGCTCAGCTGTTCCACACTACACCTGTTACAAAACCTCCCTTACAACACTTAGTAAACATGCAGACCCTCCATCACTTCAGGTGAGACTCTGAGCTTCAAGAAAAGCAGCAGCAGCAGCATTTTTGGATTCTTAACATACTAAGCCCAAATGCAACGTTGAGCCACTGAGACACAAAGGGGATAACCGGAGGGCCGTAGAGGAGCTGAGCAGTTTCTATCTACTCTGAAACCATGAACCCACTTCTTCAATATCATGAGGCCAACCCAGTCACTTCCCCAGTCTGCAGCTCATTTTCGCAGTCTCGTCCTCTGCCCATTCCCAGAGTGTGTGCAGAGACAGCCGACAAGTCCTGTGACGAATAGTAGGCACAACTGCAGGCAGGGGCGGGGAGGGAGGGAATTCTGCGGCTAAGTTTATCCATTCAGCAAAGGCAAATCAAAGTACCCCAGGATTTAGCTGTGTGCAAGTTGGTATTAGTAACTCAAACCTGAAAAAAGGATTTTCTAATCCTTTAATCAAGATATTAAAGAAACAAGAATAAAATAAAACCTCCAAATTATCCAATGAAGAAAAATCTCCCAGTAGGGAGTGGAACAGCAAACACGGCACTTGGATAGATTGCTCTTTCAGAATACACCAGAAAACCATGCCATAAATAAAAACAACCTAATGTTTAGAAAATTAAAGAATTAAAGGTAAAACTCACACTCATCCACTTGTCCACTGGATGTTGTACAATAAACTTCAAACATTAAAATCAGCATCCTCAAATCAGTAAAACATCACAAAATAAGAAAAAGTTAGGCAGAGTATTGTGTGTTGGCTGTAAGGTCAAAACTACCCTGAGACCAGACTGTACCACTTGCTAATTCTGTGACGTTATCTCCCGCTTTCTAGACCTTAGTTTGTCTCTCAAAGATGGAATCATAATCACAGAAGACACCTCATAAGGCTACAACTAAGCATACGGTATGAAGCAGTTTGCACAGCCCCTGGCATATAACAAGCACTGACCGCATTATCCCATCATCACGAACAGCTTCCACCTCCAGACAGCACAGTTATAGAAAATGTTTTATTCTACTTTCAATGGTTTATGGGTCTTCTATAAGGTACTTGAGAAAGTTCTTGGAAAATAGATTTTACAAGTTTATTTTGGTAAAAATTAATGTTGAAATGCGTGTGTAGTTTTTTTGATAATCTGCACCTTTCATGATTTTTTAAAGATCTCTTGTATATATCACATACTCATAATCAGACAGTATTTCCCTAACATGAGAAATAATATCATAACCAAGAGGCAATTTTACAATAAATCACAGATTAGCAACTTATAACCTGCAGGCCAAATCTGACCCACTATCTCGGTGTTTTTGCTTTGTTTTGTTTTTATTTGTGAACCAGAGGAACAGACAGAGAGCTCCCCCTCCGCTGGGTCACTCCCCAAAAGTCCACAACAGCCACTGCTGGCTGGAGCCAGGAGTCAAGTCCAGATCTTGCACGTGAGTGGCAGGAAGCCAGCCACTTTCTGTAAATAAAGTTTCACACAGTTTTTCCCTGGAAACACAGCCTTAATCATTCCTTTATATATCAATACATGGCAGAGCTGAGTAGTTGCAACAGTTACCGTGCTGCCTACAAAGCCAAAAACTGTTACTTTCTGATAAAGTTGTTGTAGATGACAGTCTAATCTAGTGTCCAAAATGGAACTTTTATCTTCATCAACCCATAAATTCATTAACAAGCAATATTTATGATATTGTTACTTCAGATCCTAAAAGCTAAGGAGGACAAGATTATGTGTGTGAATCTTGACTTCTAAACACGATACCGTTTCACAACATGTTAACTGCCCTGTCAGGATCCCCAACTCTTACAGAAGTGCTTCTATGAAATCAGAAGGAAAACTGAGGGAAAAAGTTGCAAATGAGTGTACTTAGTATTTTATCACTCACCAGACACTGTGCCTGCTTCTTTACAAACACAAGTCAGCTCCTGCTGTTCGTCATGGTTGTGTTCTGCACAGCTGACCTGACACCACATCAGTGAGTGTGGAATCCTTGCTCTGAGCAGAAACACACTACAGCTTGGTTTCCAGAGAGCTTCTGGTTACAGCACCTTCACCCACCCACCAAAAACACCCTTGACGGTATTTCTGTTGAAAGATGTCTTACTAAGTCCATGTTGTTGCCTCATTACCATCAATGTCACGGTGAGGTACTGAACCCATGCCGTAGTGACGCCTCTTTGCAGACACATTCTCTCCAACAGGCACAGCTCAGCTTTCCTGCCCTGGAGCTGAGGGTCACAGGCCAGCACTCCAGCGTCATGCCTGGAAGGCCATCTTAAACATTGGAAGATCCCCCTCAAATGTTCTTTCACTGCTACACTGTGGTTCTAAAGAGTCCACAGAAAAGAAACTTGTTTATGGAATGAGAAATAAGAGTGTCTCCTTGTTCTGGTGGATAGGTAGGTGGCTGCCCATTCACTGACTTCCCTGCTCTGCCTATCTGCAAATGACTGAGAAAGCACTCAGTGTAATGATTTGAAGGTTACAAATACATTTTTAGCAAGTAGTCAAAATTGCAAATATGTTGTCTGTGAATAATGAGGATGCACTGTACATTTTTTTTTAAGATGTATTCATTTGAAAGGCAGAGTTACCGAGAGGCAGAGGCAGAGAGAGAGAGGGAGATAGGGAGAGAGAGAGATCTTTCATCTGCTGGTTCACTCCCTATGTGGCCACAATGGCCAGAGCTGCGCCAATTCAGAGCCAGGAGCCAGGAGCCTCTTCCAGGTCTCCCACATAGGTGCAGGGACCCAGGGACTTGGGCCATCTTCTACTGCCTTTCCAGGCCACAGCAGAGACTTGGATCAGAAGTTGAGCAGCCAGAACTTGAACCAGTGCCCATATGGGATGCCGGCACTGCAGGCGGCAGCTTTACCCGCTACACCACATGCACTGTGCTTCTAATAGACAAGAGACAGGATGATATGCTCATCCGCCCGATAAGGAAACTCAGCCACAGGACTCGTTTAAATGGTACCCATTAGTAAGTGGCAAAGTAACTGATCTTCAAATTCTAGTTTTTCTGATTCCAAAGTTACTGCCTCCAAGAAAATTCAATTCAAGCAACTGCTCCAACACCACAAAAAGACAAACAATTCCAACCGAATTCTTTATTGTACTTCACATCATTCTTTACTTTCCAACTTGGGCTGTTAAGAAAGTCCATATGCATCATATTTATTTATTTATTTATATTTAATGTTTATAAATATATATGCAAAATATATATAATTTATATATAACCATTTTCCACCCTTACATTTCTTATGGAATTTCTAGAGCTGTCATATCTAAAACACACACTGGAGGGATATCTTAGCAAGTTTCTAGTGTCCAAAAATCCCATAACCTTGTCTCTAAAAGAAAGATAGTAACAATAACTATCTCAGGGCCGGCACTGTGGTGCAGTGGGTTAAATCCCTGGCCTGAAGTACCGGCATCCCTTATGGGCACCAGTTCTAGTCCCAGCTGCTCCTCTTCCAATCCAGCTCTCTGCTATGGCCTGGGAAGCAGTGGAAGATGGCCCAAACCCTTAGGTCCCTGTACCCGTGTGGGAGACCCAGAAGAAGCTCCTGGCTCCTGGCCTCAGATCAGCGCAGCTCCAGCCGTTGCGGCCATCTGGGGAATGAACCAGCGGATGGAAGACCTCTCTCTCTGTCTCTATCTCTCTATGTAGCTCTTTCAAATAAATAAAATAAATCTTTAAAAAAAACAATAAGTATCTCAAAATACTTGTGAGAGTAAATGAGATATTCCATGTATAGCATTTAGCCGTGTGTCTGGCACAGAGTATACAATAAATATCAAGTACAATTACTAACAATACAATTCAGGGGCCTGAAACATACATTTCAGTAAGAACTCTGCTAGTGGACTGATGATTTTGTATTTCTTCGGGATAATTATGTAATCAAAGCTAGTTACATGGATATAGATAGGCCTTTACTAGTACAGAGAAGCTAGAGTATCTGAAACCTCTGATATTTTAATCACCTGCTACTCCTCAATTCTTTCTTTCTTTGATAGAAAGACAGAGACAGAGAGAACTCACATTCACTGGTTCATTCCCCAAATACCAAGAACAGCCACGGCAGGGCCAGGCCAAAGCTGAGAGCTGAACTCCAGCTTTGTGGGCAGCAGACACAATCACTTAAGCTGTCATCTACTTTCTGTGGGCAAGGATCTGCGTTAGCAGGAAGCTAAATCAGGAGCTGGACCCGGGTGACAAACCCACATACTCAGTCACAGGACACAGGTGTCGCAACTGCCAAGCTAAATGCCCACCTTTTCTCCTCAATGTTTCTTTTTCCTTCCTAGCCACGGATCAAAGGAGAAGAGCCACACATTGTTGCCACATGCGGCTGGCTCCAGGAGATCACGCCAACAGTCACCTGCTGACCTCTTCTGCAGGTGACCAATGATGACCCCTCTTCCTCTCCTGAGAGCTTTCATCCCAGCCTCCTGCACTGGCCACCCCAATACTGCCATCTTCACATTTGGTTTGCACTGGATAACTTTTTGTATAATCTTAGAGACAACATATTTCACAGGCAAAATTTTTAGAGGACAATAAAGGGCACTTTGGACCTGCAGGATGATGGACAGTTATTGTAAACACCTGTTCTTGGTCTTGGTAAATGTGAACTGACCATATTTCATCTAAATCAATGAGTTATTTCTATAACTAAGCTTGCTTTCCTTCTTCAACAATCTTAAAGTCCTAGAATAACTCGAGTAAAGATAAACTCTCTAGTTTTGTTGAGAACGGAAAGATTTGCCTAAGGTCACACAGTACTTAACAGTGGGATTTCACAATATTTTACCTAAGTGCTCAGAGGAAGAGAGATCTTTGAAAACCCAACCTCTTGAAGTCTAAACCATAACTGAGAGGTCTTGTGCTGTACTCACTGTTCTTTTTCTCAGCTCTGGGCCTCTTCTTTTCCGACACCTATTTCTGCTTCTGCGAAATTAGGTTCAAATATGCAGGTGTGATGAATTAGATGCGAAAAGCACTTTTACTAGTCAGTCACCACACAGCAAATGGCCAGGGCTACTGACTTAACCCTCTGCGCCTCCATCCATCACATCCCGTGAGAACACCACTGTCCCTTTCTCCCTCACAGCACTGCTTGTGGTAACCAGGTGAGAGGCTGGAATCCACAGTGTCTGCAGAAAGAATGCCAGGAAGACTCAAGGCACCATGATGACCACGCAACTGCCAGCACAATGTGCCAAATAAGTCACTGAACCGAACCATCTATGTGCTGATCATGTCCACGATTTACGCCTCACAATAGAGAACATCTATCTTTAATCTTTTCACCGTGGGGTCCCTTAGTTTAGGTTTCTCTTCCTCAAGAGACCTCATGCATCAAAAGACCATGGTTATCAATTACATTGACTCATAAGTCGTTAATTTTTGCTATTTTTACCTGAGGTTTTTCATTGCTAAAGTATGTTTTCTAAGCAGGAAACATAAATAGTAAGTGGTAGTAAAAGGATTTTCAATTTATCTATTTAATGAGATAATGATACAGTGAACCTATGCAATCTAGGGAAATATTTGGGCAGCACATTGTATTAATTTATTCAATAAAGATTTCTTGAGTGTCTACCATTTATAGGCAAAGACAAGGTACCAAAGATATAGTCCCTGTTCTCACAGAGCTTCCATGATAGCCTAGTCTAGACTTACCATCCTCAAACCAAGTTCACATCTCATTAAGCCAAAATTCACTATAAATTCTATTATTATTTGTCAAACTGTTAATAGCTAGATATAAAATAATTACATATTTTATAGGGAAATGTTGATTAAGTAATTCTCAGAAACAAGATAAGGCAGTTTTTCTTCAATTATTCTCATTTAACCAATAAATGTAAATAGGGTTAAAGTCATAGACACTGTTGTCACAGACTACATAGGAGGATGCTCTGGCAATTGTTATGACTATTATTCACCGCCACTAAGAGCAGAATAAAACAGTAAAGGTGGGGCAGGCATTTGGTGTAGTATTTAAGACACCACTTGGGACACTCACCTCCTGTATCCGGGTTCAGGCGATGGCTCTGCTCCAGACTGCAGCTCCAGCTAATGTGCACCCTGGGAGGCAGCACGTGATGGCTCCAGCCGTTGGGTCCCTGTCGCCCACATGGGAAAGTGACACTGAGCTCCTGGCTCTTGGCTTCTACCTGGCTAAACCCTGAGCATTGCAGGCACTTCAGCAGTACATCAGCAGATGGAAGCTCTGTTTGTCTCTTATTCTCCCTCTGTCTCTCTAGTTAATTAGCTAATTTGTTTACATCAAAGAGAGACAAAGAGACAGAGAGGTCCTCCATATACTGGTTCATTTCCCAAATGCCTGCAACAGTTGAAACTGAACCAGGCCAAAGCCAGAAATTCCATCTGGATATCCCACATGGGTGGCCATCACTTGCTGCCTTTGGGTACCCATTAGTAGGAGCTGGAATGTGAACCGAGGGCACTCTGACATGTGATGCAGGTGTCCTAAGATGTGTTCTTAATAGCTATGCTAAATGCCCACATTTAATTTTTAAAACTAATAATGCCTAGTTTATAAGTCTCAAAAATCATTTAGCCGACTAATTATCATTATCAGGTAACTTCAACTTTAAGCACCATCCTGTACTCACAGGAAAACAGGAAACAGCACCTAAGAGCAACTGAGCAGAACATGACCCCAGCAAACCTCAGATCTTCCTACTCCATCGTCAGCACCAGGGGAGAAATCAACACTGGAACACTATCTTTTCAAGTTCTTTCTTGTGAAATTCTTACACACAGAAGAAAAAATAATTTGTGACTCTCATTTTACAAAACTGAAGGTGAGATGGAAAAGCCTAAACAGCCTATTAACAGGCCATTTTCTGCTAACATCCTCTAATTCATGTTAAGCTGGGACCTGGCTGCCTTTGGCTGAGGGAATCCTTGTACCCTTTAATTAGGAAGTTTTTTTTTTTTATCCTAATAGGGTGATTTTCACGTGGAAACATACAAGGTGACCACGAAGGCTGGCTGTGAGGTCATCAACTATCTGCCATGCTGCACTGAAGGCTAGCTGAGGATGATGGAAGGGAACCCTGTCCAAATCCTAACAGTGATGGACATTGCAATGCCCTGATCAAGAGAAAAGACCGATGAGTAGTAAGACACACTAGCACTCCATTGCAATTCACAAGGTATGGGACTTGAGGTATGACTGATCACAGAATGAATAAATCTGTGCTCTGTAATCACATTTGAAACTATCAGAATGACCAAAAGGTAATTTCAAGACCATCTGGTCCAAACTGTCCCAATTAAGATCTTAAGTTTTGTCATAATTTGACCTGGAGTAACTTAGTCTACGTCTCTAGCAGCAGATTCTCAATCTAATGAACTCCCAAGACTCTCTACCCAATAGACTCCCAGTGGTACATGCAAACAAGACCTTACTACGTCTAAGCTGAGAAAAATACAGTCTTCATTTCAAGCGGAAAGAACAGCCTTAGAAAACAACTCCATTTTGGAAGCCAAGTGCACAAGTACTAGTTCTAGTAGCACCTCTTAGCCACGTGAAGTGACAAAGCTGCCACAGAAACTCTGAAATAATTACTGGAACTGAATTATGAAAGCCCAATCCCATCAATAACAAATGTCAACCTTTCATTAAGAGTTAGGTAAGAAGCTTCAGATCACAAAATGTAGTTTTTAAATTCTTGCTTGTGAAATTCCTAGAATATTTTTCATCTCTCAGTTTACAAAGCAAGAGACAGGAGATAAACCAAAGAGTACATTATTAATTCAAAGCAATTCTGCCTAATGCTGTCTAGTTCACTACTCTCGGAAAACACTTAACAAAAACATTCTCCCCACATCTCCAAAAGCTGATTCTTACATCCAACATCCTTTCTGACGGGTCCTCATCTTGCCCTATCTGGTAGAACTGCATGATTGATTATCAGTGCACTTCTTAGAACAGATCAGCCAAAAACAAACAAAAAGTCAGCCCCCAGTGGGAAAACTGATCCATGTAGCACTTCAGATAACAATCCTTGCTAAAGTAACAGAGCCTGGATAAAAGGTTTCCATCTTCTCATAAGCAGTTATAAAAGTCAATGTCATAAGCTAACTAAAGTAGTCCTATCTTAAAAAGTAACAAGTATATTGTGGTTTCTTCACTTGAATGCTTAAGAGGGGAGAAGAAAAGTCCCAGTTTCAGGCACAGGATGACACAAAGTCTGTAGAAAAGCAACCAACAGCAAAGGTCAGGGGGAGGAAGATGTTGAAAGTATTTGATGAGGTCACTGAAGGGGGCAGAAAAACGCACCCGTGCAATCGGTTTCCTTGACTTCCAGTTGCATCCTAACACTGTGGACCCTGTCATCTGACCTTTTCCTCTTCCTGACAAAGTGCCAGCCACCCTCCACTTCTGGTGATCTCTCTGATGCTGCTGCTTGGAGGACTGAATTCTCTCATCTCCTTAGAAAACACTGTTTTCAGAGAAACATGATCAACCACAGCCCCCCCGCAGACACTGTCATTGACGTGACGCCTGCCACTGAGCTGTTCTCTGCAGTTTTCATCTTCCCCCTTAACAACCTCATTCTCCCCAGCCACCACCTGTGCGCTGCTCAGCAGGTTCAACCTCACTGCGCTTTGTGCCCAGATGTGACGCATTGGTGTGGCCAATCCAGTCTACAGAGGACAAAATGTCCTGTCCTTTGATGAACAGAAGAAGTTGTGACAAATGGGATTAGGCCTTTGTGCTTCTTCTATAAAAGCCAAACCCTGAAGTCAAACTATAAGGTGAAGACGCCAAAGTTACTCAACCAACCAGTATAGCAGTGTTCCAGAGCCCTCTTAGGGACCATAAACTATTACAGCTCCCGTCTTTTATAGGGGTTTATTCTCCTCCTGGGCAGAATCAACGTCTAAATTAAGGATTTCTTTAGCTGAGAGAATGCTAGCTTTTTTTTTCTAGTATCTGTTAAATAATGAAAGCATACCATATGTAGCAAGCATCACCAATACGCTAGGCACTGAAAATAAAATCAACGGACCAGCCTCTCGTTGTGTGTGAGAATGCAACTACAAACTCTCCCAAATTCTAAATGCTATTCTCTTATCTTTATGAAAAATTTATACAATTAAGTCTAACACCTACAGAGATAATTAATTAAAATCACACACCAAGCAATGTGTCTGAGCCTGTAGATGCCATTTTTCAAAAGTCCATTTACTTACCCAGAATATTAATTTCTTCCACATTTCAGTGACAAGGTAAATGGAGAGCACCACAGATGGCTCAAGAAAGGGGTAATCACTTGTTCTGCATACTCAGGGTTATTTTCCAAAGAGGCAGTCCACAGGGGTAAGAACATGGACCCAGGAGCTGGACTGTCTCTTTTCAAATCCTGCTTCTACCTATGACCTAACTGTTTGACTTTGGCTATGTTTCAGCTCTTCCTCTGTTGAGGGGAGCATCACAGAAACATCTTACATGGGCTGGCATGTGGTGCAGTGGGTTAAGTTGCCACTTGGGATGCCCACATCACATATCTGAGTGTCTGGTTTGAGTCTCAGCTACCTCACCTGTGATTCAGCTTATTGATAAAGTCCACAGATGATGGCTCAAGTATCTGTGTCCCTGCTACCCACTCCCGAGAACGGGACTTATTCCCAGCTCCAAGCTTTAGACTGGCACAATCTCAGCTGCTGCAGGCATTGGAGGAAGGAACCAGCTGATGGGAGAACTCTGTTGCTCTTTCAAGTAAATAAATGTGTTTTTTTCTAATGGGCAGTTATTTGGCACAGCAGTTAGGATGCCACTTGGGAAACACACATCCAATATCAGAGTGCTGGGTTCAAGTTCCAGCTCCTCTGCTTTCGCTCCAGCTGCCTGTTGATGCACATCCTGGAAGGCAGCAGGTGATTGCTCAAGTACTTGGGTCCCTGCCACCAAGGGGGAGACCCAGGCTGAGTTCTGAGGTATGGCTTCAGCTTGGCCTTTGCCCCAGCTATTGCAGGCATTTGGGAAGTAAACCAGTGGATAAAAGATCTCCCTTCCTCTCCCTGTCTCTTTCTCCCTCTCTCTCTCTGCTTTTCAAGTAAAAACTGAAAATAAAAATATAAAAACTTTTAAAAGATAGATTTTACGAGGTTTGATGACTACATAAATTTGAACGAGTGCACATACAGCATTTACAGCTGAGCCTGGTCTGCAGTAGTAAAGATCATTTATTATTTTGATTGTTATTTCAACTACTATTGCTATTAAGCTATATCATCACATAGTTATGATTGTAGGCATGCAAATAAACTTATCACCTTAACTGGCATCCTCAGCCACCTGTGAATGGCTATCTCCAATTCTAAGCAGAGACCTTGGTATGAAACACAGAAACCCATGCCATTTGCCAGAATGGCTGCCTTCCCACATTCTGCAGGAGCCAGCCATGCAGGTCTCACACAACAGCCAGGAAAACCCACATTTTCTTTATCCAGTCATCAGTTGATGGACTTCTGGGTTGACTCCATATCTTAGCTATTGTGAATTAAACTGCAATAAACATGGGGTACAGATAACTCTTTCAAATGCTGACTTCATTTCGTTTGGATAAATTCCCAGGAGTGGATGGCTGGGTCAAATTTCAGATCTATTTTCATGAATTTCCATACTGTCTTCCATAATAGTTATACTAGTTTACATTCCCACCACAGTGTATTAAAGGTCATCAGATGACGCCTGGATAAAGAAAATGTGGTATATACAGAATACATATGCCCACTGCTGTCACTTCAATTCAACATTGTAATCAAAGTCCTATCCAGAGCAATTCAGCAGGAAAACGAAATAAAAAACATCTAAAACAGAAAGAAAGTAAAATTACACATAAGGAATCAGCAATAAGTAGTTGAGGTGACAGATTCTATAGAATATATACTGTAGAACACTACCTAGCCATGAAAAATAATGAAATTCTGTCTTTTGCAACAAAATGGATGCAACTGAAAACCATTATGCTTAGTGAAATAAGCTAATCTCAGAGAGAGATATCATATATTTTCTGATATGTGGCAATTAACATAGAATACAAAAAATATGTAAGTATGAAATGGACATCTTGTGATATGGTTGTTGTTTTTAGACTTTGTTTGTACTCCTGTGGAACTGTGGTCTTCCTACTTTTTTACTTGTTGAATATTATCATTAGTGGTGAATTAAGCACAGATTAAAATTATGTCTTTGTAAACATTAAAGAAAAAATGTAAGGAAGGGGATTGAGGGAGGGAGGAGGGATGAAAGAAGTATGGTTATTTTCATAGAATTGTGCCTATTAAATACACCAAATCTCTTTTCTTTATACTAATAAAAAAAAATAAGAAGAAAAAAAATCCAATCTCACCCCTCTCAGCATCTTCACACACACTTCCTATACCTGCAATACCTTTGTGCTTAGGATTCACTTTAAGGAACCTCAGAAAATTAACATGTAGGGCCGACAAAGAATGGCATTTTTTTTTTTTGACAGGCAGAGTGGACAGTGAGAGAGAGAGACAGAGAGAGAAAGGTCTTCCTTTGCCGTTGGTTCACCCTCCAATGGCCGCCGCTGCAGCCGGCGCACCGCGCTGATCCGATGGCAGGAGCCAGGAGCCAGGTGCTTTTCCTGGTCTCCCATGGGGTGCAGGGCCCAAGCACCTGGGCCATCCTCCACTGCACTCCCTGGCCATAGCAGAGAGCTGGCCTGGAAGAGGGGCAACCGGGACAGAATCCGGCGCCCCGACCGGGACTAGAACCCGGTGTGCCGGCGCCGCAAGGTGGAGGATTAGCCTAGTGAGCCACGGCGCCGGCCTAAAGAATGGCATTTGATCCCTGTCTCAATCCTAAACCAGGACACGATTTTGCACACGAACCTACCAGAACTCAATAATCTTCGAAGGTTATTTAGCTGATGACAAATGACTCAGAACTCGAACTTTCACCTGCCTCAATGTGAGGCACTCTGCACTTCCTCAGAGCAGAAGTTGCCCTTCCCTCCTTGGTGAGATCACCCTGGATACTCTAAGTCTATCACACATTTCACTTCTATGCCGCAATCCATTGATTGCTCCCTTATTAAAATAAAAGGTCCTGGAACAAAAAAAAAATCTTTTTTTCCTCATTAATTTTTGGAACTCTGGTATCAAGGATATAGGAAATAGTCAATAAATATTTATCAAATAAATATTTGAAAGCTCAATAGCTGTGAAATGAATGAATATACTGCTCAAGGACAAACAAGCCAGTTGCAGAATTGAGTTTTAGGCTCAGGTGTATACCACACCTGACCACCAGCTGTCAGAAGTCTTCAACTGGACACCTGTACAGTAACAACTAAAGCTTGTCTAAAATTATATGAAATTAGTTAGACCATAGTGTACATAACATGAAAACTTACTATGTTACTGAGTTATGTATGTTTATTTTTTCTCTTTCAAATTTTTATTATATATTGACAAATTATAATTGTACATTTTAAGAGGAACAAAGGGACACTAGAATATATGTATATGGTGTAGTAAGTTAATTAACACATATGTCACCTCAACTACTTATCACTAATTCCTCCTGTGTCATTTTACTTCTTTCTGTTTTAGATGTCTTTTATTTCATTTTCTCGCATTGCTCTAGATAGGAATTTGATTACAATGTTGACTTGAAGTGACAACAGTGGGCATCCTTTCCCCATCACAGAATTAAGAGGAAAGTTTTCAGGTTTGTTTGTTTAACCACTGAGTATATTGTTAGCTGTAGGCTTGTCAAACTTGACCTGTATTGTGCTACGGTACATTTCTTCTATACCTGACTGTTGAGAGCTTGTTGCATGAAACAGTGCTCAATTTTACAAAATACCTTTTCTGCATCTGCTGAGAAGACATGGGATTTTCATTCCTCTTTATGTTAATGTGGTATATCACACTGACTGAGTGGCATATAATAAACTGTACTTGGATCCTGGGATAAATTCTATTTGCTTATGATATATGATTTTTTTAAGATGCTATTGAATTGTTTGCTCTATTTTGCTCCAATATTTATTATTTTCTTTCTTCTGACAGCTTTGTGCTTAGCAGTTCATCCTTTTTCTAGTTCCTCTGTGTGTATTTTTAGGCTATTTATTTGACAGTTTTTCTTTTTTTAACAGATTTTTATCACTATAAACTTCCTAATTTGTACTACCTTTGCTGATCCCATTAATTTAGAGATATTGTCTATCCATTTTTGTCTCAAGATAATTTCTAATTTCTGTTTCTTTGACTCACTAGTTGTTCAGGAATGTATAGTTTAATTTCCATGGATCTTTGTTTTTTTTCCCATTTTCCTTTTGTTATTTTTTATTTTGTGTACAGATTACTTCACTGTAACTGTGATTAAACATAAATCTGTTCTGAAATTAATGCTATAGCTAGGGCATAAAGCAAGTCCCAGCAATTTCAAAAAAATCAAAATCATACCATGCATCCTCACAGACCACCATGCAATGAAACTGAAAATTAGCAACTTGGAAATCTCTAGAACATATGGAAACACATGGGGACTGTACAACATGCTCCTGAATGAACAGTGGGTCACAGAAGAAATCAAAAGAGAAATCAAAAACTTCCTGGAAACAAATGAAGATGACAACATATCAAATCAAAACTTATGGGATATAGCAAAAGCAGTGTTAACAGGAAAGTTTATAGCAATTTGTGCCTAAGTCAAGAAATTGTTAAGACACCAAATAAAGAACTATCAATGTACTAAAGGGATCTAGAAAAACAACAATAAACCAAACCCAAAACTAGTAGGAGAAAAGAAATAATTAAAATTAGAGAAGAAAGCAACAAAATTGAAATAAAAAAATACAAACGATCAGCAAAACAAAGAGCTTTTTTTTAAAAAAAGTCAACAAAATTGACATACCATTCGTGCAACTAATCAATAAAAAGGAGAGAGAAGACCCAAATCAATAAAATTAGAAATGAAAAAGGGAATATAACAAGACACCACAGAAATAGAGAGTCATCAGAAATTACTACAAAGAGCTGTATGCCAACAAACTGGGAAACAGAGAGGAAATGCATAGATTCCTGGGCACATACAATCTACCTAAACTGAACCGTGAAGACACAGAAAACCTAAACAGACCCATTACCAAGACAGAAACTCAATCAGTAATAAAGATCCTCCCGACAAAGAAAAGCCCAGGACCAGATGGCTTTACTTCTGAATTCTACCAGACATTTAAAGAAGAACTAACTCCAATTCTTCTCAAGTTATTCAAAACAATTGAAAGAGAGGGAATCCTTCCAAATTCTTTCTATGAAGCGAGCATCACCTTAATTCCTAAACCTGGAAACAAGATGCAACAGAGAAGGAGAACTACAGATCATTTTCCCTGATGAATATAGATGCAAAAAGCCTCAACATAATTCTTTTTTTTTTTATCTTTTATTTAATGAATATAAATTTCCAAAGTACGACTCATGGGTTACAATGGCTTCCCCCCCCATACCGTCCCTCCCACCAACAACCCTCCCCTTTCCCACTCCCTCTCCCCTTCCATTCACATCAAGATTCATTTCCGATTATCTTAATATACAGAAGATCAGCTTAGTATACCTTAAGTAAGTATTTCAACAGTTTGCTCCCACACAGAAACATAAAGTGAAAAATAATAGATGATTTTTTTTAAATGATGATGAAATCAGATCAGACCTATTGTCATGTTTAATCCCAGTGAGAGTCAAGTTGGGAATTGAAAATTTCTTTCTTTTTTTTTTTTTTTTTTTTTTTACAGAAGATCAGTTTAGTATACATTAAGTAAAGATTTCAGTCGTTTGCACCCCCATAGAAACACAAAGTGAAATATACTGTTTGAGTACTCGTTATAGCATTAAGCCTCAGTGTACAGCACGTTAAGGACCGAGATCCTACATGAGGAGTAAGTGCACAGTGACTCCTGTTGTTGACTTTACCAATTGACACTCCTGTTTATGGCATCAGTAATCTCCCTATGCACCAGTTATGAGTTTCCAAGGCTATGGAAGCCCCTTGAGTTCTCCGACTCTTATCTTGTTTAGACACGGTCATAGTCAAAGTGGAGGTTCTCTCCTCCCTTCAGAGAAAGGCACCTCCCTCTTTGAAGGCCTGTTCTTTCCACTGGGATCTCACTCACAGAGATCTTTTTGCCAGAGTGTCTTGGCTTTCCATGCCTGAAATACTCTCATGGGCTTTTCAGCCAGATCCGAGT
The DNA here is from genome assembly GCF_051225735.1 of Oryctolagus cuniculus. Classification (NCBI taxonomy): domain Eukaryota; kingdom Metazoa; phylum Chordata; class Mammalia; order Lagomorpha; family Leporidae; genus Oryctolagus; species Oryctolagus cuniculus. The sequence goes on along the minus strand of NC_142882.1, from coordinate 84,848,619 downwards.
GCCTTTAGGGCTGATTCTGAGGCCAGAGTGCTATTTAGGACATCCGCCATTCTATGAGTCTGCTGAGTATCTCACTTCCCATGTTGGATCACTCTCCCCTTTATTTATTCTATCGGTTGGTGTTAGCAGATACTAGACTTGTTTATGTGCTCCCTTTGACTCTTAGTCCTTTCATTATGATCAATTGTGAACTGAAATTGATCACTTGGAGTAGTGACATGGCATTGGCACATGCCACCTTGATGGGATTGAATTGGAATCCCCTGGTATGTTTCCAACTCTACCAATTGGGGCAAGTCAGCCCGAGCATGCCCCAAATTATACATCTCTTCCCTCTCTTATTCCCACTCTTATGTTTAACAGGGATCACATTTCAGTTAATTTTCAACACTTAAGAATAACTGTGTGATAATTACAGAATTAAACCAGTCATATTAAGTAGAACAGACAAAAAAAAATACTATGAGGGATAATGTATTAAGTTGTCCATTAGCAGTCAGAGCTATGCTGATCAAGTCACCATTTCTCATAGTGTCCATTTCACTTCAGGAGGTTTCCTTTTTGGTGTTGAGTCAGTTGTCACCGATCAGGGAGAACATATGGTATTTGTCCCTTTGGGACTGGCTTACTTCACTCAGCATGATGTGTTCCAGATTCCTCCATTTTGTTGCAAATGACTGGATTTCGTTGTTTCTTACTGCGGTATAGTACTCTAAAGAATACATATCCCATAATTTCTTTATCCAGTCTACCGTTGATGGGCATTTAGGTTGGTTCCAGGTCTTGGCTATTGTGAATTGTGCTGCAATAAACATTAGGGTGCAGACCGCTTTTTTGTTTATCAATTTAAACTCCTTTGGGTAAATTCCAAGGAGTGGGATGGCTGGGTCGAATGGTAGGGTTATATTCAGGTTTCTGAGGAATCTCCAGACTGACTTCCATAGTGGCTTGACCAGTTTGCATTCCCACCAACAGTGGGTTAGTGTCCCTTTTTCCCCACATCCTCGCCAGCATCTGTTGTTGGTAGATTTCTGTATGTGAGCCATTCTAACCGGGGTGAGGTGAAACCTCATTGTGGTTTTGATTTGCATTTCCCTGATTGCTAGTGACCTTGAACATTTTTTCATGTGCCTGTTGGCCATTTGGATTTCCTCTTTTGAAAAATGTCTATTGAAGTCCTTGGCCCATCTCTTAAGTGGGTTGTTGGTTTTGTTTTTGTGGAGTTTCTTGATCTCTTTGTAGATTCTGGTTATTAACCCTTTATCTGTTGCATAGTTTGCAAATATTTTTTCCCATTCTGTCGGTTGTCTCTTCACTCTCCTGACTGTTTCTTTTGCAGTACAGAAACTTCTCAATTTGATGCAATCCCAATAGTTGATTTTGGCTTTGACTGTCTGTGCCTCCCGGGTCTTTTCCAGAAATTCTTTGCCTGTGCCAATATCTTGAAGGGTTTCTCCAATGTTCTCTAATAACTTAATGGTGTCAGGACGAAGATTTAGGTCTTTAATCCACGTTGAGTGGATTTTTGTGTAAGGTGTAAGGTAGGGGTCTTGCTTCATGATTCTGCACGTGGAAATCCAGTTTTCCCAGCACCATTTATTGAATAGACTGTCCTTGCTCCAGGAATTAGTTTTAGATCCTTGATCAAATATAAGTTGGCTGTAGATGTTTGGGTTGATTTCTGGTGTTTCAATTCTGTTCCATTGGTCTATCCATCTGTTTCTGTACCAGTACCATGCTGTTTTGATTACAACTGCCCTGTAGTATGTCCTGAAGTCTGGTATTGTGATGCCTCCGGCTTTGTTTTTGTTGTACAAGATTGCTTTAGCTATTCGAGGTCTCTTGTGCCTCCATATGAATTTCAGCATCATTTTTTCTAGATCTGCGAAGAATGTCTTTGGTATCTTGATTGGGATTGCATTGAATCTATAAATTGCTTTTGGGAGAATGGACATTTTGATGATGTTGATTCTTCCAATCCATGAGCATGGAAGATTTTTCCATTTTTTGGTATCCTCTTCTATTTCTTTCTTTAAGGTTTTGTAATTTTCATCGTAGAGATCTTTAACGTCCTTGGTTAAGTTTATTCCAAGGTATTTGATTGTTTTTGTAGCTATTGTGAATGGGATTGACCTTAGCAGCTCTTTCTCAGTCATGGCATTGCTTGTGTATACAAAGGCTGTTGATTTTTGTGCATTGATTTTATATCCTGCCACTTTGCCAAACTCCTCTATGAGTTCCAATAGTCTCTTAGTAGAGTTCTTTGGATCCTCTAAGTACAGAATCATATCGTCTGCAAAGAGGGATAGTTTGACTTCTTCCTTCTTGATTTGTATTCCTTTGATTTCTTTTTCTTGTCTGATGGCTCTGGCTAAAACTTCCAGAACTATGTTAAATAGCAGTGGTGAGAGTGGGCATCCCTGCCTGGTGCCAGATTTCAGTGGAAATGCTTCCAACTTTTCCCCATTCAATAGGATGCTGGCTGTGGGTTTTTTATAAATTGCTTTGATTATATTGAGGAATGTTCCTTCTATACCCAATTTGCTTAGAGTTTTCATCATGAAAGGGTGTTGAATTTTATCAAATGCTTTCTCTGCATCAATTGAGATAATCATATGGTTTTTCTTCTGCAGTCTGTTAATGTGGTGAATCACATTGATTGATTTGCGAATGTTGAACCATCCCTGCATACCAGGGATGAATCCCACTTGGTCTGGGTGGATGATTTTCCTGATGTGTTGTTGTATTCTATTGGCCAGAATTTTATTGAGGATTTTTGCGTCTATGTTCATCAGGGATATTGGTCTGTAATTTTCTTTCAGTGCTGCATCTTTCTCTGGCTTAGGGATTAAGGTGATGCTGGCTTCATAGAAAGAATTTGGGAGGATTCCCTCTTTTTCGATTGTTCTGAATAGTTTGAGAAGAAATGGGATTAGTTCTTCTTTAAATGTCTGGTAGAATTCAGCGGTGAATCCATCTGGTCCTGGGCTTTTCTTTGTTGGGAGGGCCTTTATTACTGTTTCAATTTCTGTTTCAGTTATGGGTCTATTTAGGTTTTCGATGTCTTCATGGTTCAATTTAGGTAGGTTGCATGTGTCCAGGAATCTATCCATTTCTGATAGGTTTTCCTGTTTGCTGGCGTACAGGTCCTTGTAGTAATTTCTGATGATTCTTTTTATTTCTGTAGTGTCTGTTGTTACGTTTCCTTTTTCATCTCTGATTTTATTGATTTGGGTCTTTTCTCTTCTTTTTTTAGTTAGTTGGGCCAATGGGGTGTCAATTTTGTTTATTTTTTCAAAAAACCAGCTTCTCGCTTGGCTGATTTTTTGTAATTTTTTTTGGATTCAATCCTATTAATTTCTTCTCTGGTTTTAATTATTTCTCTTCTCCTACTAGATTTGGGTTTGGTTTGCTGCAGTTTTTCTAGGTCCTTGAGGTGCGCTGAAAGCTCATTTATTTGGTACCTTTCCAATTTCTTGGTATAGGCACCTATTGCTATAAATTTGCCTCTCAATACTGCTTTTGCTGTATCCCATAAGTTTTGATATGTTGTGTTGTTGTCTTCATTTACTTCCAGAAAGTTTTTGATTTCTCTTTTGATTTCTTGAATGACCCAGTGTTCATTCAGGAGCATGTTGTTCAGTCTCCATGTGTTTGCATACTTTCTGGGGTTTCCTGAGTTGCTAATTTCCAGCTTCATCCCGCTGTGGTCTGAGAAGCTGCATGGTATGATTCTAATTCTTTTAAATTTGCTGAGACTTGCTTTATGGCCTAGTATGTGGTCAATCCTAGAGAAGGTTCCATGCGCTGCTGAGAAGAATGTGAAGTCTGTAGATGTAGGGTTGAAAGTTCTGTATATATCTGTTAGATCCATTTGGGCTATAGTGTCATTTAAATCTGCTGTTTCCTTGTTGATCTTCTGTCCGGATGATCTGTCTATTTCTGAGAGTGGAGTATTGAAGTCCCCCAGTACTATTGTATTGGAATCTAAATCTCCCTTTAAGTCCCTTAACATATCTTTTAAATAGACCGGTGCCCTGTAATTAGGTGCATATACATTTATAATAGTTACATCTTCCTGTTGAATTGAACCCTTAATCATTATATAGTGTCCCTCTTTGTCTCTCTTAACAGTTTTTGTATTAAAGTTTATTTTGTCTGATATTAATATGGCTACACCTGCTTTTTTTTGGTTTCTGTTGGCATGGAATATCTTTTTCCAACCTTTCACTTTCAGTCTGCATGCCTCTTTGTTAGAGAGATGTGTTTCTTGTAGGCAACAAATAGTTGGGTTGTGTTCTGTGAGCCAGTCAGCTAAACGGTGTCTTTTAACTGAAGAATTCAGACCATTAATGTTCAATGTGACTATTGATACGTAGTGACTTTGCCCTGCCATTTTCCCGGAAATATTTTCTAGTATATGCTTTGAGCTTCCCATGCTCTTTCACTGGTAGGTGTTCTTCCTTTCCCTTCTTTCATATTGATGGCCGTGTTTCTGTGTTTCTGAGTGTAGCACATCTTTAAGTATCTTTTGCAGGGCCGGACGAGTGGCCACAAAGTCTTTCAATTTCTGTTTGCTATGAAAGGTCTTTATTTCACCTTCATTCACAAATGAGAGCTTGGCAGGATATAATATTCTGGGCTGGCAATTTTTCTCTCTTAGCACCTGTGCTATGTCTCGCCATTCCCTCCTAGCTTGTAGGGTTTCTGATGAGAAGTCAGCTGTGAGTCTGATTGGAGATCCTCTGAGAGTAATCTGACGTTTCTCTCTTGCACATTTTAGGATCTTTTCTTTATGTTTCACTGTGGTAAGTTTAATTACCACGTGTCGTGGTGAGGATCTCTTTTGGTCATGTTTATTGGGGGTTCTATGAGCTTCCTGTACTAGGATATCTCTGTCCTTCTCCAAACCTGGAAAGTTCTCTGCTAGTATCTCACTAAAAAGGCCTTCCAATCCTTTCTCTCTCTCCATGCCTTCAGGAACTCCTAGAATTCGAATGTTGGTTTTTTTGATAGTATCCTGTAGATTCCCAACAATATTTTTTAGGTTTCTAATTTCCTCTTCTTTTCTTTGGTTTGACTGTATGTTTTCCTGTGCTCTATCTTCTAAGTCCGATATTCTCTCTTCTGCTTCACCCATTCTGTTTTTAAGGCTTTCTAATGTGTTTGTCATTTGATCTATTGAGCTCTTCATTTCATTTTGATTTCTCTTCACTATAACACTTTCCTGTTCTACTAGTTTCTGAGTTTCATTTTGACTCTTCCTTAAAATTTCGTTTTCACGAGAGAGATTTTCAATCTTGTCCATTAAGGATTTCTGTAGTTCAAGGATTTGCTTTTGAAAACTTCTAAATGTTCTTATCATAAATTTTTTGAAATCCGTATCTTGCATTTCTTCTATCTCATCATCTTCATACTCTTGGCTTGGGGTGTTTTGCTTATTTGGAGGCATCATAGTGTCATCGTTGATCTTGCTCCCTCTATTTCTGTGTTTGTTACTCGGCATAGTTAATTCTTCTTGCGTCACTGTGCGTTTTTTTTTTTTCTTTCTTTTTTTTTTTTTTATTTATACTGTGTCCGTGTTAAGTGGACTGCCTGCTGTTGGAGGAGCCTTGGAGGCTTGAGATGGGTGCGGCCTGAGAGCTCTGCCTGGTTCTTCCAGGTTAAGGGTGTGCAAAGGTGACACCCTCAGGTTATGCGTGGTAAATCTCTCTCTTTTTATTTATTTATTTATTTTATTTATTCAGGGGGTAAGTAACACCGCAGGGCAAGGCTGTGCAGAATTGATGGTATTTAGCTTCCAGTCTTTGGCTCCTCTGGACTCCCACTGGGTTGCCTAGGCTACTGAATTGTAGTGACTCAGTTGCTTAGCTCTCCCCCATTGATATGTAAATCCAGAGCGCAGGCCTGCTCTTTGTCTCTTGGGAATTCTAGCCTTGCAGCCTTGTAACCTTTGCAAGGTTAGGGGGAAGAGAAACCCCGAAGCTTTTTTTTTTCCTTCTTTCCGGTAGTGAGTTTGCTGCACTTTCCGGCCCCCCTCTAGATTCTGACCCCCGTTTCCCCACCAATGTCTCGGGTTATTGAGCTCACCTCCCCTTCCAGCGCCGATGTGTGGAGCGTCCCAAGTCTCCCCGCTGTTGTCTGTGTGGCATGCACTCCCCTTGGAGCACTCGCCTCAACATAATTCTGACCAATCAAATTCAACAACACATCAGAAAGATCATCCACCTGGACCAAGTTGGATTTATCCCTGGTATGCGGGGATGGTTCAACATTCATAAATCAATTAATGTGAAACATCACATCAACAAACTGAAGGAAAAAAACCATATGATTATCTCAACAAATGCAGAGAAAGCATTCAATAAAATACAACACCCTTTCATGATGAAAACGCTAAGCATATTGGGTATAGAAGAAACATTCCTCAACACAATCAAGGTAATTTATGGCAAACCCATGGCCAGTGTCCTACTGAATGGGGCAAAGTTGGAAACATTCCCACTGAGATCTGAAACCAGACAAGGACGCCCACTCTCATCACTGCTATTCAATATAGTTAAGAAGTTTTAGCCAGAGCCATCAGACAAAAAAAAAAGAAAAGAAAAGAAAAGAAAAAGAAATCAAAGGTATTCAAATTGGGAATGAGGAAGTCAAACTATCCCTATTTGCAGATGACATGATTCTATAAATAGGGGACCAAAAGACTCCACCAAGAGACTATTGGAACTCATAGAAATGAGGTTGGCAAAGTGGCAGGATATAAAGTCAGTACACAAAAATAACAGCACTTGTATACACAGACAATGCCACAGCTGAAAAAGAATTTCTAAGATCAATCCCATTCACAATAGCTACAAAAAAAAATCAAATACCTTGGAATAAATTTAACCAAGGAAGTCAAAGATCTCTATGATGAGAATTACAAAACATTAAAGAAATAAATAGAAGATACCCCCAAAAAATGGAAAAAACTTCCATGTTCATGGATTTGAAGAATCATTATCATCAAAATGTCCATTCTTCCGAGAGCAATTTACAGATTTAATGCAATACCAATCAAAATACCAAAGACGTTCTTTTCAGATCTAGAAAAAAAATGATTCTGAAATTCATTTGTAAATACAGGAGATCCTAAATAGCTAAAGCAATCTTATGCCACAAAAACAAAGCTGGAGGCTTCACAATACCAGATTTCAAGATATATACAAGGCAGTTGTAATCAAAGCAGCCTGGTTATGGTACAAACACGGATGGATAGACTGTGTACTTACTTCCCATGCAGGACCTCTGTTCTCAATGAGTTGTATTATAACTATAAAACTTATTCTCAGTTTTGTGTGTGTGTGCAAATTGTTGAAATCTTTACTTAGTATAGAGTTGGTTTTCTGTGTTTAAAGTTAAATTAAAATGTATCTTAATGGAGAATTGGACTGGGAATGGGAGAGGGAGGAGGAAGTGGGGAGGGAGTTGGGGTGGGAGGGCGGGTATGGTGGGAAGAATCACTATATTTCTGAAGATATACTTATGAAATTTATATTCATTAAATAAAAGGTTTCTAAAAAAAGAAATCAATGCTATATTAACATAAATTTCATCCCAAGTGAAGAAAAAATCAATGAGATCAATTACAAATAGGAATAAACATTAAGCCATGATGGTGCTAAAGTTATTTTCTAAGGACACTAAAGCATTAAATGGTTTTTTTTCTATAAAGACCTTAGAAAAACAAAAATTTCACAGTGGATCATCTTTGTATTTTCTTCATTTATAATTCAGCCATATTTTTACATAATAGGTCATGGGATAATATATATACCTACTAATTCCACTAAGATCTTTTTCTCATCAAATATTTGAATAGAAACTTTGTTTTTGGTCATTCTAAATGAACCAACTATATGTCCAAAACAAACACATTTTTTTTTAATTACTGTTAACATTAACCCTCATTTTCTCTTTGAGAAAGAACACTAAAAGTCATTGTTAAATTATGTGCTAGATAAACCTGGATTATCCCTTAAAAGACACTAACTTGTGCTTGCCCACCCAGCCATGAGTGAGTTATTTGTGTGAACATCACACTTTGCTTCCTAGCCAGAGGGCTCCCTGGCAAAGGACTGGTGCTCCTAGCCCCACAGATTAGATATCACTCTTGCAGTCAGATGAGACTAGGGCTGCACGCAGGTGTGCATCGTGTGGGCTTCTCAACACCGGATTTCAAAAGGAGCCTTGATGCTGGTACCATATCCGGGACAAGCACCAGGAGACATGGTGAGCACTTTCTGCTGCATGAAAAGTTGTACATCTTTCAGACACCCAGCGAAGTGTATACAGCATGCATTTCCTCAAGCTCTCTGTCCCAAACGTTCACGCAGAACATCCAAGCTGAGTGACGCTGTCATCATCAGCACAGGGGAAGCTTTGTACATTCACAGAACATCCGCGTTCCAGGGCAGAACACTGTTGTGCTGGAGCACCAAGCCTGTTAGGGCACAGAGACTGGATGCACCACCTTGCTGTCTTGCCCCAACGTGGGGCTGTCACACTGTCAGCTGACCACTTGAGCATGGGACAGACGATTCACAGGTATCAGAAGATAGCTGGCTCCCAGCAGTGGAGGTGAGTGTGGGGGTTGGCAAATAGGTGGCCCTGAAGTATTTTGCTGAGTGCTTTGTTACGTAGGTCAAAGGCCTTCGTTCAACCTCAGTAAAGGAATTCACCACTAGGATAACAGGGCAGTCCTTGTAAGGTCAAACCCTGGTGACATAAAACAGATTAAACAGAAATGTCATGACCTGGACAGAAAGTCCAGGAGGAGGAGTTACACTAGTAAGATTCTGGAGGCCAAAGCCAGGACCTTCCTGGGAAAGTCTTGCTACATATTCGGCTGAAAGGGTTTTGACGCCCTAGTCGGTCTTAGGAACACAATTTTCAGTACACTACATCTCCATTTGTGTTATCCAGCTTGCCAGTGTGCAATCCCTTGCTATTCACGTGCTAATGTTGACTGAATACGAGAAACTAGAAGCAGAGACTCAGGACAGAGTCTCCGAAGCCCCAGACTCTGTCCAGACCCTCCGGGTGTATTTGAGGGTATCTTTTTTTGGCTATGGACTAAGGACAGAACAAATCTGCATCCCTGAGGAAGAGCGTGGCAGTGTTACTTCAAAGATCCCAGCCATTATCTTCTGGGTAAACTGTTACCCAAATCCAGCAGAGCCCAAACCAGCAACAGTGGAATATTGAACTGCAATGCAAATGGGAGTCTTTTCCAAACACGCTCACACGCCTTTGCTTTGGCATACTGGTGACTGACTTCACAACTGGCCTCAAAGTCGTCAAAGGCCCCCGCTCCTTTCCCACGCATAACAGTCTTGGGAATTCTCTCTGGGTCAAAGTGAGCCATTTCATCAAGGAAAGCCCAATGCTGAACACGAAGGGGCCTGAGGGCCCTACTATAAGGGAGGTTCAATGTGACTCCTACACAGCACCTGCTCCAGTGGCCAGGACATCAGGGGTCTGCTCCTGGTGGGTGACCGGCGTCTCAGAGCATCACAGACGGTCTCAGTGCAAGCGTCTCCTTCCTTATGTGATCGATGCCTAGTTTCACTCCGCTGAAGGTCAGAAAAGACACTGGGAATGATTTCCATCTTCTTAACTTTGTTAAGACTTGTTTTCTGACTGAGCCTGTGATCTACCCCCAGAGATACCTGTGTGTACTTGGGAAGAAAGTGCATTCTCTTTCTGTTGGCTGGAATGTCCTGTTTGTCTGTTGGGTCCATTTGGTCCACAAGGCTGTTCAAATCTGCTGTTCTTTACTGACTTTGTGTCTGGATGATCTGTCCTTCACTGTGGGCAGTCCTGATACTGCATCCTGCTGGCTACTTCTCCCTTCAGACCTGTCCACGTTTGCGTTATTTGCAGTGCTCTCAGGTTAGGTGCATTTATAATTGTTCTGTCTTCATGTTAAACTGGCCTGGTCAAATATTTCATAATGATCCTTGTACCTTGTGACAACTTTTGACAAAGTCTGTTTTGTCTGATATAACTTTGTTATGGTCTATTAAATATGGCTTATAACAATAGAATTGGGAGAAACAGAAAAAAATCTATTTTCAAGGGTATTTTTTTTTTTTTACTAATCTGAACACAGCAAGGAAACCAAGTAACTAGAAATTTACAATCAATCATTCAAATATTAGAATATAAATGTATGTACAAGGAGGCTTCAAAAATTGGTGAGAAAATTAAGTCAAAAGATAATACAGGCCGGCACCATGGCTCATTAGGCTAATCCTCCGCCTGCAGAGCTGGCACTCCGGATTCTAATCCCAGTCGGGGCGCCGGTTCTGTCCCGGTTGCTCCTCTTCCAGTCTAGCTCTCTGCTGTGGCCCGGGAAGGCAGTGGAGGATGGTCCAAGTGCTTGGGCCCTGCACCCGCATGGGAGACCAGGAGGAAGCACCCGGCTCCTGGCTTTGGATCAGCATAGCTCTGGCTGTAGCGGCCATTTTGGGGGGTGAACCAATGGAAGGAAGACCTTTCTCTCTGCCTGCCTCTCTGTCTCTCTCTCTGTCTCTCTCTCTAACTCTGCCTGTCAAAAAAAAAAGATAATGCATATTTTAAGTTTATTCATATGTATTTGAAAGGCAGCACACACACACACTCACACACACACACACACACATATACACAGTGAGAAAGGAGACTGAGAGAGATCTTCCACCTGCTATTTCATTCCACAAATGCCCCCAAAAGTTAGGGATGGACCAGGACAAAGCCAGAAGCCAGAAATTCCATCAAGCTCTCCATCCCACCTGGGTGGCAGGAACCCAAATACTTCAGCCATTACCTGCTGCATCCCAGGGTGCACATTGGCAGGAAGCTGGATGGGAGGTAGAGGTGAGGATCTATCCCAAGTACATCAATATGGGATGCAGGAAGCTTAAGCAGCAGCTTAACATGCTATACCACAATGCCTACCCAATAACACAGTATCCATGATCTTCTTGAAGTCCTCATAAGTATACACATGTAAAAGTTATGTCTAGTTAAAGTCAACATTCACTAGACCCTATGTGAGAAATATAAAAGTATATTGTATATACACATACTACACACATTATGTATATAAATGTGTACATATAGACACACAACTATGTACAATTACATATATGTTGATCATATATATGAGATCACCTCAAAAAGTTCACATAGAAATATAGTTTTATTTCAATGCAAAAAATTTGAAATCCATGCATAGTTTTTTCATAACAGGCATTTTAAATGAACTTTTGGAAGTACTGTCATATTAATTACTTCATCTATATTGATTTACATATTATAAATACAAAAGAATGAGATTAAACAAAGTCCCAAGATGCTTACATACCAAGTGGAATTATCTTAAATAATGATCTTCATTTTGAAAATGATGTGTTGTAGCCAGTGCTGTGGTACAGCGGGTAAAGCTGCTGCCTGCAGTGCTGGCATCCCATAGGGGCACCAGTTCAAGTCCTGGCTGCTCCACTTCTGATCCAGCTCTCTACTCTGGCCTGGGAAAGCAGCAGAGCATGGTCCAAGTCCTTGGGCCCCTGCACCCACATGGGAGACCCAGAGGAAGCTCCTGGTCCTGGCTTCAGATTGGCACAGCTCCGGCCATTTTGGCCACTTAGGGAATGAACCAGCAGATGGAAGATTTTTTCTCTTTCTCTTTCTCTCTCTTTCTCTTTCTCTCTCTCTCTCTCCCCTTTTTTGTGCAACTCTTTCAAATATATGAATAAATCTTTTTTTAAAAAATTTGTTAAGGTTGTACTTGAAGTCATGGACTTGGAAATATTTTAGAGAGTAAGCAGCAACAATCGGACTTGCCTCAAATGGTAGAGTTAGAAACATACCAGGGGATTCCAATACAATCCCATCAAGGTGGCATGTACCAATGCCATCTCACTAGTCCAAGTGATCAATTTCAGTTCACAACTGATCACACTGATAGGTCTAAGAGTCAAAGGGATCACACAAACAAGATTAGTGTCTGCTAATACTAGCTGATAGAATCAAAAAGGGACAGAACGACCCAACATGGGAAAAGGGATACACAGCAGACTTATAGAATGGCAGATGTCCTAAATAGCACTCTGGCCTCAGAATCAACCCTTAAGGAATACGGATCTGGCTGAAGAGCCCATGAGAGTATTTCAGGCATGGAAAGCCAAGGCACTCTGAAAGAAAAAAAAAAAGAAGAAGAAGACCTAAATGGAAGATCTCTGCGAGTGAGATCCCAGTGGAAAGAACAGGGCCATCAAAGAAGGAGGTACCTTTCTCTGAAGGGAGGAGAGAACTTCCACTTTGACTATGACCCTGTCGGAATAAGATCGAAGTTGGCAAACTCAAAAGGCTTCCATAGCCTTGGCAACTCATGACTAGCACCTAGGGAGATTACTGACGCCATAAACAAGAGTGTCAAATTGTTAAGTCAACAACAGGAGTCACTGTGTACTTACTTTTCATGTGGGATCTGTCCTTAATGTGTTGTCCAGTGTGAAGTAATGCTATAACTAGTACTGAAACAGTATTTTACACTTTGTGTTTCTGTGTGGGTGCAAACTGATGACATCTTTACTTAATATATACTAAATCAATCTTCTGTATATAACGATAATTGAAAATGAATCTTGATGTGAATGGAATGGGAGAGGGAGCGGGAGATGGGAGGGGTGCGAGTGGGAGGGAAGTTATTGGGGGGGAAGCCATTGTAACCCATAAACTGTACTTTGGAAATTTATATTTACTAAATAAAAGTTAAAAAAAGAGAGTAAGCAGCAAAATATATATATATATATGTGTGTGTGTGTGTGTGTGTGTATGTATACATACATATATATATATATATTCCTAAAAGAAATATGAGAATGTACAGGGACAAGAAGGTATATAGTCTGCATCTCCCCTCAGTGTTTTAGATTCACTTGCACATCTATAAAAGAACTCTCTCCCTACTTCCATCCCAGAGGCAACCGGGCCTTTATTTCTAAGGTTTGTATAAAGCAAAAGAATCCTGCCCTGCCCCAGGAGAGACAGAGAGAATGAGAATGAATGACTATAAAAGAGAACATCAGGTCTTTAATCTATTTTGAGTCGATGTTTATACATGGTGAGAGATAGAAGCCTAGTTTCATTCTTCTGAATGTGGACATCCAATTTTCCCAGCAACATTTAGTGAAAAGGCGATCTTTTTTCCAACACACGTGCTTGGCACCTTTGTGGGTTAACAAAAAGAAGTTGGCTGTAGATGTGTGAGTTTATACTTCTAGGGTCTCTATTTTGTTTTACTGTCTATTTGGTTTTTTTAAAAAAGATTTATTTATTTATTTGAAAGGCAGAGTTAGAGAGAGGTAAAGGCAGAATCTTCCATCCACTGGTTCACTCCTCAAAAGGCCGCAACAGCCGGAGCTGGGAAGATCCGATGCCAGGAGCCAGGAGCTTCTTCTGGACCTCTCATGCAGGTGCAGGGGCCCAAGCACTTGAGCCATCTTCCATTGCTTTCCCTGACCATAGCAGAGAGCTGGATCAGAAGTGGAGCAGCCTCCTCCCTCAGAGGAGTCCTGCAGCCAGATTTTATATATTTGTAAACACATACATAACACAGCTTGTTCATCAATTTTCTGAAAACAATGTGCAACTACTACACAAACATTCCTGCAATCCTTTTCTTAGGAAAGCCCCCTCTCAAGCTTCTTCTTGAGAAACAGGAGAACTACATTTGGAAGAATCTACAGCAATTTCAACCAAGGTAAAATTCTGGGAGACATCAGGGTATTGGAAATCATTTCCCATACCACTGTTGCCCTAAATATGCTCATTTACTTTGAAGGTGCCATGTTCCATTTTAATTATTTTTTCTATCTGAGCCAACTGCTGAGTCCACCGATCTCCCTCTATGTCCCCACATGGAGGCCGGGAAGTTCCTCCTGGCTACCCTCTTCATGTGGCAGATGAACCCTGAGGGAAAGGGACAGGCTCCGGCACCAGATGTGTCTCTACTTAACTCCCAGGCTTGCTACGTCCAGCTGTACAAGCAGAGGTCAGTGATTTCAGACCTGGAGTCTGAGTTCTCTCATCAATAAAACAATCATTAGTACAGGAAAGCACCTCCAATCTCAAATGCTCCAAAGTCTGGAACTCTTTGAGCACGGACATGACCCAAGTAGAAAATTTCACACCATGCAATTCAGTTCATGCACCAAATTATTAAATAGATTGTATAAAGTTATCTCCAGGCTATGTGCAGAATACAACCATAAATAAATTTTGTGTTTGGACTTGGGTGCCATCCTCAAGATATCATATTATGTATGCAGACTCTCCCAAATCCACAAAAATCCAAGATCAGGAACACTTCTGATGCCAAGCACTTTGGATAAGGGGTACTCAACCTGTGGTAGCTACCAGAGAAGGTTATTATAAGGATAAAATGGGATAAGACAAAGAGCTCTAAGCATGATATCTGGCACATAATCCGTGTTTGAGAATGATAGTTATTATTATCAAGCAAAAATCTTAGCCACTGAAGAAATACTCAGTTATTACTATACTACCTTCAGCAGCCAAACACTAGTGACTGGTAATGTGGTAGGCAACACTGTTTAACAATTTAGTTGTGCATTTAAGTTAATTAGATCTATGAACTTACTTGTGAGTGTTAAAATAATTTGCCTTTATCTATAACAAAGAAACAGTCGCAAAATTAGGGCTAGAGTAAACAACGTCCAGACCAAACCTAAAAATACTATGCAAGAACACTTGGAAATTCAGACTTCTTTTTCTTTTTTTTTTTTTTTTTTTTTTTTTTTTTTTGACAGGCAAGTTAGTCAGTGAGAGAAACAGAGAGAAAGGTCTTCCTTTTTCCGTTGGTTCACCCCCCAAGTGGCCACTACAGCTAGCACACTGCACTAATCCGAAGCCAGGAGCCAGGTGCTTCCTCCTGGTCTCCCATGTGGGTGCAGGGCCCAAGGACTTGGGCCATCCTTCACTGCATTCCCAGGCCACAGCAAAGAGCTGGACTGGAAGAGGAGCAACTGGGACTAGAACCCGGGGTGCCAGCACCACAGGTGGAGGATTAGCCTAGTGAGCTGTGGCGCCGGCCAGGAAATTCAGACTTCTAACAAAATGTAAAGGTAAAAAAATTTCCCAGCTATCACATAAGTATTACCACTTTTAAAAATAAGTATCATTTTTAAAGCAAATAATAACTAATAGTGACTTGATCGCTATTCAGAGTTTTTTTAAAAGTTCTTGCTGGAGTGTCACACTCAACTATGAAAGATTTTAATATGTAATGAGCAAAAAATGTGTATGGCAAAATTCAAATTGAAAAATATTCAGTCACTAATTCTGAATCTGTGGTCAATAAATGTAATCAATGGCATGCTGGTAGTGATTTTAAATCTGACTCCCAGAGGAGGAAGAACCCTAACTTAGAGTGTTTGCCAAGTTCCATGATGTCAAACCCTGCACTATTACCCATTTTAAATGAATATTCAGCTCTCTCAACAACCAAAACTACCCAGCACCACCACACCATCTAGGTGTGGTGATACTATCTTAAAGCTTAAGTAGTCTGCCAGAGTTGCATTGTTTACAAAGAAACCAAGGAATTAGGCAGAAAGCATACATAAATAATGTACAGATTTTCTAGAAAGGTAACTGAAGCAAATTTACAATCATCTACAAATGACTACACAGGTATTACTCAGGCCCTAAATGTGTAGGAATTATTATTTCATAAGTATCGCTACGTGGTCTTATTTCAAGCACAACCATCCTTCACTGAAAGGTGACTGTGGACATCCCTGCACTGCACCCATCTTCTTCCACGCTGATGCCACTGTCTATCAAGATTCTTGCGAGGCTTCCTCTACCTACAGGAGTTCTAAGGTTCTCTCTGTAATTGTTCAACACAATTTACGAAGAAGTACCGGCATTTCCCTTAACACTTGTCCCAAAATTACTACAGTTTCCCTTTCAACAGTAAACCAGTCACTTATGCCAAAATGCCTTCAGTTTATAATACTCTCTGTCTCTGAACAGTTTTAGCTATCTCTTTAATAATTTGCTTACCTGCTTTTTCAATTTGGGAACCAAAGAACTAAGCTTTTAAGGATATCATTTGGAACATTACAGGGAAACCAAAATATGTTTTTGTTAAAAATTTTTATTTTATTTTTTATTTGAAAGACAGAGTTAGAGAGAGGTAGAGACAGAGAGAGAGAGGTCTTCCATTCCATTGGTTCACTCCCCAAATGACCGCAACAGCCAGAGCTGAGCTGATCCAAAGCCAGGAGCCAGAAGCTTCTTTCGGGTCTCCCATGTGGGTGCAGGGACTCAAGGACTCAGGCCATCTTCCATTGCTTTCCCAGGCCACAGCAGAGAGCTGGATTGGAAGAGGAGCAGCCAGGTCTCAAACTGGCACCCATATGGGATGCTTTCTTCCAGTTTGGGACTTCAGGCCACACCTAGACAACTTCACTGAAGGACTCTACATTCATCCAATTAAAGGATTGTTTAAAAGGCAAAGGTTATGGGGCCAGCACTGTGGTATAGCAGGTAAAGCCACTGCCTGCAGTGCCGGCATCCCATATGGGCACAGGTTTGAGACCCGGCTGCTCCACTTCTGATCTAGCTCTCTGCTATGGCCTGAGAAAGCAGCAGAAGATGGCCCAGGTCCTTGGGCCCTTGCATTTGTGTGGGAGACCTGGAGGAAGCTCCTGGCTCCTCGCTTAGGATCAGCGCAAGCTCCAGCCATTGCCAGTATCTGGAGAGTGAACCAGCAGATGGAAGACCTTCCTTCCCCTCTCCCTCCTCTGTCCCTCTCTCCCTCTCTCTCCCTTGCCTCTCCTTCTTTCTCTGTGTAACTGTGACTTTCAAGTAAAATAAATGAATCTTCTTAAAAAAAATTAGGCAAACGTTGTAAAGGAAATTAGATTTAATGACATATTTTTCTGTTAATTCATAGTGTACTTATCTTGTGTAATGATAAGCTGTTGAATATGCTACTCAGCAACTCTGCAATCTTTTCAGGCTCCACCTTTCAAAATTACATTAAGTTATCTTTATGTCTTAAAAAATTCATTGCAACATGAAAGAGTTTTGTGGCTGGATTGTGGTGATGGTAGTGAAACAATATGAAAGGACTTGATGCCACCAAATTTTACACTTAAAAATGGCCAAAATGATAAATCTATAAATGGCTAAGATGATAAATTTTAAGTATGTTTACCAAAAAAAAACCAGTTTTTAACTAAATAAAGAAGCCCACTAAGGAGAAATTCTGCTATTCTTCCCCCCTTGGTTTCAAATAAGAGAAAAAACAGATTTTTAAAAATACTTCTTTTAACATTTCTTTAGTCTTATTAAAGACTTTAGACAGGAGGGGACCAGGCATTGCAAAGGCTATATTTATTCACTAGACAGCAAGGATACATGTCTGTTTTTTACAAGGTTTCTTATATTCATTAGAATTAACATCAAGGGCTAATATGAAGAGGTCACAGATTAATGAGGAAAACCAGTGATCAGAAAGTCAAAACATACTACATTCTTTGCCTCTCACGGGGTCAGGCAGGCCAGAGCAGTCCACTGCAGAATTCGGAATGGCCACTCTCCACCTGGAGCCGCTGCTATCACACTCTGTGTATTCAAAGTGGTAGTCTTTCTGCAAACAATCGCGAAAACAAGCCTTTGTTAGCACCAAATTTGATGAGACAACAGTGCTTTCTCAATCACCCCAACCTGCCTGCAAGTCTGGTTCAAAACTGTACCATCTCCTTGGCTCTCATCCCTTTCCCCCCTACCCACACTGGAACAGTGCCAGGCACAGAGCAGGCACGGAGGATGGGATGGGGACAGGACAGCCAGCACGCTCAGGCTGTGACCATTGTCCTTCTCATCCACCTAGGCCAGCTACAGCATACTTTCCTATCCCTTCTGCTGGCTTTTTAAGCTCTGATAGATATGAAAAGAGAGAGCAAGCGAGCAAAGTAACACTGGGAAATTGACTACTGTCACCGTCCCAAATACGTCAAAGAAAGAAATGAGAGCAATTCCCGCTGACCCAATTCTCACTCTGCTTAAAATTTAACAGAAGGTATTGTAATTAATCATCCAAATACTAGTAGAACCCCACACATTTTCTATTAAACAGCCCTCTCAGGCTTAATACCCACCCACTGCAACAAGCTGCCATCCATCACAGACTATTAGAACAGACCATCAATTACAACTCTCCAGTCAAGACCAATCCACTTGTCTCTAACCTCTGGTTGCTTTGAAACCCCCACAGTGGCCTCCCTGGGGCAGAGCACATTACACCCATGTGGTGGTTGAGTGGAGAGGAACCAGAACAAAATGTTATTGGAACACTCTATGAATGAGAGAAATTCCAAGATATTTTCAGGTCAATACCCTATTTATGTAATTCAATACCTTGGATGTTGGTATTCTGCTTCATCCACTCTGTTTAGCCTCCCTTACTGTATTAATGACAAGTGAGAATCAAAATATCAAGAATAGGGAGTAGGAAAGTCACTCATTAACCTTGGTCTTCTGTTCAAAACACACTTTCCTAACAAAGGATATCCCAATTTTAACATATTTGGCAATCTAAGTTGTAAAATTCTCATAGCCAGTGCAGTTCTTTTTATTTAATAGTTCTTCTCTCAGCTTATCTCTTTCCTCTTACATTTGACTTTAAGCAGCAAGAAACCAGGCCATACCTTCAAAACTCTGTTTGAAAATCTCTTCAGTTAAATACCCATGCTCATCACTTCCAAGTTTTGCTTTCCACACAGCCATAAGACATAATTCTGCTAAGCTCTCCAACATTATATAAGAAAGATCACCTTTCCTCCAATTTCCAATGACATGCCCCTAATTTCCTGCTGAGCACTCAGCAGTACTGCTTCTAATATTCCAGACAACATTCTGCCTATGACAACGCATATATTCTCAAAGATGATATAAGGCACTTTCTATCATGCTCCTCATTTTTTCCTAAGCCCTCACTTGTAGTCTTTAACATCCACAATCATTTTTTAAAGGTTAGACAGCTTCTTCTTGAAAGTGGACACAGACAAAACCTTCCATGTGCTGGGTTATTCCTCAAATGCTCAGGAAGCCAGGAGCCCGAAAGTCAGTCCAGGTCTCCCATTTAGGTAGGAAGGACCCAACTACTTGAACCATCACTGCTGCTCTCAGCGTGAAAACTAACAGGAAGATGGAATTGGAGTGAGGCCAGAGTCAAACTCAGGCACTCTGATAAAAGTTGTAGTGATCGCACCTGGCGACATAGCTATTGAGCCAAACACCCACCCTGAAACCCATATTTCCATGAGTTTGTTCAAGGAAATCTGAGCTTTTTTATCCCTGTCTTTTCTTCCTGTCTTGGCTCATTACCTAATTCTAAAGCCACGTCCCCATTTTTAGGTATCTGTTACAGCACATATCAAAATCTGCATTCGTTTCCTATGGCAATTGTAACAAATTACTAAAAATTTAGCAGTTTAAACAACATATATTCTTTCTCTCACAGCTCCAAAAGCCAGTGGTTCACAAGCAGAACTACTGGGCTGAGGAAGTCTCACCAGGCCACTGCCGTAGGAGACTCCAGCAGAGAATCCATTCCTGGCTCCTTCCAGCTTCCAGTGCTAATGGCACTCACTGTCTGGCAGCCACAGCACTGCAATCCTGCCTCTGTGGCACAGGTCTTCCTCTCCCATGACTGCTCTTAAGACCCACCTAGGTCCCCTTCTTACATCTTCAAAGTATTTGTTGTTAATCATATAAAGCTATATTTACAGGCTCTAGGGATTAGAACTTAGTTATCTTTCATTGGGGGGCAGGAATGGGGTAGTATTATCCGCCTCTCTCCTCTTCCATGGTAGCATGCACATAGTGACTTTGTTTCTCTTGTTCTAATTTTTGGTATTAGGATGTCTCTCTTATTTCTGTACCCCACAGAGAGGATCCTGACCCTCAGCCATAAAATTCAGGTAATCTCTTTATCACCCAATAACGGTGTTGTGAAGTCTGCCATGAATTTCAAAGGAAGCAAGGCTTCTGTTTAACACAAGGTAAGCTCCAGAAAGCGCTCCCCCATTGCTGCTCTGAATTGTGCAGGCTGCCAGTTACAAGACGGGAACAAAAGAAAGAACTTGGAAAAGGTCCTTCATTCTCCAGTTGCCACGTTGGATCTCACGGGCTGATTAAGTTTCCTAAGTTTCCTTCATCTCATCTGCTACTTCTAGGCTGCCCTAGGATCCAAACAATTCAGAGTCCAGCAGGTAGATTTAATATGTCTACTTATAACATAAAAATACTGAAATGCAAATCTGCTTCATGCAGAGGGCAGCACTTGGGGTCAGAGATTTAGACTGTAGCCTAAGTCAGGAGGATTTTATTTTAAATTATTTAATAAGCTATTTCATTAGGCTGGTAACAAATGATAATAAAATCTGCTCTGAAAGCAATCTTTAAATCCATAAAAAGCTCTAGGATATAGTGAGGTGTAGTAAAAAAATCGCTAAAGATACAATATATGTGCCCCAAAATGTTCTGAGTGGCATCTGGGGAACTGAATAAAGAGAATTACAGCACAAAAGTGTTCAGATTTATATGCTACATCCCCACAGCCTAACTAACCATAGACCTAAAGAAACATGGAGCACTTCAACCAATCCCATAGAAAAGAGATGTTTCTAGCACTAAAGGGCAATTTAAAAAGAAAAAGCAAAATCATTTCTCATGAAAATATACAATGAATACATGTCAAAGATTCTGTCATCGATTAGTAAACCAACCAGTAAGGCCTTACCCTCGGTTAAAAAAAAAAACCCCAAAGGACACACACACACACACAAAAAAAATCTGCTTAGAGACACAAAACTGGTGAATATCCAGACATGATAGTAACTTTCATTCCAAAGGATAAAATGTATCTTACTTCTATGGACAAGAATCCTTGACATTACTGTCAGCCGCCTACAAATCACAAGGTTGCAAAATAGTTCAGAGATAATGAAAGGTGAAGAGAAACTGATTATTCAAAACGGTGCATTAAACAGGTCACCTAGTAATTTTTTTCTACCTATTTCAATGTTTCACAATTTTCCCTTACAGGATACAATTCTTGACAATTTTCCTACACTTCTGGGATTCTAACAGTTTGTCACCAAACACACTGATGTGAGTCACAGCACACTATAGACAACAGAAGGTCACAAGCCATTCTCTCCAAGCTGAAAGCAGGAAGAAGCGCTAGGTGCACTCCAACTCAAAGGATCGATGTTATTTAGACATGTCTGCAGGTCACAGAATTCTGGGCCATGAAGACACTACCTTAAATAAAATAGTAAAATTCTCTGTAAACTTCACACTGTAAAGGTGTGGGAACCAGAAAACCACTCAAAAAGAAACAGAGCATGGAACTACTCATAGTCACAAAATACATAAAGGAAAATTATCTTTGTGTAGAAGCTGATGGAACAAGGACATAAGCCTCAGCCATTTCAGGTTCTTGTTATCCCCGCCTTCTTTCAAGAGACCAGTTCAGTCTCACATCCAGTACTGTTCCCCACCCCACCCCCTGCATTCTTCCCCAGGTTTGGAAGCCAGTGCGCCAAACATGAAGAACCTGTACGGAGAAGCTCATCTCTGCATATGCCCTCCCAACTCCACCCCTAGCCCACCTAAGATATTAAAAGGCCCAGCCTGCTGCGGTCTGGGCCTCAGTCACGTGTTTGGTTTGCAAGCACGATGACAGCTGGTCCACTTCTGCTGATTTATTTCCTCCGAATAAATTCACTCTGGCTGTAAATTTGTACCCTGCCTCCTCTCTGTTCTGCACCTCTTTTTCTTACAGAAACCAAGGAACACAAACTTAGATGTTTACAAATCCAGGTATAGTATACAAACTCTCAAGTGACAAAAATTCAAATTGTTATTAAAATTAACAAAAATTCAAACTGTTATTCAAACTGTCTCAAACACAACATATCAGGATATGCTCAAATAAGTGCTGGATACCTATGCTACCACCAAACACCAAAGTCATCTACATGGAAAAGCTTCATAGTGCTCAACATAAACCTTGGGGTATCTTCTCCCATCTTTGATTACAATGTTTACAATTAATGACACATATCCTAGCAATGTTTCAAATATATCTCACATATAAAATAATATACTCATTTATGTTGACATATTTCAACACGCATTATGTTTATATATTTACATTAACATATATCATTTTAAATATGATTTATGCATATATCAATATGTATTGTTATGTATCAATATATAACATTATTTACTACTTGCCACTTAATTACTAAATAAATACAAATGTCTGTGAGCACTGAGAAAATTTAAAATAAGACATAGTTCCTGTTCTCAATAAGCTTATGATTTCATTGAAGTAAACCAGACACACACTCACACATAAGGTAATACTGTAAGAAAGATTAAAGATTAAAGGCTCCAAAATAGAAGAATGATATCAAAAATCAGTGTACAAGCAAGCTCTGTCTGGTCAAAGTTACTCCAAAAAAATCTCTTAACTCTCTCATAGAGTATAGTGTTGTACCACTGCTCAATAAATTCATCATGGCCAATTTTTTCTTAAGCCCTCTATCCAACATAGATTTCTTAGCAACTCACGTGGCTTATATTTTAGGAACTGGTTTTCTAGAAAAACAGGGATTTTTGAATGTTAGAGTCACATTCAGCATACTATGTGTGGTGGAGCATGCAAAATGTGACCTCACTATTTGATTTCAGAATTAGGATAAATTCCTGTGAGCTGGAACAATTCAGAAAGTCTTTGTGGAGAAGACCCTGAAGAACAGGCAAGATTTGTAACTAATCTGTTGCTTAGAGTTCCTTCAAAAATAGCTAGTCTATTAGAGTAAGGTAAGCAGTGAGATCCAGGCTGAAGGGAACACGCCTGAAGTATGCAGCAAAACAGCCTAGGGATGAATAAATAGGTGAGTGAGTGAGTGGGTGGGTGGATGGGTGGATGGGTGGATGGATGGATGGATGGATGGACGGACGGACGGACGGACGGACATAGCTGCCTGGTCGTTTTTACTCCATGATTTGTTTATATCAATGTACTGCCAATGAGATAATCAACTCTCTGAAGCTCTCTGTCTACCCCCAGTAGGCAATTAAGAGTTGACCACAGTTAATTGTAAAGATACAGCAGATCCTAGTCCAGAATGGAAAACAGTAAAGGCAGCAGAAGGCCCCTGGCTTCAAAGCAGAGAAAAAACTGATACAACAGTGGAATAGAGACAAAAAGAATCAAATGCAATTCATTTTGTTCATTTCATTTTCTTCACATAAAATTCCTTCTCTTTGAATATTCTTAATAAAAATGTAGAGAACAGCCTAACCTTGTATTTGATGAGGCTGCAGCTCCTCTGGGAGAGAGGTGCTCAGCAAAGCACTTGGCACACTTACATGAGACAGCAAAACAGTGAGGAGGAAAAAGGGAAAGCATGAGACTACTGCCTGGCAAATAGTTCAGCTCCAATTCCAATGAGAAAGCATCCTTCAGGATGCTATGTGGAAAGGCCCAAAGCTTGAGCATATTCAAGGTAGACGAACTTGCAACTTACAGTAGCTCCTTTAGCCCACATTGTCACCTGCATGTACACAGGATTGTGCAGAAATATTTATATTCAGGTTTTTCTTTATAAAAGCATGGTGTTACCATGGAAACCTACTGCTAAGGAAGGTGATCTATCACTGATCTATTTATGACACATCCATTTTGTTTGTGGATACTGCACTGTTTTTAAGAAATTACTTTGAAAAGGTTTGTATTTTAAGTTCAGTGTCCATATATTGTAAACAAGCTCTCACAGGTACTTAATTCATTGATTTATTTATTCAAGAGGGAGGGAGGCAGAGACTGACAGAGCTTCCATTTGCTGGTTCACTCCTCAAATGCTCTCGACGGCAGAATCAGGAACTCAGTCCAATTCCTGTCTCCCACGTGGGTGGTAGGTTCCCCACCACATGAGCCAGCACCAGCTGCCTCCCAGAGTGCACATTAGCAGGAAGCTGGAATTGGGAAATGGAGCCAGGCATTGAATCCTGGCACTCCAATAAGGGACACAGGAATCTAAACTGGCATCTTAACAGCTAGACCAAACGCTTACCTCTCAATTCACTTTTTAAGTCCAATGTGTGTTTAATGAGACCCTCCCATGTGCTATTGTGTGGATGCTGGGGGTACAGTTATGAACAAAATATCCCGTGTGAATGAAAGTGCACAGGGTTTCTTTCTTGGTAAGACCTCACCTAGACCATTCTCATTCTTTCGCTCTCAACCCTCCCATAACGGGACAGGCAATGAGCAGGTAATGACAGATTTAGATCCCAGTCTCCCATCCTCACCTATGCCACAGCCAGATTTGAAACTCTAAGTGACTCAGCCAACTCAACTGATTTTGCACATCAGGTTTCTCTAAAACTCTGAAAGAAAAAGCTATGCTTCTCATATTATAGTCTATGTCCATATTTTCATTATTATTCAGAAGGGAACCCAACCCATCCGGAAATTCTACACCAAAAAATAAATCTTCTAAAGTAAGTCTACCCTGAAGAGATGAAGGGAATTTTTCAGTTTTCTCAAGAAACCTACAGCTAGACTCCCTGTAACACCAAGAGGTATGATTAACTCTACTCCTCATAGAAGATACTGAGGACTGC
Source organism: Oryctolagus cuniculus (assembly GCF_051225735.1). Classification (NCBI taxonomy): domain Eukaryota; kingdom Metazoa; phylum Chordata; class Mammalia; order Lagomorpha; family Leporidae; genus Oryctolagus; species Oryctolagus cuniculus. The sequence continues at coordinate 84,823,845 of NC_142882.1, read as the reverse complement.
ATATCCTTGCATAAGAGTCTCCAGCATACACAATCTGTACTGTATTATCTAATTACATTTAAACTTGCTGAGTTAAACATGTTTATCACTCTGCCCCCACATACCTGCAAAAGAATGTACATGTTTTTAAAGGGAGTGCAGAGTAAAGGAATAAAAACACCAGGAGCTCACAGAAAGAGAGACCAGCAGGGAAAACGGCAATAGAAGCCGGTGTCCACGATCATTCCTGGAGGCTAGAAAGCCCAAGCTGAGCTCTAATTGACTTTCTACAGTCAGGAACTCTGAGAGCTAAAGGCTACGCAGGCAGATTACACGGAGCTGGCTGGTTTAAGTTGAAAACTCAGAATTGAAGGCATCAAATACCTCAGAAGTCAGAGGTGAAAAACAGATCTAAAAACAGAGATTAGTTGAAAACCTGTTTAAGAATGCAGACCTCTCCTTTTTCTTTTCACATTATGACAAGAGAAGAAGAGTTCTTTCCTTTAAAAAAAAAAAAAAAAAAACACAAATGCACTAGGGAGTTTAAGCTTCAGGGGCATCAAGAGCAGGAAAGGAAAGGCAGCTGACTGAGCCCAGGAGCACAAGCGCTCACTGCTGAGAGCCAAGGTCCGCCCCGGGAGCTCGCTGGACTGAAACCCAAGTCCTCTGTCCCAAAACTCCAACACCTCTGTCCTCTCCCCTTGAACTCCCTCCCCAGAGCCTGGCAGAGCCACTTCCTGCTCCCCCAACGGTATCCGGTATCCTCAGAGGACAGTACCCCCACAGGGCACTCTGCCGCATCATCATTTTCACTTTTGCTCTCCCTAGAAGTGAGATTAGGAGCTGGCACTGTGGCACAGTGGGTTAACGCCCTGACCTGAAGCACCGGCATCCCATATGGGCACCAGTTCTAGTGCCGGCTGCTCCTCTTCCCATCCAGCTCTCTGCTATGGCCTGGGAGAGCAGTAGAAGATGGCCCAAGTCCTTGGGTCCCTGCACCCGCATGGGAGACCCAGAAGAAACTCCTGGCTCCTGGCCTTGGATCGGCGCAGCTCCGGCCGTGGCGGCCATCTGTGGAGTGAACCAGAGGATGGAAGACCCCTCTCTCTCTCTCTCTCTCTCTCTCTCTCTCTCTCTCTACCTCTCTCTGTAACTCTTTCAAATAAATAATATGAATCTAAAAAAAAAGTGAGATTAGCTAAAAATGTAACCAGAATATGATAATTATTCTTTACAATAACATTAGCATTGTCTTCAGAACCTTCTAATCTTTCCAAAACAATTATAATAACATTGCCTAACTGGGATTTGTCCACAGCATGGTTCTACGCAGTAAGCAAGGGTCATCCTCATGGCCACTCTGTCAGTCACCACCCCCTGCTACCTAGATGACAACCACCAACAGCCCAACCAGCCACCTTGTGGGGGAAGGATATGACATCCAGGTAGGCAGGCTTCCCAGCTCAGACTGTACAAGGCAGAAAGAGCTAGAGGAAGACCACAGCATGGCCTTGACCACAGGGTCCAGGTGGAGGTCCCTCTTGCCTGGTCTAAAGATGATACAATTCTCTATTATGTGACAGCATTCAAACAGAGGAACAGCAAGAACGGTACCTACTGCTCCATAAGATGGCATTTACCTGGCCAATTATAATAAATTATTCCCTGGTGCTAGCTGGGATGAAAAAAGCTGACTGCTGCTTCTTTTTCCCACTCTGCCCATAATACAAGGTGAGACTCTGAAAAATACATTACAGCAAGGTAGACTGATGAAAGAAAGTCAAAGCTTTCTAAAGAATACAATGGCAGTGCATTTTCTGGCTTCTTCTTGTTTTCTCCTAGAAAATGCAGGAGAAGAGGAAAATGTGGCCGTGCCAGGAAATTACACAGTGGGTACTGACTGGAACAACTCCAAGAGAAACCCATCTTTGTGGCCACAAGACCAAGAAAAGGTCTCCCTGTCAGCTGGAGACTGTGGGTGTCGTGGGAGGGGAACATTCATGGACTTCTTTTTCTATTCCTTCTTTCTCAGCCCTGCCCCAAGGCCAGCATTAGTAAGCTGTAGAACTGCACTTAAACCGACACAATCACGCAGGCACCTCATAGCCCGGAAGAACCTCTCTGGATAAACTTGCTGGAATAAGCGATGCCTGCTGCGCACAGCTTGGACAAAGCCCTTGCGACTGTTTTCTCCCACCTTTCTCTGGTCATTGCATCCCAGTCACACAGAAGTGCACGACAACATGGAGGATGGAACTAGGCAATAATCCATCTTTCTGACTAGAAGAAATTTCAAAAGGAGTCTCTGAGAGAACCTTCCAGAAAAGATCAAAGAGAATTCCTCAGTTCCACGTAGAAGCCAACACAAGTGCCCGGTTCACCCCCCAATTACGCCCAAGTGGAAAATGCTCATAGGAGCAAGGCCTGGCACAGAGCCCAGAACTGCCCCATCAACCATTACTTGGACAAAACTCCATGGAGCTCAAGCAGGAACAGACAACATGCTTCCCCAAGAGAAGAAAATACCAAAAGCTTTGAAAACTGAAGCAACACCAGCACCCCCAGTCACATGTGGTGAGCTGAATCTAATCACAGTGACTGCCTGCTAAAACAAACAGGGGGCAGAGTTGTGGTTCAGTGGGTTAAGCTGTCTCCTACGACGCTGGCAGCCCATGTGGACACCAGTTGGAGTCCTAGTTGCTCTGTCTCCTATCCAGCTCCCTGCTAATGTGCCTAGGAAAACAGCAGAAGATGGCCCAAGTGCTTGAGCCCCTCTGACCCACATGGGATGGAGTTCCAAGCTCCTGATTTTGGCCTGGTCCAGTGGTGGCCACTGTGGCCATTTGGGGTGTGAACCAGCAGGTAGAAGATCTCTGTTTCTCTGCCTCTCTGCCTTCCAAATAAATAAATAAACATTTTTTAAAAAATCCAATGCTCCACAGAACATTTTAACATTATTGATTAACATAGACCAGTCACTGTACCAAGTTTTTCAAAATATCTCAGTGCTGTCCACTATGGAAGGGGAGAGGGAGTGGATAAGGGGAGGGTTGTGGGTTGGAGGGACGTTACGGGGGGGAAGCCATTGTAATCCATATTCTGTACTTTGGAAATTTATATTCATTAAATAAAAGTTAAAAAAAAATCTCAGTGCTGTCCACTACCTCATTTCTGAGATAGAGTTTTATAAAGAAAACTGGCAAAGATTTAAGTCACCCCCTAATACCATGCAGATGATCTACAGTGGGTCTAGTGTTAGAACTTTCAACCATACTAACCCCACAGCACCTCCTCATGACCATGGAAGATCCCTTGTTAGATGCTGAGAAACTTCAAGTGGAAATCAAAACAAAATCTGATGCCTCACCACCCCTCTATGAAGTTCACAGAAAGCAGAATGTGGCCCTTGTAGCACCCTCAACCACTCTCTCTCCACCTCTCCCCGGATTCTCAGTACCATCACGCCACCCTGTTTCCTGGGAAATCAACTACAAGGTCGATTTAAAAATAATTCTTTGCAGTGTGAATGTTTGACCCAGCAGTTAAGATGCTGGTTAAGACACACCCCATAATAGCAGGCCTTGGGTTCAATTCACCAGCACCAGTTCCCAATTCCAACTTTCTGTCAAGTCCTCAGAAGGCAGTGGTGATGGCTCAAGTAATTGCACTCCTGCCAGCTTCGTGGGACACCTGGGCTGCATTCCTGGCTCCTGACTTCAGCCCTGCCCAGCTCAGTCCTGGCCATCACGAGCATTTGGAAAGTGAACCAGAAAAGGACAACTCACTCTGTCTGTCTGCCTCAAACAAAAAGCTATTCAGAGCAAGTTATTTGTTCTAAAACACATTTATTCTCTCCACCCAGCTTCTAATAATCATCTTTGTCTGCATTTCTCATATGTTGATATCAAAAGATAATGTTTTGCTTTCCAATTACAAAGCAACACATTTTCAGTGTGAAGAACTCAGAAAATAGGGAGAAAGATGAAGAAAACAAATATCTAACATAATTCCACTAACCACAAATAACCACTGTCAGGATGTCAGTTGTTTTTCTAAGCCTATTATTTTAACCACTTAGACATCCTTTGTCATATCAAGCTTCTATTACACAAGCAGTAAGCATGTTCTCTAAAAAGCCAGAAAACACAGGTAAGATGGCTTTCTTTTCTATAGCTTTCTCTTTATCCATATTTTTAGAAACAATATGTAACATGGTCAGTTCAAGTAAGAAAAAGAAACATTTATCTCTTCATAAATATGAGACTGTTCTTTGCACCTAGGGAAGAATTCAGACAAAACACAAGGCACATTGGCTGGGAAGAACACAGCTATTTGCTTTTACTCTTCTTCCCTATACTTATGGATGTTTTCTAGGTAGGAAAAATAAATTAGTATTTCCTCAGTGTGCCCACATCCTTCCCTATGACTCATCTCAGACACATTAAGCAGAAAGCGTTTTTCAGTCTAGGAAACTATCTGAGAAGAACTCGATTCTAGTCCACACATCCTACTGTTTCAGCCATGTGTCTTAGGAAAGCAACCTGACAGCTCCGAGCCTCAGTTTCCCTATCTGCAATAAAGCTGGAATACACCCCCTACTCACGTTGTAAGACTGTAGGAATAAACCAACTGAAATCACCATACAAATATGAGGTGATGATTCATACACAGATATAGTACTATTCAGGTTTGTGTGCCAGGAAAACTCCCACTGCATTTACTGTATTCCAAGTCATGTAGTATACTAGGAACCAGAAAATAGGGACTGTAACCTCTTTAGCTTGTTACAGACTAAAAAGATATTTCACATATACTTTTTAATTTGATTCTCATGGCAACACTGAGGCAAATACAACCATCTTTTCTCTACTCTAAGATGCAAATGTAAAGACTTCTAAAATCCACATCAAGAGAAACTTGCCACTAGCTATGCAGAATGACGTTAACTGTCATAGCCTGTGCCCACACAAGCTTAACAAAGGCTGACGGTGTACTCACTTGATTACCAATTCAGTTATTAGTATAGTAAGAGCTGAATTTTATCTTTAATCTGTTGCTTACTATAGTTGAGGAAAATGATGATACAATGATACAGCAAAGAAACCAAAAGTTAATGGGTGCAAAAGACCATGTTGGTCACAGAGATAATGCAATTAGAGGGTAGAAATCACCAGTCCCTCACAACAGACCATAGAACTTTTAAACTAGGACAGAACCACTTCAAGCATCTTGAAAAACACTCAGGTACAATGTGCCAAACACTTCTGAATAACCCTAAGGGACAAGGCTCAACTACAAGAGGCAAAAATCACCAGAGTAACCTAGTAGAAAAGAGAGGGAGGGAGGGAGAGAAAGACAGAGAAGCTTTGGGGGATACATATAAAACAGGGATCAAGTCACTTACATGAGGAAATACACATTAAAAAATACAGGATATGTAAGGTCATGGGCTAGCTTTAAATTACAGAGTGCTGTAAGAACGCACTGATGGAGTCCGTGAATGGCAGACATCTACACCCTAGTGAGCCAGAGCAGGAATACACAAAGGACAAAAGCTTGGTAGGAAAGCCAGAACGTAGAGAGCATGCAAGAGCGAGCAGAAGAAAATTGGAAAAGGGACGAATGTCCTAAGAGGCAAGACAGATGGAGAGCCAGGTCAAGCCAGTGCAGACTGAGAGCCCGAGAAATGAAATGTGTCACCCATCTCACCAATGGTTGATTGACAGAAGTAATTCAGCAGAATCTTTAGACATTTGGGTGAGAGCACAGACTTGGTATTAAAGAATAGATTATAGGCCGGCGCCGTGGCTCAATAGGCTAATCCTCCATCTGCGGCGCTGGCACACCGGGTTCTAGTCCCGGTCGGGGCGCAGGATTCTGTCCGGTTGCCCCCCTTCCAGGCCAGCTCTCTGCTGTGGCCCGGGAGTGCAGTGGAGGATGGCCCAAGTCCTTGGGCCCTGCACCCACGTGGGAGACCAGGAGAAGCACCTGGCTCCTGGCTTCGGATCAGCGCAGTGCGCCAGCTGCAGAGAGCCAGCCGTAGCGGCCACTTGGGGGGTGAACCAACGGAAAAGGAAGACCTTTCTCTCTGTCTCTCTCTCTCTCACTGTCCACCCTGCCTGTCAAAAAAAAAAAATAGATTATATAAAATTAAGTGGATACATTTATACTACTGTAAGTGGGAAAATATTATTTAATAGAGTGCAGATGACTCCCATCCTCCTAAACACTGGTCATAAAATTCTGGTACACTTTGGAGTAAGACGGTACCTTAGAATTGGGGGGAATATGCTACTGTGAGAAATGTAAGACTTGAAGTTTCTGAGATCCAACACTATGTGTGAGGCACAACTAATAGTAAAAAAATAGCACATTCTGTCTTCACTATAGCACAGCTACTCATGTTAGCAATTTATTTATTCATGTGTATTATAGGCATTTTCCTTTCATTATCTGCTTTAACTAATTTAGCATTTCCCATCCCAGCTAGATCCTTGCCTCCTCATGCAGGCCTCCTGGGTTTCTTCCCCAGTCAGCTCACCTTCCCACCCTCCTCATGACGATTCTAACATTAAACATCATCTCCAAGCTTGGTCCCGTCACTCTTCACAACCAACCTTGCACGCTACCTTGACAATACAGCAGCAGCTCCCTGGTATGAGTTGCTGCAGACGGCCTCTTCTGGGGGTGTGGTGCACAGGTTTAGGATGGCCTGCTCTCTCCCATGGGGCTCAGGCAGCAGTGCAACCACCCGACTTGCGAAACTGTATTGCTGCCTGTTCTTCAAATCTGCTTCTGTCCTCAGACTCGCTCCACTCGTGATTCTGCCCCTCCCTTGCTTCTGTAATGCCGCTCTCTCATCTGGCTCTCCCCTCCACAAATGAAGGATCACTGTCCATCTCATTGTTCACATAGAAGAAAAGATCCCCAGTGGTCCTGCATGTCCGTGAGTCATGATCCAGATCCAGTCTTCACCACCATCTGCCCCAAGCTAAGCTTGGCGAGGTTGACTAACTGGACTATGTCACTGGGCCCCTTTGCCTTCCGGATGCTGGGTTCTCCCAGCAGGGGGCACAGCAGGGGTTTGTCTCCCACCTTTCACAGCTGCTCAAATTTTCCCGTTGCAAACCCTTTGGGCCTATAGGTGCTAATACCTTCCTGATCTGTTCCTGCTGGGTTCTGGTGCGTCCACTGCTGATTCCCTTAAATAAATCCACACCTCCATAAAGTGTTTCTTTACTAAATTCTACTCAGTTGGACTTTGGGGTTGAGCTGTCTCAATACCGCAATACGTGCCCCAGAAACTTACCTTTTAACTCCATTTTCCATGAACCTTTTGAAGTATGCTCATATGCAACATTTACACCATTCACTAGTACCTAACTAAGACCAAAATTATGACTTCAGTTGGTAATTCTGGACAACCTGCAAACAAGAGGGAAAAGAACGCCTGCAGCTCTTCCTGGGTAAGAAATAGGAGCCTAACTCAACTGTAGTCACTGTTTCCCAGCTCAGTGCCGAAACTAAGCAGATAAGCTGGGGTCAACATTAGTTGTTTCAAACTTAAAGCAGAAAAATCAGCCTGTGTCCATAAACTCATTTGGAAATAGATCTTTCAGAGTACTTGCTAATGATGAGTGAAAAATCTGCATACATGCAACATCCATCATGGGTATACATGAGGGTTCTTCAAAAAGTTCATGGAAACGTGTGTAATGAAGAAACTATACACGTATTTCAAGATGCTTGCACCAGAATAAATTTACTTTTTCATTCTATTTTCTATGAGCTTTTTGAAGTATCTTCATATATGATTTCTTTACAAAGACTTTAATGTTCAGTGCCCAGGCAACCAAAAGAAACACTATGGAGAACCTTTTTAACAAAAATGTTGAGAGAGATTCAGCTTTAAATTTAATTTTTGATGGTCCCAGTAGCATCATCTGTGAGTTCAATACTTAGATGTTAATAAAGTCCATCACTGAAAGCCTACAAAGCCTTTATTAAAACAGTATGTCTTCCAATGATGTGATACTTCAGAAGAGTTCTGAATACCCCTTTTGAGTTCCTTAAGATGAGGTCTGGGTTCTCTAACAGTTGAACCCAAGAACATAGCCATAGCCTAGCAGGGAATTAATGTGTACCCCACCTCTTCTCCTAGGAGTGGACACTGCTCTGCAGCAGGGTGCTTGTCTTAGGCTGCCTGGACTGCTTTAATAAAATATCACAGACAGGACAGTTTAAACAACAGCAATGCAATTCTTACCACCAAGGACCTGGAAAGTCCAAGATCAAGGTGCAGAAAGCCAGTGTCTGGCTCTGTCCGCAAGGGTCTTTCCCCGGTACGTGCATGTGGACAGGAAGAATCTCTCTCCCTCCCATTCCCTGCTCCATGACCTCATCTGATGCTGTCTCCTTCAGCTCCACCTCCAAGTACCATGGCGCTGAAGGTTAGGGCTTCAACATGTGGGTGTGGGGGGATGCAAGCATTCAGTCCAAAACAGTGCCGCTGCTCCCCAGGATTACGAGGAGACTTACTCTCCCAGTCCTGAAGCTTCTAGAAATTCCAAGGGAACTCTGTTATGTTTTTAATAGTATCTTTTCATCAAGAGGCAGAGTTGTCCAGAAGTAGAAGTACAGGACTCTGGTACTATAGCTGGCTTGATGCATGGGCAGGTTGCTCAACTTCCAACCATCCTTAGGTTGGGGTCAATGGTAGTATCTTCCTCACAGTGTGATCGTGAAAATTGAATGAGTTAATATGTCCGCAAAGGAACTGAAGGAGCCGGGGTTCTGGCGCGCTGGGCTTGCAAAGGCAGCACCCCCTCTCTGAGGGCCGGGGTGCAGCCCCAGCAGCTCTGCTTCCAACTGGGCTCTCTGCTAATGTGCCAGGGAAAGCAGCTGAGTACAGCCCAGGTACTTGGGCCACTCATCTGGGAGACCTGGGTAGAGTTCTGAGCTCCTGGCTTCTGCGTGGCCCAGCCCCACTTAATGTAACCATTTGGGGAGTAAACCAATGGATGGAAGATATCTCTCTCTCTCTCGTTACTCTGCCTTTCAAATAAATAAATAAGCTTTATTTATGTATGTATATATTTATTAATTTATTTGAAAGGCAGAGTAACAGAGAAAAGAGGGAGGGAGAGAGGAAGGGAGCGAGGGAGGGAGGGAGGGAAGGAGGGAGAGAGAGAGATCTTCCATTTGCTAGTTCACTCCCTAAACAGCTGCAATGGCCAGAGCTGGGCCCATGCAAACCCAGGAGCCAGGAGCTTTTTCCAGATTTCCCATGTGGGTACAGGGGCCCAAGGACTTGAGCCATCTTCCACTGCTTTCCCAGGCCATCAGCAGTGTAGCAGCCGGGACTCATCCAGCATCTATATGGGATGCTGGCACTGCAGAAGGTGGCTTTACCTGCTATGCCACAGCACAGCCCCTAAATAAATCTTTCTAAAGCAGTACCTAGATTAACTGCTATATAAGTATTGCCAGTACTACTACAAAACAGTCTAACACTATTTTTCAAAACCCGTTTAAAAGGTTAAACATAGTTTTCAAAAAGCACACTTGTATCAAAATGATAACATAGTCTCATTACATTTGCACTGTGTGTGCCAGGCCACAGAAGGAAAGGGCAATGCCACCTCTTCCTCTACAGATCTCCGAGATCCTATCACGGAGCCTTCATTGCACACAACTGATGCACAGTACACATTTTGTGGCATCAAACAATGAGCCAAATTAGATACCACTTATCTAAAAATAAATTTCTCTAGGAGATTTAAGGGAAACAAAGAGTGAGTAAATTTACTTTTCTTTCATACATCCAAGCAATTTGAGTAGAAAATGACCCAACCTAAGAGCATTACAAAACCACATATAGCTACAAATAAAATCTGCAACAGCTCTTCATAAATAATGAAATATTCTCATGTTATTAAAATAAAATGAGCACATGAAGGCTAACCAATCACCTACTTTTATGAGTTTCATAATTAGCAAGCCACCAGACTGTAGACATGTTTTAAAGATGTAATTTTAATCAATGTTGACTTTATTTCCCTTTTAAATTATACAGGCTATATGCTCTGGGCTCCAAATATCTTTCTGTTTAGCTATAATGGAGTAAAATATGCACATGCAAAATATGTGCATATTTAAAGACTGGAGATTCTTGCACATCGGTAAGAATCTCACAGTTGGGGAAAGCCTGAGTCAGACAGGCTGCTCTCAATGAGCACAAGGCACAGTGGGGTACGTCTTGCTACTGTATCTTGAAGGTAAACAAGTACGCAGGAATAGAGAGATGCATTTTAAATGCAACCTCCCCACATACCTTTACCCTTTACATTTGAAGTAAGAAAGCTGCCATGCCATCGCCATGTGACTTACAACCACTGACGCAGAAGTGACTGAAAGAAGGGCAGCAGCCAGCTCTGACTTTCATTCTCAGTGCACACGTCATCTCCATGAAGCAGCTCTGCCCACCATTTCTGAGGCTTGCTGTGTGTGGCAGGCTTCTTTGCTTCATGTTTCAAACGGAATGTTCTTATTAGGTTCTATTCCTTAAACTTAGATCTCAGAGAGCAGAAAATTAACAAGGGTTGGCACTGTGGCATAGTAGGCTAAGCCTCTGCCTGTGGCAACAGCATCCCATACGGGTGCCTGTTGTATTCCAGCTGCTCCTCTTCCAATCCAGCTCCCTGGTTATGGCCTGTGAAGGTACTGGAGGATGGCCCTGTGCTGGCATGGGAGACTTGGAGGAAGCTCCTGGCTCCTAGTTCCAGTTGTTGCATCCATCCAGGGAGTGAATCAGCAGATGGAAGACTTTTCTCTCTGTCTCTCCCTCAGCCTATAATGCTACCTCTCAAATAAATAAATAAATCTTTTAAAAAAGAGAGAATTAAAAGATATTGAAATACCATTTGCCCCCAATGTACAATGGTTTAATTTACAGACTTTTTGACATTACAATGGTACGAAAGAAACAGGCACTGAATTTTGGTCCCTTCCCCCAGCTAGGGACACATTATGTGGTATCCAGCCACAGCTGGCACTGACAGCAGCCACAGCTCCCGGTCAGCCCTGCAATCACAAGGAAAATAACCCACACCCCACAGTGGGCCGTTACACTGGCAAGTTCAGTGGGTTGGGTATATTATACGCATTTTATCAGGATATCATGCCACCAGCTAAGAAGAATTTATGTAAAGAAACAGTGTACTACGACTGCAAAACAAAATAAGAAAAATTCTGAATTATAAGTACCTGTAAAATTAGAGAAGAAACTTGAACTCAAACAGTACTATAAGGGTTACCACATAAAGAAACGTACTGAAAATCTTAGTTTCTTAAGAATTCAAAGTGCTGAACTAGCTGTTATTGTTCCCAGGAAGACAATAAAGTAGGTTAGAGATTACCTGTTTCCTGAGGACCACAAACAGCAAATTTAAGGACAGTTAGGTAGGGCTGGCACCATGGCTCACGAGGTTTATCCTCCGCCTTTGGCACTGGCATCCCATATGGGTGCCAGGTTCTAGTCCCGGTTGCTCCTCTTCCAGTCCAGCTCTCTGCTGTGGCCCGGGAAGGCAGTGGAAGATGGCCCAGGTACTTGGCCCCTGCACTTGCATGGGAGACCAGGAAGAAGCACCTGGCTCCTGGTTTCAGATCGGCACAGTGCCAGCCCTAGCGGCCATTTGGGGGGTGAACCAACAAAAGGAAAACTGTTCTGTCTCCCTCTCACTGTCTAACTCTATCTGTCAAATAAATATTTTTTTTTTTAAAAAAAGGGACAGTTAGGCTTGAGCTTCAGCCTGCAGAGTCTACGGCCCTCATTATGAAATATTCTTTTCTCCAGCGTTTACAGAGAAGCATCAGTAAGCTGTCCAGCTGCTAACAAGGATGTCATCTGGTCTCCCTGGAATACACTCTCCAGCCGCAAAGCATCTTATGGCCAAAAAGCTTGGAAAACATGTCTGTCAAAGGAAATTGCATTCCTTCCATCTACAGGATATGTTTGCCATAAAAACTTTAACTTATTTATCTCAGATACAAATAAACTCACCAGCTCTGGGTTTCTTAATCTACCACCATATGAAATCATAGACTTACTCATAAATGTGTCTCATATCATACTAGGAGGCAATGAGTCCCACAGGTGAGAGACAGACTTAGAGCTCTGAGAGCCCCAAGGACCAGTGCCTGCACACAGGTGGCACTCGGTAAACACTGCATCAAGTGACTGGGCATACAGCAAATGAGGAGGACTCCCTTTGTTAATTTATTCAAGAAAAAGACAGAAAGACAGAGCTTCCATCTGCTGATTCATCCCCAAATGCCTGCTTAGGCTGAGATTGGGCCAAGCCAAAACCAGTAGCCAGCAACTTAATTCAGGCCTCCCACACGGGTGATAGGGACCCAATTATTTGAGCCATCTTGTGCAAGCTCTCATGTATGCACTGGGAAGAAGCCAGCATTCAGAGCCAGACTGAACCCAGGTAACCTGGAATAGGACATGGGCATCTTAGCCACCAGATCAAATGCCTCTCCGATGATTCACTTTATACCTGACAGAATAAAAGTACCCAAGCAATTAAATAATTATTATTGAAAAGCTGGTCAGTAACATAATGGGAGCAAACATTCTAAGGTACCTTACTCCAAAGGCTGATTTTTCTCTTAGGATTACTTTAAAATTTTTAACTTGTCAGGCAAAATTGTATGTACTTATTGTGTAAAACATGTTTTTCTAAATTATATACACAACAAGGGTTAAATCCAGCTACTTAGCCAAGGCTGATGTTCTGTCTACTACATCACACTGCCTCTTTCCAGCAAAATAGGTTCTCACCTCCAGGTTTCCTTGTTCGTAGGGATGGTATCACTACATACGTGGTCTGTAAGAAGAATTTACAGTCATCTGTTTTCAGAACACACACGATTTTCCTGTTTGTAAAAGTACATATGGACCAGCACTGTGCATAGTGTGTAAAGTTGCTACCTGCAGCACCAGCATTCATATGGGCGCTGGTTCAAGTCCTGGCTGATCCATTCCGATCCAGCTCCCTGCCATGGCCTGGGAAAGCAGTGGAAGATGGCCCAAGTCCTTGGGCCCCTGCACCTGCTCCAGCCACTGCAGCCATTTGGGGAGTGAACCAGCGGATGGAAGACCTTTCTCTTGCTCTTTCTCTGCCTCTGCACTCAGTAACTCTGCCCTTCAAATAAATATATGAATCTTAAAAAAAAAAAAAAAAAAGTGCTTAATGAGTTCTGGGTGACAGTTGGGAAATTAGCCCTGGCTCTATTATGCCAGAGTTTCTTCTCTCACTTAGAAAGCCAGCGAGGACCCAGTCCAGATCCTCTCTGTAGCTCCAAGACGTCATGTGGCTCCTTGTCTTCCTGCTTCACCCTTCTGGGCTTCCACCCTTCAGGTCGCCTCATGATCCAAGGTGGTTACTGGAGCTCCAGCCATTATATTCCCATGAGAGTCACTATGACCAAAAAAAAAAAAAAAAAAAACTAAAGAGAAAGAGGAGACAGTGTGTGTCCTCTGCCTTTTAAGGGATTTTCCTGAAAACCCCTCACCTGGTTATATCTCATTTGCCAAAATTTGGTCAACGACCACAAGCTATAAACCCTGGCAAAGAGCTCTTTGAGGCAACATGCCCAGGTTTCTGTTACTGAGGAGGAACAGACGACACATCTTGAAAGGAAACTACCTCACATGCTTTTCCCAACACACGAACAAACAGTGCAGGGCAGACCCCAGCTTATCAACTCAGACATAACCCGGGAAGCTGGCAGCCCATGTCACAATGCCTGGGCTATGGTCCCGGCTCTGCTCCTGCTAACGTGCACCCTGGGAGGCAGGGGGCAATGGCTCATGTACTTGGGTCCCTGTCACCCATATGGGAGACCCAGATCGAGTTCTGGATTCTGGCTTTGGCTTGGTACAGCACCAGTTATTGCAGACATTTCAGAAGTGAATCAGTGGAAGGGAGATCTCTCTCTCTCTCTCACTCACCCTACACCCTCCCTCCCTCCCTCTCTGTCTCTATCTCTCCCTTCCTCCCTCCCTCTCTCTCTCTCTCTCTCTCTCTCTCTGCCTTTCAAATACATTTTAGAAATAAATATATTTTTAAATTTTTAAAAAATGTATCAGTGAATATACTGCTCCAACAGGAAAAAAAAAATACCTCCTAACAAAGGAAATTTCTAAAACTGAGTATCCCTAGATATAACTCAAGAATCTTCAGCTAGGATTAAATCCTCTTCAAACAGATGGAGATTATTCACAATCTTAAAGAAATTAGACCCGTATCATTTCTTAAGCTACATTCTAATGGAAAAATTAGGGAAAAGTCATTCTACCTAAGCCCTAACTCCTCTCCCCTCTCTGCTCTCTCCCTGCGTCTCTCTTCCCCAGCACAGACTGTCCAATCCCATTAAATGAAAGGTAGAATTGTTCCTATCTGTACTGCAGTGGAGACAAAATTATATCATACACACAAAATTTGTCCAATGTCTTAATAATGTTTTGATGCAAAATAACTTCAGATGGTTATGTTGTAGAAATCCTACATTGGGGCCAGCACCATGGCTCACTTGGTTGGTCCTCCGCCTGAGGAGCCAGCATCCCATGTGGGTGCCGGGTTCTGGTATCGGTTGCTCCTCTTCCAGTCCAGCTCTCTGCTGTGGCCTGGGAAGGCAGTGGAGGATGGCCCAAGTGCTTGGGCCCTGTACCCGCATGGGAGACCATGAGGAGGCACCTGGCTCCTGGCTTCGGATCAGCACAGCGCCGGCCATGGTGGCTATTTGGGGAATGAACCAACAGAGGGAAGACCTTTCTGTCTCTCTCTCTCTGTCTATAACTCTTCCTGTCAAATAAATTTAAAATTTTTTTTAAAAGTAATCCTACATTAATTTTAAGACAGTACCTCAAATATTTTTCGTCTATATTTACTTGAGATGCAGTGAGAATGAGAGAGAAAAACAGAGAGAGAGAACTCCTATCAGCTAGTTAATCCCCCAAACACCTGTGGCAGCTGGAGTTGGGCCAGGCCATAACCGGGAACTCAATTCAGGTCTCCCATGTGGGTGCAGGGACCCAAGTACTTGAGCCACCTTCCACTGCCTCTTAGGGCACTCTTAGGGGAGATGGAGCCAGGAAAAGAGCACGAACTCAAAGCCAGCCATCCTGATAAGACATGTGAGCATTTCACTGGCATCTTAACTGCTAGGTCAAACACCTGCCTCCCAACTCCTCCCAATTGAAGAATGTCATGATCAGAACCCTCTTACCTTAAAAAATGCCACAACTGTAAAAATTCTAAAAATCCATTCAGAGTACTTCAAAAAATTATATAAAATGCAGTGACTGGAATCCACCACACCTATGCACCCACACTTTCAGCTCAACTCTTCTCACAAACCCACTGGATATTTACTCTCCATGAAATCTGTCCCGTATTGAAATTTCTCCTCCATTCCTGAGCTTTTTCACCTATCCTACTGGTAGAATTCTGCAGATTTCCTTCCTGAGAATTTTATTCCTGACCAAATCAGCTCTGCAGGGGCAGGGATTTTCCTGTCTCCGTGTCATCTGAGCCTACTAGCAGAGACATCCAATGAATGTTGGCCATTTTGATAGGTATCCATCATGTCCCATGACTCTACATATAGAGGGAAAGGCTGCAGAATAATCCTAGAAATGTACCACCCACCTCGGGATGGGGAATGAGAAAACCACTCAGACTTCCTTTTCTTAACACACAGAGAATTGCAAAGATAAGCTTAAAACATTCTACTGGATAGGAGCTATAAACTATGGGTAAACAATCGTAACTTATCAGGTTTTTTGACATTTCTAGATAATAGCTGTCAAAGTAGTATGAGGTTCCCCCCCATCAATCATATTAGATGCTTAAAAATGTGGCAAAGCATGAATAAAATGCACATCCCTAAGGAACAGCCACAGTAACACATAAGCTTTTTAAAAACTGAGATGCTTAAGCAATCTTTGTCTACTGTCTAAAATAGGAAGTCCTGTGGGTGAGATCCCAGTGGAAAGAAGGGGTCATCAGAGGAGGCTGTACTTTTCTCTGGAGGGAGGAGAGAACTTCCACTTTCCTTATGGCCTTGTCTAAATACTGAAGGAGTTTGTGGATTGAAAAGGATTCCATAGCCTAGGCAGCTCATGTTAAGAGCCTCAGGTGATCACTGATGTATACCTAAGAGTGATAATTGTTAAATTAACAACAGGAGGCCGGCACCGCGGCTCACTAGGCTAATCCTCTGCCTTGCGGCGCCGGCACACCAGGTTCTAGTCCCGGTCGGGGTGCCGGATTCTGTCCGGTTGCCCCTCTTCCAGGCCAGCTCTCTGCTGTGGCCCGGAGTGCAGTGGAGGATGGCCCAAGTGCTTGGGCCCTGCACCCCATGGGAGACCAGGATAAGTACCTGGCTCCTGCCATCGGATCAGCGTGATGCGCCGCGGCGGCCCTTGGAGGGTGAACCAACGGCAAAGGAAGACCTTTCTCTCTGTCTCTCTCTCTCACTGTCCACTCTGCCTGTCAAAAAATTAAAAAAAAATTAACAACAGGAGTCACCAATTCCCTTGCAGGACCTCTGCTCTCAAGAGTTGGATTATGAGAGTTAACAGTAAAACTTGTTCTCAAAGATTTACTTCATTTTACTGTATTAAGTGGAGGCTATTCTTATGTCTCATATGCTATAGTTTATGTCTAAGTGCTTGCAAAAAATGTATCATTCTTGGATTCTTCTTCAAAGTTAATTAAGTTTCTCAAAAAAAAAGAATGTTTAAAAAAATAAATTAAACCTCAGAAAGGCTTACTTTTATGGAATTAAAAAGCTTTTTTATCCCTATTGTAAAAATAACCCTTCTGGTGTTCTACTACACAGCAGGGTAACAATAGTTAACAATAACATATTGTATATTTCTAAATAGCTATAAAAAAGAATTTTGAGTGTTCACACTACAAAGAAATTTTGAGTATATAAGTGATGAATGCTAATTATCCTAATTTGATCATTATCATGTATACATGTATTAAAATATTACATTGTACCCCATAAATATGTACAATTATTGTGTGTCAATAAAAACAAATAATCTAACAAAAACAGTAACATATGAATTCTTCTTTCAGGGTTTCCTCAGTACCTAGTAACAAGAAAACCATTTCTAAGGAATTCCTCCAAGGAGCAGGCACAGGGGAGGAGGGGTGTCATTTTTGTTACTAACACAGAAAATATAAACTGAATGACATCTCACGAATTCGATGAGGGAGCATCCACAAGAAAAGTGGACGTGGGGTGGGGGGAGTAGGCTTGTGGCCTAATCATTAAGACACCAGGTAAGACTTCCATGTCCCACATCTGAGTACCTGGGTTTGATTCCTGGCTCTGGGTCCTGACTCCAGGTCCCTCGTCATGTAGACCCTGGGAGGCAGTAGTGATAGCTCAAGTAATTGGGTCTTTGCCATCCACATCAGAGACCTGGATTGAGTTCCAGCCCCCAGCTTCATCCAGGCTCAGTCCTAGCCACTGACCAGTGGACTGGAGATCTTGGTGTCTCTAATATATAATTACTAAGAGTGAAAGAATTTTTTAAAAAAGAAAAGTTGGGGGCCGGCATTGTGGTGTAGCGGGTAGGGTTGCCACCTGCAGTGCTGGCATATAGGTGCTGGTTCAAGCCCTGGCTACTCCACTTCTGATCCAGTTTTCTGCTATGCCCTGGAAAAGCAGTGAAAGATGTCCCAAGTGCTTGGGCCCCTACACCCACTTAGGATACGGAGAAGAAGCTCCTGGCTCCTGGCTCCTGGCTTTAGATGGGCTCAGCTCCAGCCAAAGCAGCCGTGTGGGGATTGCACCAGTGGATAGAAGTTCTTTCTCTCTCTCTGCCTCTGCCTGTGACTCTACCTTTCAAATAAATATATCTTACCAAAAATTTTTAAGAAAGAAAAATAAAAAGTTGACCTAGTACTTTGGTTAGTACTTATAAGAAAAAAAAACACAAGTTGCATAGGCAATGTGGCAGACAGCCTATAAACCATCCCTTCTGTGACCAAAGTACAGTAGAAAGATTCATATTTCTTGCTCCATACTGTTTTAAATCATTCAACATTTTAAGGACCAATATATCTGTTAGAATACCTAGAGCTACAGTAACAGAAAGCTCCTACCCAAACTGCTTTAAACAAGAAAATTGAATTTTATCATCACCACAGCAGACTTTTCCCAGCTAACTGATGCAGTGGATTAGGGATGTCCTCAAGGACACAGATTCTGTTTTTCCTATTAGGTTGATGTCTTCCTTAAACTGGCAAGAAGAAGGGTATAGTAGTTCCAAGTCTCACCTAAGACAATATAGATGGACAGATAAAACATCTCTTTCCATTTGTGTTTCTTATAATCACTTCTAATTGTCCAGAACAAGGACATGTGCTTACCTTTAATCACTGGAAAGGGAAAGAAGATCTCCATGACTAGCGTGGAACAGTTGCCAGCAATCTATTTAACTCTGCCACTGTAGCAGGAACAGAAGGCAGATTAAGGAATGAAAGTGGCTGTGTTCCAATTTATTACAGAAAAAAGGGGCAGGGCTAGATTTGGCTTTCCATAGTTAGCTGAATTCTAGTTTAGCCTAACACTAGGCACTAGAAGCCGGCTAACTATAGAAAGCTAAATCCAGTCCTCCACCTTCTGCAATTGCATACAGGATTATTCTCCCAAAGACACGTGGTAGACTCACAGACAAAATTGAAGACAGAGACTTGAAGAGCAAACACTTACAGGAACCAACCGGCTCTGCAAAAACCTGCTTTGCAATCCATACCATGGACAGCCACAAAAGACCAGACTGCCTGTCACTTTTCTGGGAGTTCTTCTCCCCTTCACAGACTCTAATAAAATATAAAGTTCCTTGCCTTGGGGGTGGGGGTGGGGGGATGGAGGCAAGGGGAAGAGTAAGACTCAGGCAAACAGTTAACTAGCACAGAAGCCTGAAAGGCAGAAGAGGATTCATTAAAAAAAAAATCCCCAGGAGTCTATTTCTAAGGGTTAATCTATCATTTTAGTAAATCAGTATTAAGTATGCCTTATATTACTACCTAAACTTTACAAAGCACTTACTAAACTGCTAGCAGGGTGCCAAAAGCTTTACAGGCGTTATCTAATTCAGTTTTCACAATTCTGATAGATTCCCCACATTTTAGAAGAAAATACAAGTAACACAGCCACGATGACAGAATAGAGAAACCAGGACTCCCAGAGCTAAACTCTCACCCACAATGAAACCAGCAGCTGAACTAAACATAGAAGTTAGGGAAGTGAAGGAGACTAAGACCAGACTCCAACCTTGGGGGATAGCCCATGCTGGTTAGGGACTAAAGAATGGCAGCTATAAGAACAGGCTATTAAGCAACTATACAAACTGGAACCCAATGGGATACTTCAAAGGAGAACAATGGGGGTGCCCTACTTCAGATGCGACCCAGCGAAGGAGGCATCCAATCTAGGACCTGAGGATGAGATGGAGCCGGCCACTAGGGAGGAGGAGCCCAGAGAAGAGCACTCCCAGCAGAGAGGCCAGAGCTCCAAATGCCCAGAAAGACAGGGGTGGATATTTGAGGAACAGGAAGGTGGACAATCCGATTACAGCTATTGGAAGAGAGGAAAAAGTGGCATGGAATGAGAAGCAAGGAGGTCAAAGGCTGCACAGTTTTAAAGATCATGAAATGTGATTTGTATTTTTCCCTCAGCGTGATGGAAATCCATTGCACAGTTTGACTTACGGGAATAATCTGGAGTAACCGATTTCTTAAAAGATCACACAAGGTGCTATTTCAAGCTTTATGTGGATTTAGAAAAAGGTGTCTGGAGGGCAGAGGACTAGGCAAATTTTTGAAACATTGTTGTCAAATGAAAGAAGTTGTTAAGTGATCCAAACACATTTAACTAATAATCTGTTGGAGGGGACAGCAGAAAGCAGAAGCTCATCACAGTAAGAAGCCACTATGGGTCCTGGGGATTTATGGTATAAAATCTGAACCTGATTTTGGCTGAGAATGAAGTGACCAGCAGCTACCAGCCTCTGCCTACTCATCTGTCCTGCCCAATGGTATGCACATCTTCCTCCACAAGGAACTGCAAGACCTACACGACTTCGATGTTTAGGATTAAAACTATGACACCACTTATCCACCCATTCCTCCATAATTTTGGAAAATTTAGGCAGAGTCAGTTCAACTGGTGTGAGAAAACATGCAACCATCAGGAACAGCCTCACTGAGCAGCCTGTGAAGCAGACAGGCTTCATATCAAGTTAGAAAACTCAGCTGTTCACTCCTCCATCTGATTCCAGAATCAAGGGAAGACTCCCCTTCCACTGTGGTCCTCAGACCAAGGATATAGCTAGGGCTGTCCCAGTGACTTCAAGATCCCCACAGCTCAGAGAAGGATCTCCCAATCAGGTGTTCAATTAGTCAGTTGTAACACAATCTAGTTGTACAGAGTCACTGTTTATGAAAAAGCCTTTAATAAATGCTCACGTCAGGAACATTTGGTATGTGATAGGCACCCTAGGAAACCAATGAGAGTATGAGAGCCACCAGGCCCACTCTAAGAGACTAAAAGGGGTTGGTGACCGGCTTAGCCATTGAGATGCGGCTTGGACACCCACATTCCATATTGGAAGTGTGTGGGTTTGAGTGTTGGCTCCACTCCTGATTCCAGCTCATGTGCACCCTGAGAGACAGTGGTGATGGCTCAAGAATTTGGGATCCTACCACCAATGTGGGATACCTGGACTGAGTTCCCAGATCCCAGCTACAGACACTAGCAGGGCTGTTGCAATCACTGGAGGAATGATGGGGAAGGGATGGGAAAGATTTTACATGTCTCTCTCTACCTCTGAAATAAATAAAAATTTCTTTAAAAAATAATTAAGCAATGATATGCAAGGATGTATCTATAAAAGACAAAATCATGATTAATGGAAGATCTACAACATGCGTAACAAAAACTTACTGTTCCTGTATATGAATGAAATTGTACCTGAGGATACAACAGAATTGTGAGTACAAACCATACCACTCAAGAAGACTATCATACAGAACACTCTGAATTCATCTAAAAGGCATTCTGGTTTAACAATGATAACATAAAAATACTCAAATGCATTTTCCTACAACACACTTTATGCATACCATCCCTGGAGCTTATAAAGTATTTTAGCATCCATTAACTCATAGTGACCAACACTTCAAAGCTTCAAGAAAATGATGAACAATGAAGCATTATCTATTTCTACAAAAAAAGAGGCTCACAGAAGTCAAGTTTTGTCCAGTGTTTGACGGCCATGAAGTGCTAGAGTTGAATTCAAATCCAGGGCTTCTTACCTCTCCATCTGGTCCAGGATTTCTCAAGAGTGCCACCTGTGACATGTGAGGTCTGACAGTTTTTTGGGGGGAAGAGGAGAGCTAGTCCCTACATTGCAGGATATTTAGCAGCACCCCTGGTCTTTACCCGCCAAATATCAATGGTCCCAAAAACCTCAGTCACGACAATTAACAATATATTCAGGGGCCGGCACCATGGCTCACTTGGTTAATCCTCTGCCTGCGGCGCTGGCATTCCATATGGGCGCTGGATTCTAGTCCCAGTTGCTCCTCTTCCAGTCCAGCTCTCTGCTGTAGCCTGAGAGGGCAGTGGAGGATGGCCCAAGTGTTTGAGCCCCTGCACCCAAAAGGGAGACCAGGAAGAAGCACCTGGCTCCTGGCTTCAGATTGGTGCAGCACCAGCTGTAGCAGCCTTTTGGGAAGTGAACCAAGGGAAGGAAGACCTTTCTCTGTCTCTGTCTCTCTCTCTCTCTCTCTCTCTCTCACACTGTCTATAACTCTGTCAAATAAAAAATAAAAATTAAAAAAAATATATTTAGACATTTCCAAATGTCTGCCGGAGGAGGGGGATTTACAAACACCCCACCTCTGCCACTCTGATTGAAACCCACTCATCTGGCCCAGGTTCCTACACTAGTACTTCAAGGAGTTTATAGAAGGGGTGAATGCTGGACCTGGCACTTAAGCTGCCAGTTAAGATGCCCACTTCCCACTCTGGATGTAGCTGGGTTAAATTCCTGTCTCTGGCTCCTAATTCCACCTCCCTGCTAATGCAGACCCAGAGAGGCAGCAGTGAGAGTCAAGTAATTGGGTTCCTGTCACCATGTGGGAGACCTGCATTGAGTACTCAGTTCCTGGCTTCAGTCCCAGCCATTGCAGGCATCTGAGAACCGAACCAGTGAGTGAGAGTTCTGTCTCTTTCTCCCTCTCCCTCTCCCCTTTTCTTCCCTCCCAAATAAATTTAAAAAGCAAAATATTTCTTAAGGTACATAGGTATGTCTCTTTAAATTTCATGGAAAATTTAAAGATAATTTCTGCATCAAAATAAGCACCTTTTAATCTGATTTTCCACAAATCATTTGAAGCACCCTAGTAAAAACTACCTACTCAAGTATATGGCAATTCTGAATTATAAGATTATGAGTTTGGGGCTGGCAGTGTTGCAAAGCTGCGTAAGCCACCACTTGTGACACCAGCATCCCGTAGAGTGCTGCTTAAGGCCCCAGGGACTCTTTTTCCAATACAGCTTCCTGCTGATGTGCCTGGGATCTTGGCAGAAGATGGTCCAAATACTTAGGCTACTGCTACCCATATGGGAGACCAGGATGTAGTTCCTAGCTCCTGGATTTGGCCTGGCCCTGAACTAACTATTGTGGCTATTTGGGGAGTAACCCAACAGATGGAAGATCTCTCTGCATCTCTGCCTTTCTCTCTGTCACTCTACCTTTCAAATAAATAAATAATTTTTTAAAAAATATCAGTTTTTCATAAACCAAGTATAATAAAAAATAACAATCTATTATGCCAATTTTTTTTTAGAATTCCATAGTTTCTTATTCTTGTCAAAGAACACTAGGAAGCTATAAAACACCACAATCAAGCTACAGATGTAGGGAGGGAAGTGTCAGGTAGTAGAGTTTTCATTAACAGAGTTCTGCAGATTTCAAGGTTTATGTGTTTTTGGTTTTTCATTTGAGAGGCAGAGAGAGAGAGAAAGAGAGAGAGAAAAAACTCCCCTCCACTGGTTCACTCCCCAAATGTCTGGGAACCAGAACTCAGTCTAGTTCTCGATGGCATTGGCAGGGACTCAACTGCTTGAGCCATCACCTGCTGCATTCCAGGGTGCCTTTTAGCAGGAAGCTAGAACTGGTAAAGGAGCCAGGACTTGAACCCAAGCACTCTGATATGAGACATAGGCATCTCAATAGGCCGCTTAACTGCTTCACCACACAGTCCAAAAAAACTTTCTTAAATTTATTAATACATTAAAGAAAAAATGAAACTGGTTTACTCTCCACACATTCTCCTACTGCTAGGATTATCCATATTTTACAGCTGTGGAAGGGAGGGAGAAAGACAGCTAACAAACTACCCAGTCAGTATCAGCCAAGAAAGCAAACAGCTGACAAAACCTCCATTTGGGAACCAATAGCTTGGCATCTCTCAGTGTGGCTACTTAGGAACACAGAGTGTGTAATCCCTCTTATTCTTGCAGGGTATTCAGTATTTTGATTTTCTAGCATTTTTTTAAAAGTTCATTTTCATCACTATAGCAAGTTTTTTGCTTCATCACAGAAATAAAAAAAATCTTCCCAACTAGTCCTGGAAGGGAAGTAACTAAAATGAGAATAAATACTCCATCTCAGAAAATATTCTAGAGTAATTCTTAACTAATTTTAGTAATGAAATATTCTATCAATTGTCATCTTGATTATTCAACTATGAAGACCAATTGAGTTTAGAAAGCACACAGAATACTTGAAAAGAATATAAATTATTTGAAATTACAGCTTGAAATTGAAAAGTAGGTCATTCCCCGTAATAATATACTCCGGTCTCCCTTCCGCTTCCATTTATTAGAATTACACAACTTCTAGAGACAGCACATGCAGCTTTCTCAACGACACCTACTAAAGCACCAAGCCCCGCCTGAGAGGAAGCAGAGCAACAGCAGCCAATGTCCAGCGCAGTCTCGATGCTATATTTCACCCGTGTTTTAAAGAGAATGAAGCTAGATTACACTGAACAGCCTCTATCCCTACATGCAAACACATCTGTTTTTGAATAATTTGATGGGCTAATGCACCAAATAAACTCTGCATTTTCAGAACAAAGATCCATACACATGAGATGATTCTCATTCATATTTCATCTGTTCAGACCAATTTCAGGTCCAAAGGTCAACACCTGGTAAAGATGATGCAAGAACAAAAACAGTGCCATATGGAGTTTTCTGAATTTGACTGAAACATGCATCCAAAGGAGGCAGATTAACCTCACGGAGCACATTATCGTCCATATGCAAGGCAAATGCTGCGTGAACCATGGAAAGTTAAATGCGACATCTGACGGCCATCCCTGTAAGCCCTCACACCACCCCTTGTGAACCTGTTTAATACTCATCACTTCTCTCTCTCAGGAAACATCTTTAAACACAAGCACCTCCCCAGGCACACACAGAGACATAGGTAAATGAAGTAGGAGGGTGAAAGTGGCAAGTCCAGGTTAAGGGCAGCCTTCATAAGGCGCCTATTTGAGAAAAGCTCCTCCCTGCCCCCAAGTTAGACTTAAAGCCTTTCCCTGGGTGGTTCTCTAAGGACAGAGAAAGCCCCTGAATCCCCCTCCTGGTAAGTGCTGACGTGTCCTGTGAACACAGTTGCTGCCAGAGATGCCTCAGGGCTTCCCCAAGAGAGGCTGGGACTCATCCACTGGCCCAGACTCTGCTTCTAACTCCGGCCTGCAATGCCATCGACTGGCTGGGGATTCAAAGCCAGCCATTTATTTTGCTGCTGCTGTTTTCATTACTCTGCCTTTGCTATTAACCTAAGCAAGCGCCAAGCATTCCACGTATCGTATTGAATATACAATAGGAAATAAACCCCAGCCTCTGGCTTCGCATCACAAGCCTCAGCTTTGCTAATTAAAAACGCAGGAAAAGTGCTTTCATTTCAGCATTTCCAATCACGAGAACTAAACATCACCCATTGACCCTTATCAAAAAGTAGCTGTGCTGCTGAATTTCTGGCAAAGCTGGTATATCCTGTGAAGGGAGCTGACCTAAGACAGCTGTGCTCCGTACAGGGAGAACAAGGGGCAACAAATCACAGTGAGGAGAGTTTACATCTTGGTTCTGCCTGTGTGACATCCTTCAAGTCTCCCAGCTTCACCCATAAATGTTTCTTCATATACATACACAAAGACAGTAACACAGGGCTGCGCAGAGGATTGAGTGAGATCGTGCGTGTCAGGGATAACAGTGCATGGTTAATTCTTTTCCTCCACATAACAGGCTCCCTGAAAAGCTCTCTACCAGGAATGGCATAAAGGAAACCTTGGTCCATTGGGAAGAACTAGAAATTCCACTGTGTCAGACCTCCAGTTGATTGACAGAAAGAAAAGAGGGTGAACAAGCAAATGGTGAGACACTTCCCTTGGTTAAACTAAAGACCCAGAGAGGGTAGGGGTGCTGCTAGATAGGTTGAAGAGAAAAGCCAAAAACAAGAAAAGCTCTTGCCTAGCTTCCCATCTGGGACTCTAGGATGACAGCAACGACAGGATACCCCATCATAACCCTAGATGACCAAGAAGTGTCCAAGAAAATGTGTAAATTGCATGTTCCAGGCTACCTCCACCTATGAGGGGTGGGAGAGACCCAGAAATCTCTGAAGTCCCTGAGGCCAGACATGGAAATGGCTCCGTGTGGCAGTAAAACATTCCAGAGGAGGTGACAGTATGTACAGCAGAAGGAGACAGAGCCAAACCTGAATGGAGCACAGCACCCAGCCAGGGGCAGGTGGAGCGATGCCAACAGGCAGGAGCACTGAGCCCTAATAAGGCAAAAAAAAAGTAGAGCTCAAGTGCATTACCGTCAGTCTTCAGTTTCACATGCCACACGGGAACAATGCTGTGATGAATGAGGAGCCACAGAACAACACCAGGGCTGTTCTCAAGGATCCCCCCGCTCTTCTTTGTCTCCCTAGGAGACCCCTCCACCCGCTCCATCCAATTCACCAGGATGTCACTACAGAGCCCCGCATGGGTGCAGATCACAAGGAAGGAACATATAACCAAAAACCACGGAGTTATCCAGAGACCTGTTCAAATCTGGGACTCAGATTACATTTGCCTGTAAGTCCAAAAATTAGTCCACTGTCTCCTTTCATTCAGTAGGCTGGGGGCCTTGTGGGAGACCCAGTTATTAAAAGTGAAGCAGCACTATTTTCCATGCACACGTGAACTTCAAGGAGTAAAATGTGACCCACCTGAGCTCCAGGTCAATGCCAATGTGCTGTTAGGGCAGGTTTGCCTGGAGCATTTCATACACTGTACTCCACTTTTTAACTAAACATTACCAATCCCATGTCAAGGAACCCAACCAGGTGGGCAGCAGCCAAACTTTAACTTGCCAGTTGAAGATAGCTTGATCCAAACCAGTAATACTTCCAGTCACTTCCAGTTTAAGTTGCAGCCCAATCCGGCTCAGAGCCGGGATGCACTCGTGCAGTAACTAGCTGCTGCCAGACTTGGGGAGGTGGCAGCCTGCTGCCCTCCTCCCCGTCCCAAGCACTGCTCAACTGAGGACACTGAGGAGAAACACTGAGGGAAAACGCGGTGGCTTGGTTTACGCAGCAGCATCCCTTCCACTGACCACGGCCACTTCCCTCTTTGACGCCCACCAGTGACAAATCACTGTTGCCTTCAGCACTGTTTGCCACCCTGTAAGAGTGCTACACATCCAAGGCTTCTCCTAGTCAAGTTTTCTTGGGGTAGTCAAAGCTTGTCATCAGGCATAGTCCTTCAACTTAGGGCCACAAGATTCTGCAAGGGGATTTTGTGTCTTCTCTGGACCCACCAGGACTAGGGTAGACTATGTCCTCGTCAGCTGTATACCCCCTCACTCAGATTGGGTGGATTTCCAGGGCAGCCCACCAATGCTTACCACCCAACCAACTTCTACATACTTAACACTGAGGACTTCAGGAAACTACAGTGTCTGGGCCTCTGCAGAGCTCTGGCATGTGTGGGGCTGATGCCCACCCCCCAGCTCTTCACTAGAGTAGGGCATGAGGAGCTTCTGTGAGTTGCCAGCCAAGAAGTAACTCCAGGTAAAAATGCGCCTCACTCCATCGAAACCTCCCATGTTAGATGCAGGACTAGATGCTTCTGGAGAACGAAATATGATGAATGGCCCTCCCACGAGAAAAAAGTAGACACTTTCCACACCACAGCTCCCCCCAGAGGCGCTTCACTCCTTTGACAGGTGGACAGAGAGAGTCTCCGTAAGTCTTCCTTCTTTTTGCAAGCGCTTCTTCGTGGGATTGATAACACACAGGGCACTTCTCTGACCTAAAATGTAAGAGATGCACCTACTTAGGCTCTCAACTATGAGCTGCCTCCAGAACAAGGGGGACTCGTGAAGGGTGTCTTGGTGACGACATACCTCACCATGTGATGCCTTTTGTAACAGCAGTTAGAAACTCGGATTCTCAGGGCTGGCACTGTGGCGTAGTGGGTAAAGCCACCACCTGCAGTGCCGGCATCCCATATGGGTGCTGGTTCATGTCCCAGCTGCTCCACTTCCGATCCAGCTCTCTGCTATGGCCTGGGAAAGCAGTAAAGATGGCCAAAGTCCTCGGGCCCTTGCACCCATGTGGGAGACCTGGAAGAAGCTCTGGGCTCCTGGCTTCAGATGGGCACAGCCCCATCCATCGCAGCCAACTGGGGAGTGAACCAGCGAATGGAAGACTTTCACTTTCTTTCTCTCTCTCTCTCTCTCTCTCTGTCTGTCTCTGTCTCTCTGCCTCTGCCTCTTCTTCTCTCTCTGTATAACTCTTACAATAAATAAATCTTACAAAAAAAAAAAAAAAACAAAAACAAAACAAAACATGATCTCACCTCCAGCCTTGGCACACAGGGAGCAGGGTGGCCAAGGCTGAAACAGCCACCTAATCTCTCAAAGGCTGGGTTTATGCTCCTCCAAAGAGACGCCATCTGCCCAGCACATCTCACAGGATCAAGAGAGACAAGTGAAAGCATTTTAAAAACCGATTGCAAAAACACATCCGCCTGCCAAGAGAGATATACCACCTGATTTATTTTCAAAGAAAAAAGTGAAGATGGGGAATGCTGGAAGGCTCTGCCCTGCATTTTTGCCAAAGCAAAGACAGGTAATCAATGCAGGGACCAGCAGAACCCACACTCTTCCCATGGCCCTGATGTGTGGCACCAGCCGTGAGCCCCTTTACTTACCTCCTCGAGCTTCTGACATCATAGCTGTGACTCTCCAGAACCCCAACACTCACCAAGCAATCTAAACCTACCGCTCAAAAGGGCCTGAAGGCTCCCCGTGTGATTCTTTAAATGCCTCATTTTAAGATGACGCAGCTCTGGGGCTCTGTGAGTAAAGCACTTGCCAGAATGCGAGCTGTGCTATGCTGGAGTGAAGAGTTGCTTTCTCCCAAAGCTGGCAAAAGTACAATGCAGAGGAACCACATGAGGGAACTAGAAAGCAGGTCTCTGTCACGTTGACAGTCGACAGGAGTCATGGTGCTGAGAACACAGGTACTTGGCTCAGTGGCTGCAATTTGAACGTGGCTCCAAGAAAGCAGGCGCAGCCCCAGGCTTCTGGATTTTGCTGTCGAGGTCCCTACTACAAAGCCATCTTAGCGAGGTGCTGGCCATGCCATGAGCTCACTAATTAAAACATATTAACAGCATCCAGTCCTATTATCCTTTCGCAAGGGAGACAGCCAGGCCAGGCCTCCAGCAGCAGAGAAGATAATTAAGTAAAACTGTTTCTCACAGATAAAGAATGGATGTGACAACAGATGCCCCTCTTTCCTGATGGGTGGGGACGACAAAGGGAAATGTGCTTGTTTCTAAAATGAGGGCAAAATAGCTGCAGGCTAAAGATCAGCCTAATTCAAACACGGGGCAGAGAACAGGCCTGGCTCTGTGCCCCAGGATGAAACAAAAATCAATGTTTCGACACACGTCACTTATTTCATTATGTACTGCACTTAGCCTTACAAAAGGAGCTAATACAAATTCAATACATGCCCACATTCTGAACATGATGCTGCCACCTTGTCAGCCGTGTGCAGCGCCCACTACACGCTAAGCATCTGTGGCGGGCCGCAGTACACAAGACGCTGCTGAAAGCAACTCTTTATGGGAGCCTTGTGCCTGCCTGGCCCGTCATCTGCCGTGCCTCCTGCGCAGCTGCGGTGGATTAGCGATAACAACCGCCACCCAGCACATTCTTCTCCAACACTTGCACACGGTCAGGGTCACACGCTGATGGCTAGTGGAGACACATCAGCAGCTGCACGCCTAATTACAGATCGTGCATTCCTACCACGAAAGCTAGTGGACGCAGGGACAGAGGAGAAAGCCCTGAAGTGCTGTGTGGGATACAGAGAGAACAGGGGAAACAGGAAACAGCTTGTCACATCTTCCTCCAAAAAACACATGTTGGACCACAAAGAAAATTGCCAACCCTGGAAAAAATGAAGCCTATACAATGAGCAGTAAGAAAGAGCTTTGACCCCTCTGTGATAACCCAGAGCTGTTGGTAATGAGATCGGTAAAGCAGCTCCCTAAGTCTTCAATAAGTGTATGCGTGTGCATATCATATGGGTTGCGTGCAGGTACCATATGCATAGCAAATTTCAGTCCTATCTACATGTTAAAGATTCCATTATGGCAAATTTTAGCCATGTCTATGCACTAAAGGATTAACAGTGATTTGTCAAATGTGATCACAAAACAAGTTAACTGCCATTCACCAGGCTATGGCCCCACAGTGAGGCAGTTTATAATAGAAACTCAATACATAAACACAGTATAAAGGGGGAAAAAAAGAAAAGCATGTCAACTCCCTTTACTGTATTTACTATAACAATCACAGCACATGATGCCTTCATAAAAATGAAAGATGGATTCACCACATTATTAAAGTGTATTTCCTAAATAGGGTTAAAAAAATAAAAAGAACAACCCACTATGCCTTCCATAGTGGCCGGGACAATGTTGAGAGAAGCACAAGTCACAGGTGCTGAACACCAGTGACAGATTTCACCTCTTGGTAAAACAACACTCCAGTTCCTGCTGGCATTGAAGAACAGGATGGTCAAGCCACAGACAGCTTTCCCTCATTAAAAGCAAAACGTAAGTTTTTGTGACTGCTGCTTAAAATATGAATAGCTCAATGAAAGTCAAATACATGTTTATAGTTAGAGTTATTCAGAGAACTCGGGTTTATATAGGCAACCAATTTTCCAAAAGGATGTCAAGGTAATTCAATGGGGAAAAAGAAGTCTTCTCAATAAGTAGTGTTAGAATAGAATACCCTTAAGAAAAAAGAGACAAACCTCAACCCCAGCCCCCACACCTGTACATAAAAATTACTTCAAATGGATCGAGAACCAAATGCCAAGGTGAAAACCATAAATTTTTGGAAGAAAAGAGGAGTATCATCATGATCAGGAATAGATTTGCTTGACGGGATACAGAACACAATGATTATAAAAGGAAAAGGTAAGTTAGATTTTTGTTACAATTGAAGATCCCTGCTCACCAAAAGAAGACATTAAAAAAAAAAAAAGAGTAGGCAAGTCACAGACTAGGAAAAGATATTTAAAGATATCTTTACAGCAAATAATTCACATTCAGTATATGAAAAGAGATTCTACAATTCCCTAATAAAACCAACCAACTTTATAATTAGCACAAGACTTCAATAGGAATTTCACACTCATGGGGCCAGCGCTGTGGCCTAACAGGTAAAGCCGTCGCCTGCAGTGCTGGCATCCCATACGGGCACCGATTTGTCCCAGCTGCTCCACTTCCAATTCAGCTCTCTGTTATGCCCTGGGAAAGCAGTAGAAGATGGCCCAAGTCCTTGGGCCCCGGCACCTGTGTTGGAGACCTGGAAGAAGCTCCTGGTTCCTGGCTTCAGATCTGGCTTCAAATAAATAAATAAATCTTTCAAAAAAGAAAAGAAAAGAAATCAGGAGCTTCTTCTAGGTCTCCCACATGGGTGCAGGGGCCCAAGGACTTGGACCATCTTCTACTGCTTTCCCAGGCCATAGCAGAGAGCTGGACTGGAAGAGGAGCAGCTGGGGCTAGAACAGGTACCCATATGGGATGCCGGTGCTTCAGGCCAGGGCATTAATCCACTGCGCCACAGTGTCAGCCCCCAAAAAGAAATTTCACACTCAATAAAAAAGTCCCTTCATCACTCTCACAAGGGGCATGCAAACTGAAATATCAATGAGTACTACTACACATTCACTAGAATGGCTGCAATTGAATAGACTGAAATATCAATGAATACTGTCCCTCCCCCTCTTCACGGAGGAACGACACAGGACCCTGCGCTGTTCTTTTGTCTGCTCGGCCCTCCCCGGGTTTGCTGCTGGTTCTTCCCGGGTTGGCTACTGTCCCTTCCACCTCCGTGGAGGGGCGGGCCCCCCTGCCACTTTCCCCACTTCCGCGGGGGAGCGGCACACCACCGGCCGGCTCTCTCGGGGGCTGCACAGGTGTTCCTCAGGTGTTCCCTTTAGATGTTCCTGGTGCATGTTGTCTCTCTCCTCCTTTATAGTCCTCTTCTACCAATCCCAATTCTGCTACCCACACGCCGAGTACGCTGCTCTCCTCCAAACAGGAGCAGGATC
The DNA here is from genome assembly GCF_051225735.1 of Oryctolagus cuniculus. Taxonomy (NCBI): domain Eukaryota; kingdom Metazoa; phylum Chordata; class Mammalia; order Lagomorpha; family Leporidae; genus Oryctolagus; species Oryctolagus cuniculus. The sequence goes on along the minus strand of NC_142882.1, from coordinate 84,792,056 downwards.
AGCTCCTGCAGGTTATTGGTCAAACTGGAGGCAGCTGTGTAGAAGTTGTTTACTCCTCTTCCAGCACCATATTGTGGGAGAGCAGATGCATAGAATAAGTCTTAATTCCAGTAACTTAGTCTAGTCCGAGTTGCTCCCCACAGAGTACTACTACACATTCACTAGAATGGCTGCAATTGAATAGACTGAACACTTGGAATGTGGAAAAGGGCATCAAGCAACTCACTATTTTGCAGACAGAAGTGAAAACCAGTTACGCTCATTTAGAACAAGTGCTTGGCAGTTTTTAAATTGTTATTTAATTTCCATATATTTATTTTCATTTATTTGATAAGCAGAGAGACAGAAAAAGAGATCTTCCAACTGCTGGTTCATTTTCTCAAATACCTTCAACAGCCAGGGATAGGCCAGGCTAAAGCCAGGAATCTGGAATTCCATCTAGGTATCCCACACAGGTGGGAGGGACCCAAGTACTTGAGCCATCAGTTGCTGCCTCTCAAGGTGCACATCAGCAGTTAGCTAGAATTGGAAGTAAACAGGGACATGAGCCCAGTAACTCAGACATGGGATGTAGGTGTCCCAATAGAAGTGCCAAGTGCCCACTATAGTCATTTCTTACACAGTTCAATATCTATCCAGTAGTTCAGACATTGTACTCTTAAAATTTTACCCAGAAGTATACAAAGAAAACTTGTACAAAGATGTTCAGAGCTACCTACTTTATTCATAATAGCCAAGACGTGGAAACAACCCAAATACTCATCAACAGAAAAATAGATACATAAATTGTGGTACAGGTACATAAGGGAAACCACTCAGCAATAAAAAGAAACTTCTGATATACCTAACAATGCAGACGAATCTCAAAAACAAGATGCTGGCCGGCGCCGCGGCTCACTAGGCTAATCCTCCGCCTAGCGGCGCCGGCACACCGGGTTCTAGTCCCGGTCGGGGCGCCGGATTCTGTCCCGGTTGCCCCTCTTCCAGGCCAGCCCTCTGCTGTGGCCAGGGAGTGCAGTGGAGGATGGCCCAGGTGCTTGGGCCCTGCACCCCATGGGAGACCAGGAAAAGCACCTGGCTCCTGGCTCCTGCCATCGGATCAGCGCGGTGCGCCGGCCGCAGCGCGCCGGCCGCGGCGGCCATTGGAGGGTGAACCAACGGCAAAGGAAGACCTTTCTCTCTGTCTCTCTCTCTCACTGTCCACTCTGCCTGTCAAAAAAAAAATAAATAAATAAAAAAATAAATAAATAAATAAAAAATAAAACAAGATGCTAAGAGAAAAAAACCATGCACTCAAAAACAGTTCCATGCACACAAAATTTGTGCTATATACCTCCATTTATATAAAGGTCAAGACAGGATTTGTGCATTTGATTGTATCCACATAGTCAACAAATATAGAACCCTACAGCTAGTAGGTCTGCTTTTTACAGTGCTGTGCACTAGCAATTCTGAAACTACCGTCTGTGTATTCTATTCTTGAGCAAATGAGTATATATAGCAAGTGTAATTAGAAATGGGGTTTTTACGGTTGGAGAAAGAACTTACAATTATAGAAAGGATAAAGGTCTGAATGCACCCAATGTTATTTGATTGGAATTGAAGTTCCAATTTGAATAGATACAGAGGATAGAGGTAAACATTCATATGTGCATATGTATATACTCTGACACACACAAACACAAACATTTTCTAGCTTTGTCTACTAAGTTCTAGGGAAAAAAAAATAATCCCCCATTTCTCCGAGTTCTGTTTCTTAATGCCCTCCTCTACTAAAAGAATCCATATTCCTTGTAGAAAATGCTAATTCAAGGGCCTGGGCAGAAAAAGTACACAATGATCCTACAATGGTTTATACAAAAAAATTAAGGAAATGCTCAGAGAACAAACAAAATAGACACAGGTAACACAGTAGCTAACATGAAGGAGCTTCCACTGCCTGCATCTGAGCCAATTTGTGAACAGAAATAAATAATGAAGATTATTGACTAATAATCTCTCAGTGTACATTGATATAAATAGATATTTTTGACAGAAGATCGACTAATAAGCATAGAAGGAATGATGAAGTCAGAAACCATTAATGATTACTGAAACTAGTGGGCAAAAGTTTTAAGGAGACCAGTGTGTTTATATAGTCTGAATATATCCCCCCATAGATAGCTGATTAGAAAGGCAAAATGAAAACTTTATGGTGGAAAACCCTGGCAGACTTAACTAAACGACCACAGATTATCATCACCAATACAAGGACAGACTGATACCCTAATAATAATGCTCTGGGTAGAATTTTCACATCTATGCTATTTGTGTCAGAAACATACAAACTCAACCTAGTCACCAAGAAACATCCCGTAAGACAAATTCAGGAACATTCTACAAACTAACATCCTCTTAGTAGCTTTCCAGAAATGTCAAGAGCAAGTAACTGTTCCACAGGCTGAAGTAAGGCAAAGAAGCAGGACAACACAATGCAATATGGCATCCTAGACTGTGTCCTGGGCTGGGTAAAAAAAAAAAAACAGCTATAAAGTTTGTCATTCAAAAAGGTGATTAAATTTGAATAGAAATAATTCACCACTGCAAAATATCCTGATTTTGGCCATTATACTACGGTTATGTCAAAGGACATCATTGCTCTCAGGAAATAAGTCCTCAGGTTTTGGCTGATAAAGGGTCATGCTGTCTCCAAGTTACTCTCAGGTATTCAAAGAGGGAGAGGGAAAGGATAAAAAAACCTTAGCGCAAAATATAAGCAATCAGTGAATCTGGATGAAGAGTATACAAGTCTCTTGCACTGTTTTTGTAATTTTCTATTAAATTAATTTTAAAATTAAAATTCACTGTTAAAAAGTAATCAGGAGAACATAAGTAAGCCACTGAAAAGCTATTTTATGAGTGCAAAACAAAACACAACAAGGAGTAGAACACTGAATTTAGAATAATTTGAAAGAGATTCCATCAAACCCACTGATGGATAAATTCAAAAATTCTGAGTATTCACTTTTTGTAAGGCAATCTAGGGTGAAAAAGATGTGTAAGACATGACCATTTTTCTTCATTATCGGATATATAAAACATAAATTCTACTAACCAACATGCCAGCTACATTGTGATCATTACTGTAAGAAAGGTACAAAATGTATTTGATCAGTAGACAGATTTACCTGGGCCTGGAAAATCCCATGGTGCCTTCACAGAAGAAGTAGAGATTTAATCTATGGGTAGGCTTTCAAAATACAGAACAGAAATAAGGAACAAAGCACCAAAGTCTCTACACAGAGGAAGATCATAAAGAAACGCACTCCTGAGCAAACATGAGGATTTACCATCACGAACATGAGCAAAGACTTTTGCCTGGGAACACGGAGTACAAGAAGGAATGGAAGGAGAAAATACTAGAAAAAATAGTTTCAGGCCAGATCAGTGAGGATCTCTGAATGCCAGAGGTGCCTGAAGTGGTTTTGTAGTCAGTGGAGTATCCTAGTCCTTTGGGATTAGGAAAGATGAGCAACGAATGGCAATTTCAGGCAGCAAGTCAGGCAAGAGGTTAATCCCAAACATCAGGAGTAAGAGCACACACCAAAGGATGGCAGAAAAAGATTGGTGTGCCTAAACCCTCCTCTAGTTCTCTCTCTCTTGCTGTAAAAATCTCAAGGTAACTAAAACTTGTCAAGCAGGCTAATAAGCATCAAGTGTGCTCAGAAAGAATTTTTATAAGTTCCTCTTTAAAGAACCCTATTAATCCTCTCCATATAGAATGAAGTTCTTTCTACAGAATTACTGGCTCTTATTTTTCTCTAACAAACCAGGTAAAGCTTTAAAGATCACTCTTTAGATTCTCACTGTATAAAATCCTTTTCACAAAAATCGCCTTTGAAACTTCTTTCCAGGTAAACTCATTAAAGAAAGAAAGAAAAAAGTTCCAGTTCAAAGCATTTCTTTTCTCCAAAAGTCTCTTTTTACAGATTCAGAAGTAAGATCTGTGCCTGAGGCTATTGTCAAGGTTCACAGAGGAGTTTACATTAAACACTTTCTATATACCATCACTTGATAACTAGCTTTAGTTCTTAAAAACAAATATATTCTTTCCAAAGGCAGAATAAAACAAAAATCAAAATTCTTGATACTCTGTATTCCTGCCAGTACTTTTGGTCATCATTCCAACTGGAAATCTTTGACGCTGGGGATTCACATATGGATAAGCAGATATAATATACACGAGCAGAATCAAACATCCAATGAAGGAAGTAAATGTGCTACAAGAAGTAATGGCTACACATTTTTGCAGCACCCATGTTAAAAGAACTAAAACCACAGGCTGAACAGACAAGACTAAGCATTCTCCGACATTCATTCAAGGAAAAAACAAGATACATGATTATACTTTTATATGAGGTTTCTATAGAAGAACCATCTAGAACTTTTTCAATTTCAATTTCACTAAGAATTTCCCCTATTTTGTAGAGACGGCGAGTGAGATGAACTTCAGAGTAAAAGAGAAAAATCCTGGTTCTGCTGCTTTCCTGGGGATGTTTCTCTGGGGATGGTATTACAGCACAATCCATGCAATTCATAGTCAGGTGCTATAATAGTTTATAAACATAAAGTCGCTGGAAATTCTGGGTAAGACTGGACCTAAAAGCCTGTAAAGCTGTCAAACACTAGGAAACATGAAGAACTATGTAAATTTCCACTAATTTGATTACATTCTGTAATTTGGTAACCAACACCAAGTGTCTTAGGACTGTGGATTGTCTTATCTTTACTTCTGACCAGAAAACTAGCATAGAAATTAAGAGACGGTACATGAAAGTCCAAAACCAATACATTCCTACGGAAAGCCTGCCTCACAGCCTGGGGCTGACCCCACTGAGCCAGGACATTGGCCCTATCAACCAAGTATCTCCGCTTCCTTTTCACCCTTTGTAAAAAGGAGATAAAGTAACAGCACAATGGAGAGGGCTTACACAAAATGTATGTACTCGCATGTAATTATTTGTTAAAATTGTTATTTATTTATTTATTTATAAGCCAGAAGAAGAGAAGGAGAGAGGCAGAGAGAAAGAGACAGCTCTACCAGGTTAACTCTGCAAATGGCTGCAACGTGAAGTCTGGGCAAGGCCAAACCAGAAGCCCAGAACTCCGTCCAGCTCTCCTGTGTGGGTAGCAGGGAGTCAACCACTTGGGCCATCTTCCACTGCTTTCCCAGGCCATTAGCAGGGAGCTGGATAAGAAGCAGAAAAGTGAGAGATGGAGCAGGCACGTCGATATGGGAGCCAGCACTGCATGTGGCAGCTTGACCACTGCACACACTGCTGGCTCCCCTGCTAATGTGTACCCTGAAGGCACCAGGTGATGATCTATTTTGAATAAATAAGTCTTTTTTAAAGCAGGAAATTGGAATCAGGAATGGAACCCAGGCACTTCAATACGGGATGTGGGTATCTCAACTTGACGTCTTAGTTGCTAGGCCAAACACCCTCCCCCTAAATATGTATAATTTTTATAACAGTAATATTTCAAAAGACTATCCTCTCGTCTATAAACTAAGAATTTTTTTATAAATGGAAAAATAAACTTTCTAAGCCAATAGATGTAGTTACCCAGGCCTCTTTAAAAGAAAAAAACATGAAAGAACAAACATTCCTGGAAGGGGGCAGGGAGCAGTGGTAGGTAAGGAACAAAAAAAAAAAAAAAAAAAAAAAAAGCTACTAAATCAGATTTTAAAAACAGGCAAAATATAACATTTTTAAGTTCTTCTATTTCTTTCTTCACCACACTTATTTGGTGATATTAGAAAGAACACTGACCCGGCACAGACTGAACAATATAGCATCAAACAAATCACAAAGGACTGAGTCCACTTCTGTATACCTGAAAATGGCATCTGGTTTTCTAAAATTCATAATACTGCTGAACATTCTGCTCATATTCAGGTCTTACTGACAGAAGAAACAAACTTCAAAGATAACCCATACTTCAGCGAGCACTGCAGATATTTATTTTAAGCTGCTTTTTAGCAAAAAATTCTCAGCACATTTTCTGAGCTTCATTGCATTCTCAAATTTGCCAGTTGGTTTAACTGTGTCACAAAAAAAATGCATGGTCACATATTATCTAGCTCTTAATTTGGTACTTGAGAGCTTTCACAGAAATACTTAACAACTACCTGTAATAAGAAATGCAGCTGGCTGGTCACTAAGAAGTTGAACACTGAGTAAGCTTTTCATACTTCTTTACCCAAAAGAACAATACAGTTATACTTATAGAAAGGTAGGAAAGATAAGAGAAGGAAAGAAGAGATAAGGTCTATATATTTGAAACATACAGCACAGGATCCATGCTAGCTGCGTATGTGTACGCATACCTTCCTTATAGAAATATAAGCTACAAGTGCAAGTCACGTATGTCATCTTAAGTTTTCTAGTAGCCACATTAAAGCAGTAAAAAGAAAAAGGAAAAAATAATTTTGAGAATATACTTTAGCTTCCCATTACTTGAACATGCAATAATATAACAAATCCAGTGAGAAACTATTTGTGCAAAATCTCATGTATATTTTGCATGTACAGCAAACCTCAACTAACTAGTCACATTTCAAGTGCTTAACAGCAACATGTGGCTAGTGCCCACAGCATTAAACTGCCTAGATCCACTCTTTCTACATGCCACAAAGTAAGTTTTCATTCAATTATATCATGTCTCTATCCTGAGCTAGTCATCATTTTTAAATTTAGAATATGGATAATACTCTGGATACTGCAATGCGACACATTACAACAAAAGCTAAACTGGATATAGACAAGGCTTAACAAGAACATGCCAACTTCAAAGAACAAAGTATAACAAAAATCATACCTGCAGTGGATTCTTTGGAAGAAGGTAGCTTTAAATCTGCAACTTAGAAAAGGAAGTTCAGACACCCTGTCACTTCTGAAAAGACCAGCAAATAAGGCACCAGGTTGAACTCTAAGGAATTTAATGACTAGAAAATCCTCTAGAAAATTTATCATAAAAATTTTAAAGCTAGCCTACTGTAACAGAGCCATCAGAACACAAAGAAGTATCTGGTAATCATCCTCATCAGCTCTACAATTACTCACTCTATGCCTGTGTTTGAAGATCTCAGCTCCCAATGTTATAAAATGAAGACAAAGTACCTAAAAGCAAGAATATATGCAAAGATGACCAATAAAAGCCTGCTTTATATCATGGTACATATTCGGTTTCAATGGAAGTAAATAAAGCTTAAGACATTAGCCAGGACCGGCACCACGGCTCTCTAGGCTAATCCTCTGCCTGTGGCGCCAGCACCCTGGGTTCCAGTCCCAGTTGGGGCGCCAGATTCTGTCTCGGTTGCTCCTCTTCCAGTCCAGCTCTCTGCTGTGGCCCAGGAAGGCAGTGGAGGATGACCCAGGTGCTTGGGCCCCTGCACCTGCATGAGAGACCAGGAGGAAGCACCTGGCTCCTGGCTGTAGCGGCCATTTGTGGGGTGAACCATCGGAAAAGGAAGACCTTTCTGTCTCTCTCTCTCTCTCTCTCTCTCTCTCACTGTCTAACTCTGCCTGCCCACCCACCCCCCAAAAACAAACTTTAGCCAAAGCTTCATAATCATCCCCACTCATCTCATGGCAGAAGTTCTGGCATTCTAAATCATTAAGGGAAACCAAACATTAACAAAAAAACCTCTAAGTCAGAAGGAGAAAGACTGTCATAAATACACTGAAGTTCCTCTCTCGCCCTCATTCTAAAGTTTGAGTTTAACTCATATCTAAAATCTATTCTTACTCATATAATGAATTTGTTTTCTTCTTTCTCCTAAAATCTTTAGGGTCTTCCTGGGTAATACGAGAAGGCAGATTAGGAAAGAAAGGAAAGGGGAGTGTGACGTGCCACACTGTGCAGTACAAGCTAGGAGTGAGGGGAAGACAATGCTGGGGAACTACTGGGGACATTGCTGTAGTCAAACACACTGGGGGCATCAGTGACAGGCCCCACTAAAAGTCATATTGTCTTCATAAGCATCTCAATAATGATCAGCCTACACCATCGGGATAAATTTAAATTATCTCCAATGCTATTTCATATCAGAAAAATTTCCACTAAAAAACAGCTACAGTCAGTTCTTATTATCTGTGTCTCCCATACTTGAAAATTCTCCCACTCCAAAACCAACATTCATATTTGCCCAGTCGTTCACAGACATGTAGAGAGTAACGACGACAAAGTCACCTGACAGACATCCCAAGTTGAGGCATCAAGTGCTACTCTGCCTTCTTGTTTTGACTCTTGTACTGTAAAGAACTGCCCATTTCTTGGTGTATTTGTGCCACTTTTTTGGGGTAGTTTTTGTTATGTTAGTGGTTTCTCCATTTAAAATATCTCACCCACACCCACACCCACACACAGTGCTCTCTAGTGACCCTAGAAGACTTTGATGTGTTTTATAGGGAAAAAACATGTGATCAATAAATTTCCTTCACAAATGAGTTATGCTGCTGGCTGTGAAGTCAGTGTTAACTAATCAGCCATCCACAATTAAGAACTCTGTCTTTAAACAGGAGCACATATAAAACAAGCTTGTGTTTCAATCCGTTGACAAAATCATGACTAGAGCCTCTTAGCTTTCCCCTAGGAGCAACTGTGCAGCATTGCCTACTCAGTCTTCATAGCAACTTTACACACGGTAACCACCATGAATAACAATTAATTGTATGTGGTAAGAGCTTCAGAGCTTAAACAAGAGACATTTTCAGATCACTATTTAATAATACTGGATTTGGTTAAGATGTAGCTATAATAAGACAAAGGACACAGACAAACAGGTTTATTTAGAGAATTTCAGGTGCATCAGTGTCAACAGTGCATTTATACTATTCTTAAAAGCAGTCACAATAATGATCACAAATAATGTAAAAGTTAAAGAAATAATTCAAAACCATTTTCCTGAAGGAAGTGAAGAAAATGTGTGTAAGTTTTAAACTTTAAATTTGAATTTACAAATTAACAATATTTTTAAAAATAAGTTTCGGCCGGCGCCGCGGCTCACTAGGCTAATCCTCCGCCTTGCGGCGCCGGCACACCGGGTTCTAGTCCCGGTCGGGGTGCCGGTTCTGTCCCGGTGCCCCTCTTCCAGGCCAGCTCTCTGCTGTGGCCAGGGAGTGCAGTGGAGGATGGCCCAGGTGCTTGGGCCCTGCACCCCATGGGAGACCAGGAAAAGCACCTGGCTCCTGGCTCCTGCCATCGGATCAGCGCGGTGCGCCAGCCGCAGCACGCTGGCCGCGGCAGCCATTGGAGGGTGAACCAACGGCGCAGGAAGACCTTTCTCTCTGTCTCTCTCTCTCACTGTCCACTCTGTCAAAAAAATAAAAATAAATAAAAAAATAAAAATAAAAAATAAAATAAGTTTCACACTTACCCATTGTAATTAAAGAGCACTTGATTCCTATAAAACAACATGAGAAAAAGTTGCATGTTAACTAAACAGTCTCCAATTCACTTCAGAAAGCAACTTCTGTGGGAAGAACTTTTGGGGTGATGGGTTTATTACTTTGATTCTGATGCTGGTTTCAAGGGAGGATGCATCTGTCCAAACTCAACCTATTATATACATTAATTATGTATTAATTATGTTTTTGTCTATCAATGAAATCTTATTAAGATCATTCAAGAACAAGAATTGGTGCATCATGGGTAAAAAGGAACTTGTGACTCTAAGTTATCACTGTACTAATAAGTAAATTTCCCTATGTTAACAGAATGACAGATGTCTATTAATAGGAAATATCCATTTATTTACAAAGTTTACTTTTACATTTTTAAAAAATGTCTGCAGTATACTCAAAAAGTATCTTGTTGATTTTAATCTTTCATCTAAATAATCTTTATCAGTATTCTCTATCAAAATACAGGACCACAAATAAAATTTGGTAACTTTGCTATGAACTACAATGCTATATCTACAGGTTAACTCCCTATGAGACACAAATAGGTCATCTGGTGTAGAAGTTATTTCACACCAATTTTACCCCAGCTCTTTCCTCTGATTTGGCTGAAGCTTCTTCAACAAATATAAATTACTTTTGATTCACCAGTAGCAAAAATTATAAAAGTTCTTTTTTGAAAGGACTTCTGTTACAAATCCTTCAAAGATAAAAAATCTTTCCAATGATCATGAATTTCCTTTATATTTCAGATTAGCTCTTTGTACAACAGGTTTTCTTAAAATGGGTTGTCAGTCAAGAAGCACACACTGGCCAGTTTTTTAATTAAAGCCTTGGAAATAACAACAGCAATTTCCTTTTTAAGCAACAGATCTATCTCATGAGGTGTGATTATCTTCACACCCTCAAGTCTTTCCTAAATTAGTGTTGTGCCCTTTTCTGTGATTAATGACTCACTGTGAAACTAAAACCTGAGTCAAACAATGAAATAACAAATAAATACATGAAAGCAAACAGGTAGAAAAGTCTTTCTTAACCATCAAGAGGTAGTGAGATCATCGTTTCTCAAGACTTTTTATGACAAAGTGCTCTGATGTCATTGCTTAGCTGTAAGATATATTTTAGTTCCAAACTTTGTTTGTGGCATCAAATTATTCATCAATGAAGAAATTATAAAGTTCTAGGTTAGAACATCTTGAGACTTCCAGGTACGAAACACAAAGAGGGTTAGAAATCATAGAAAAGTGGGCAGTGCCCAAATAATTTCCTAGTAATGTTGCAACTGCTTTTGTCAATTATACAAGAAATGACCCTACTGGATTTGTCACACCAGATTCTGTGTGTCAGGAGACAAGAACCTGTCTTCTATCTTCATAATCTTGCTTGGCAGCTACACACGGGCAGTTCTTACTGTCCACGGAAAAAGGAAAGGTAATCGGAAGCACCAAGACTGACAACTTCTCTGAACATCACAAGAGACAGACTAGTCATGGTCAGAATCACTGTGACTACATTTGCATTTATGAAATGCATGCAGTTTGTATACCTTAAATAAAAGGTTTCTGGGAAAAAAATAAACAGGACTTGACTTCTCAAAAAAAAAAAAAAAAAAGAATGGAAACCTCTATTCCAAAAACTTGCTCTCAAAAAGTAACACAAATAATTTCGCATCCTTTAGAATTTCAAATCCTTTAGAATTCCTATTCCTTTGACCCTCACTTGCGTTCCACAGCTGGGAATCGCTACATAGAAAAACAGGAAGATAAAAAATGCCTAAAGACAGAAATTCGTATTTGACATCATGCATTAAATTTGGAAAAAGTCTAGAGCTTCTCTACTCATATATCATTTGTCCCTTAAAAGATTTTTTTTTTTTTTGACAGGCAGAGTGGACAGTGAGAGAGAGAGAGACAGAGAGAAAGGTCTTCCTTTGACGTTGGTTCACCCTCCAGTGGCCGCTGCGGCCGTCGCATCACACTGATCCGAAGGCAGCAGCCAGGTGCTTCTCCTGGTCTCCCATGCAGGTGCAGGGCCCAAGCACTAGGGCCATCCTCCACTGCCCTCCTGGGCCACAGCAGAGAGCTGGCCTGGAAGAGGGGCAACCGGGACAGAATCCGGCGCCCCGACCAGGACGAGAACCCGGTGTGCCGGCGCCGCAAGACAAAGGATTAGCCTAGTGAATCGCGGCGCCAGCCCCTTAAAAGATTTTTAAGACTCAGACATTGGGTGTATTCCATGTTGGGGGACTCTATCCGAGAAAATGTCTAAAGAGAAATATCAAAGTACAGCAAAGACTTCACCATAACAATGTTTAGGATGAGCTATAATAGCAAAAGTAGAAAACATCCTCCATGACCAACAACGGGGAATTGCCGCAATGCATCCTGATGCAGCAGAATCTGTGTACTTACTGCGAGGTGTGTGCAACTGTCCCTGACATGGCAAGATGCTCATGATGTGATGAGTATAATATGACTCTATTCTTAAAAATCTGTGGATGATTTCACATATATGAAAGGAGACTTGAGTGGACATATACAAAAGTATTAATAGTAATCATCTTAGCAATTTGATTTTTTTGTTTTTGTTTTTATTTGACAGGTAGAGTTAGACAGTGAGAGAGAGAAACAGAGAGAAAGGTCTTCCCTCCATTGGTTAACCTTCCCCCCCGCCCAAATGGCCACTACGGCCAGCGCGCTGTGCCGATCTGAAGCCAGGAGCCAGGTGCTTCCTCCTGGTCTCCCACGCGGGTGTAGGCACCCTAGCACTTGGGCCATCCTCCACTGCCTTCCCCTGCCACAGCAGAGAGCTGGACTGGAAGAGGAGCAACCAGGACTAGAACCCAGTGCCCATATGGGTGCCAGCACCGCAGGCAGAGGATTAACCAAGTGAGCCACAGCGCCGCCCCCCAGCAATTTGATTTGTTTATGTTCCCCAATTTCTTTTGTTAAAAAAAACATGTTTTGTACAAAGGAAAAAATATCATTCAGAAGTGAAACAAAAAATAAGTGATAAAGACATCATTAGCATCAACAGCCTGAAGTAAACAGATGTTTTATTTCAGACTATCAGAAGAGTCACTTCCAATTCTGACATTTAATGCAAGAAAAAGATGCTAAAAACTTAACTAGGTTAGCTTTAGTTCACATCACTTGTTTCCCTAAGATGTAGGAATGTTTTTTTCTATGTATAATAAAGACAAGTGATTTGGAATTTCTAAGAAAGAAGTGTTCTAGTGGGATTATTTTTCAAACGTAAAAACAATTTCACTGAAGAATGAACCACTTCAGTTTTTTAAAGGGATAAATGAAGTGTGATGAACAAAATTCTATCTTTCTTTGATGAATGAGGATCTGAGTGTCTCAAAGGTCACCGCGAGTTATCAGGCTTTAGACACAGACAGAATAGAGAGAAAACTAAGTGAATGTGTTCCGAGTCCAGTATGCCTCATGGAAATGAGTACCCAGAATAAATTCCAGATATCTCCTTCAAATTCCAGGATATGTGACTGTCTCTGAAGTGTAAGAGAAGATCTTACATTACACTTTAAGTAGTTTTCAGTTAACTGTACTTTTTTCTGTCTTGGAGAAAAATGTTTAATGTAGCAAAATAAACAAGAGGTACTTCAAAACATACAATGAAATGGAATTAAAGGGTAAGTATTTTGCTATAAAAATAGGTTAAATCCACACATATGAAAAGTCATCCAGAAGCTCATAGAAAATGCTTATTATGAAAAAATTACGGGGCCAGCACCGTGGCTCACTTGGTTAATCCTCTGCCTGTGGCGCCAGCATCCCATATGGGTGCCGAGTTCTAGTCCCAGTTGCTCTTCTTCCAGTCCAGCTCTCTGCTGTGGCCCAGGAAGGCAGTGGAGGATGGCCCAGGTGCTTGGGCCCTGCACCCGCATGGGAGACCAGGAGGAAGCACCTGGCTCCTGGCTTCAGATCGGCACAGCGCGCCGGCCGTATCGGCCATGTTGGGGGTAAACCAACAGAGGGAAGACCTTTCTCTCTGTCTCTGTCTCTCTCACTGTCTAACTCTATCTGTCAAATAAATAATAAAAAAAAAAAGAAAAAATTATGTAGAGATTTCAAACATTCTTACACTCAAATAAAATTTTTTATTCCATATTTCCATAATTTTTTTGACAGGCAGAGTTAGTGAGAGAGAGAGAGAGAATGATGGATTTTACTACATTAAGACTTGTAACTCCCCTGTAACCAAAATATCACAGACAAAATGAAAAGTCAAACAGGAACCTATGAAAATATAATTTTAACAGTTTTTCGAAACTTGTATCTGTATTACATTTTTTAGAAAATTTCTAGTGATTAAAAAACAAAATTCATTAAAGTCTAGGAAGCATGCATTGACCAAAGAATGAAAATGGTAACAGTTCATAAAATATGTCAAATAGAAATAAAAATAACAATATATGTCATTTCTGATAAAATGACAATGCTATGAATAAAAGTATATGAGTAAACCAAAAGGTAAACAACCAAATATTATAGAAATGTAAATAAGTGTAATTTTCCACAGAGAAACTTGACAGTGTGTGTCAAAAGTCATACAAATACATATGCATTGCCAATACAATTCTACTCCTAGGATAGGACTTGCCCTGAGAAAATAATTAAACAGTATTCTATATAAAGCAATATACATCACAGCACTACTTGAAATAGTGGCCAAAAGCTAAACTTCTATCAATAAATATTTTTAAAAATAAATTCAGTTCACTCAACATCATGATGTAATAGAACATTACAGAGATCAGAAAAGGTTCAAGAAAGTTACATGGTAAACACTACATAAAATAAATGTGTAATAGGGTCCCACTTCTTCCCTTTTAAGAAAGAATAAACGACATTAATATGGTACTTACAAAGAACTGTTATAAAGCATTTACTCATGCATGGTTTGTTGAATCCTCACAATTTTATGAAATATTATTATCTCTACAGACAAGAAAGAAGGACACAGAGTGACTTGCCCAAGATTACACATATTGTAAGTGATAGAATTGGGATTTAAACCCAGCCAGAATGAGGCCAATCCTCTCAACTATTTCAATTGTTATGTTCTGCTTTCTTGCAAAGAATACATGATATCAGAAAAAAATGACAAACAGAGCTATGAAGTAGTCAAAAGACCACTCATAATTGTTCCACATGGGTACGCATACTTAATGATTTTTTGCATGTTTTCCCAAATAGCTATATACACATAAATACCTACACCAATGTTTTATAATCTTTTTAAAATGTTGCAAAATTCTTCCATATAGATAAATATGTTATGTCACCACACTTAATGGTCCCATAGCATTCCATCTAACAGATTAAACAATATATTCAATCAGTCACTTATTAAAATTTTTGGTTGTTTATGAATAATGTTTATGAATGATGAACAACTTTACATGTATACTATTGTTCAGTTAAACAACTGACTTAAAATAATTCTAGAAAAAGCTACAAAACACTTGATGGAAATATGTGTTTTAAAGCTCTTGATAAATACTACTGATTCTTGGGGCCCAGTGTTGTGGCAGAGCAGATAAAGCCATTGCCTGCAGTGCCACGTCCCATATGGACAATGGTTCGAGTCCTGGCTGCTCCACTTCCAATCCAGCTTCCTGCAAATGGCCTCAGAAAAGCACTGGAAGATTTCCCAAGTGCTTGGGCCCCTGCTACCTACATAGGAAACCCGGAAGAAGCTCTTAACTCCTGGATTCAGACTGGCCATTATGGCCATCTGGGGTGTGAAACAGTGGATAAAAGATCTCTGGCTCTCCCTCTCCGTAACTCTGACTTTCAAATTAACGAGTAATTTTTAACAAGTATATTACTGTTATAAAGTAATTTATACACCCATCTATCGATGGGGATAGCTACCCTCATCAAACTTCTTTTCTAGAATTCTCTTCTCCAAGCTGGTCTCAGAACACAGTCTATGTAATGAACCTAAGGATCACTTCATTTCTTCCCTACCCTTCAAAGGGGAAACACTGTATTTGCATTTGGGGAGATATTTTTAAATGTATAGATTAAATTGAGGAGCTTAAACATTTTTACAGTGCTGAAGCTCTTATAAAACATCCCTGTGGGAAAATAACACTTTCAGATGAACAAACAGCTAAAGGCCATAAGTTAGTGAATTAATTAAGGAGGATTGAAATACAAAGTAAATATCACCCAGGCCGGCCCCATGACACCAACCTGAGTCTTTCCCTACAGGAAAAAAAAAAAAAATCACAAGCTAAATGTCATAGGTGCAATGTGCCATTAACATTAGAGTCTTCCTTAATCTCAGTCACCCTATAAACCAAAACAGAAAGACTAATACATTCTAAGGCTTAACAACTTGTCTGGAGGACTATTAAGTACTTTATGCCAAATGTCTACATTCAATTGACTCAGAGACTCAATGAAATTATAGAACCAGTCAGATGTTAGCAAAGAAAATGCAAATGCTTATAGAAGGGGTGGTAGGGAAGAAGAGGAAGACGACGGAAAGAACAGGGATAAATCACGGGAGACAGAGAGAAAAGTGGCATAGGCCATATTCACTAAGCTTTCTCATTGACTATTTGTTGAAAACTCTTATTTCCTAGAAATTATCAAGCTACATTCTCTACCCAGTCTGACCATACTGGAAAGGAAATATCCCTATTCAGTCAAGAATATCGACCAAGAAACAAAGACATAATCTCTATTTCTCTAAAAATATAAAACTAAGGGGGAAAAACTATAAAATGTCAACACTGTAAAAGACTTCATAAACAATCTAAGCCGATCTCTTTCTACTCCAGATGAGAAAACGTTATCAAGTGCAACAGAAAGTTACCCAAAGTCACACACTCAGTTAATGACGAGAAAAGTCCCATTACGGAGTTTCTTAATTCACAAGCCAGGACTCATTGCACCACACTCCACTGCACACATTAAGTACTCTCCATCAATTCATGCCCCCCAAAACAGTGAAAACAAAGTTATTCTTTTGCTTAATTAAAAATAGACTGTAGGCTTTTAAAGCTGTTGTAAATTAAGAGCAATTCTGTACACAATATTGAAAACCTTGAATACTCTCACATTAGGGGCGACGCTGTGGCACAGTAAGCTAAGCCTACGCCTGTGGCACCAGCATCCCATGTTGGTGCTGATTCATGTCCCAGCTGCTACTCCTCTGATCCAGCTCTCTGCTTATGGCCTGGGAAAGCAGTGCAAGATGACCCACGTGCTTGAGCACTGAACCCCTGTGGGAGACCTGGAAGAAGATCCTATCTCCTGGCTTCAGATAGGCCCAGCTTTGGCTGTTGTGGCCATTTGAGGAGTGAGCCAGCAGATAAAAGAACTCTCTCTCTCTGTTTCTCTCTCTGTGTCTATAATTCTGCCTCTCAAATAAATAAGTAACTCTCACATTAAATAATTTTAGTAAAGTAAAAACTTTATTTCAAACAAAATCAATTTTGACTACAATTTTTTAAGAATCCTCAACATATTAGACTCACTTTGCACTTTTTTGAAATATTTTTTTGAAAATTTTTTCTAAAAAAAATTTTGCCGACTGGATTTTTCATCAAAGTGTACAGAAACAAAGGTACATTTCTGGCAGGCCAGACAAGAGAAAACTCAGTAGCCAGCACAAAACAAACAAAAACACCATTAAACGAACGTGTTCTCCTGTTGCATTTGTTTGAATAAACCAGTCTACAAAAACAAAAAATCAAGACCTACGCATGTTTCTGCTCCCATATGTTCTTTGTATTTCCATCAGAACAGTTCCTGAGAAAAACATGCTACTCTGGAGTCACTTGACATGAACACGTACAGGAAGCAGTGGGAAGGACCGAGAGCACACAAATGCAGAGGAAGGCCACGCAGATTACGCTGAGCCACAGTCATGGATGAGGGGACGGCAGGGCCAGGATGAGGCTCCATCTTTAACAACCGTCTGCTTCGGAACAGTTATTTTCTGAATGACTGACAGGTTTCATCCGTGGAGCAACCACTGAGCATATGTTTGCTGCTGCTTTACTCCAGAAAAGAATTCATTCTCAATAGTACGGAGTCCATTTTTAAATGCTTAAAGCAAAACAAGGTAAAGTTTTTTTAAAATACATTTAAACAAGTATGCAGAGTTATAAAATCAAGGCTCTCTCAAGAGACTCATTCAGCGACTACTCAAGGGCATTGCTAAAAGTTAGGATTCCAGGCCAGAAAATAATTCAAAAAAAATCCAAATATTCTATTTAAGGCTCATTTTGTCCCAAAAGTTATGCTCATTGTAGGTATTGTATTACATTCTGCCTTAAGTCTGTAAGGGAATAACAAGCCCAGAAAAAATATTTTCTGTTCCACAATTAAATTTACGTTCTCTTAGAGAACTTGGAACTAACGGGTTCATGTGCTGATGTCTACAATCATTATTTACGATCTGTATTTTATGGCTTCCAAATAAAACCCATTACAGTCACCTACTGTTTTATGAGGCTACATCCTAATGGCCTATATTCCAACCAAAGCCTCATGCTGGAAAAGAGGCATTATGAAGGGAGCATAGGACCTCCAGAAATTAGCTGGGCGCATTTCCCTGGATCATACACCTGCATGCACAAATGAGACAATTTGTATATTACTTCTCTTCATGTAATAACAGAAAAAAAAAAAACCCTTATAACAAACCTAATCTCTTTCGATAATACGGGTGGTAAGCTGTGGGGCATATGTCAGCCTTTACTTGGTACTGTAGTATGCTGTCACCTGAGAAGACCAGGGAGACAGTGCATACATTGAATATGGAATTTTTTCTCCAGGAAAGGCTCTTCTATCTGTCTCTACCTCCTGAGGAAGAAAAAGTTTCCATTTACTATCTGACTGGTTCTTCTACTTTATGTTTTAAATATTTTGTAAATAAAAACAATTGTACATGTTGTAGGGGACATTGTGACATTTCAATACAGGGTGTAATGACCAGATTAGGGTGACGTTTCTACCACCTCAGACATTCATCATTTCTGTGTTGGGAACATTCAAAATCCTTTCAACTATCTATTCTGAAATACAGAATTAATTGTTGTCAGCCATAGTTGTCCTACTGCGCTAAAGACCCTTAGCAGTTATTCCTGCCATCCAATTATACCTTTGTACCAGTTAACTTCATTGTTCCCCCAGTCCACAACCACGTGCACCCTAGTAACCACTGTGCTCTGGTAAACACTGTGGTTCTGCTCATAAAGCATGAAACTAAATAAGAAATCTAAGAAGAATCCAACCTCGTGTTCAAAGAAAGCATCAAGAAACCACCTCCTAACCCGTTCTATGTTTCTTTTCCAAAAGGGCAGTTCTTTTGCAATTCCACAAGTATTCATTTTATATCTTGAAACTCATCTCGAACTTCAAATAGTTTAAAATGATACCTAATGTCACCAAGACTTGACAGAAACCAATAATGCTTAATTACCACCCAGCATAAAAAAGTATTAGGTCTCTGAGAGGGCAAAGGACTCATGAGTTAAATTGTGCCCTTGCAAAATTCATATGTTGACACCCTAATCCCTAGGCCCTCAGATGTGACCTTATCTGGTGAAAAGGCCTTTATACAAGCAATCAAGGGAAAATGAAGTTATCCAGGACAGAACATTGTGGTGCAGCAGACGGAGCCACTGCTTGAGGCATCTACATCCCACACCAGAATGGCAGTTCAAGTCCCATCTACCCCACTTCCAATCCAGCTTCCTGCTAATGTGCACCCTGGAGGGCAGTAGGTGAGGGCCACTGACACTGACATGGGAGACACAGATTGAGATCCAAGCTTCTGTCTTGTGCCTGGTCCAGCCCTGACTGTTAGCAGGCATTTGGGAAGTAAATTAGTGGAAATAGAATATATACTTCTTTCTCTCTTTCTCCCTTCCTTTAAAATAGATAAAAGTAACTTTTTAATGTACTCCTTCAGATGTGTTCAATGCAATATGACTGATCTCCCTAAGAAAGGGAAACTTGCACAAACAGAGAGGGAAGACAGAAGTGAAGGGACACAGGGAGAAGATGGCCATGTACAGCCAGGAAGGCAGGCCTGGAATACATCCTTCCTCACAGCCCAAAGGAGGAACCAACCGTGCTGGCCCTCAATTTTGGACTTCTAGCTTCTAGAACAAACAAGGCTTTTTAAGCCATTGGCTTTGTGGTATTTTGTTATGGCATTGCTAGCATAACAAAAAGGATAACCCCAACCTGGAAAAGTGGAGGCAGGCATGTGATATAAATAAAAAAGCTAACCTTGGGAAAAAAAAAACTCAAAATACTGAAAAATGTAGGTATGCATCTTTTTAAGATTCTCAAACAAGATATCACAACAAAGAATAAAACCAGGGGGCTGGCGCTGTGGCGTAGCAGCTGAAGCCACCACCTGCAGTGCCAGTATCCCATATGGGCGTTGGTTCAAGACCTGGCTGCTCCACTTTCAATCCAGCTCTCTGCTATGGCCTGGGAAAGCAGTAGAAGATGGCACAAGTCTTTGGGCCCCTGCACCCACATGGGAGACCCACAGGAAGTTCCTGGCTCCTGGCTTCGAATCGGTGCAGCTCTGGCCGTTATGGCCATTTGGGGAATGAACCAGCAGATGGAAGACCTCCCTCTCTCTGATTCTCTGTAACTCTGCCTTTCAAATAAATAAATAAATCTTAAAAAAAAACCCTTTCATTCTAAGACACAAAAATAAAAGGATAAAACCAGAACAAAACCCCCCATTTGGAAGAAACTAATGTCAAAGGTATGCTTTGTTCAGCATTGCTCTCACCAGGTCACTGCTGGCACTTCCTCTTTGGCCACAGTTCTCTTGGCCCCTGTTTAGCAAAGTCCTCAAAACAGTCTCCTGTTCCCACACTGTCTATTTTCTTCTCATTCTCTCCAGAAGCCTCTATCACTCAGTCAAGACTGCTCTTTCTGAGACCATTGCTGAATTGAACGTTATTCTCTGCATCCCTCTCACCAGATCAAACGGCAGGCTTTGATTCCGCCCACACCCTCTTGCCCAGTGCTTTCTTCACTTGGCCTTCCTGACACCATTCCCCATCAGGCCTTCCAGTTCTCCGCCATGCCCGAGCGCTAGCCTTTGCTTTTTTTTCCAGCTAACATCACACCCCGGGAGATCTCGGTAAAGCTTATCATCCCTCTCAAAATACATAAAAAGATGTCTTCTGGAAATCAATTGCTTCTCACCACCCTCCACCGTTAAAGCCTTGACCTGGGTTACCACAACGCCCCATCTACATTATCCTAAGAACCTGACTCATGTGTTTTCACTCATGTCTCCGGCAGTCTGTTCCCCACACAGAAGCTAGACTGATCTTTTTACAGAAAACACAAAACGCTGGGTCTGTGCTCAAGACCCTTCCTGGTTTTCCTTTCATTCGAAATAAAAGGCAAAGTTTTTGACATGCCCTAAAAGGCAGTGCATGATCTGCCACACTCCTCTCACCTGACCTCTGCGTTCTCACCACCTAACATGTCCCCTCACTCGCCGCATTGAAGTCAGAGTGGGTCACTCTTCCTTGCACAGGCCAGGGTATGCACATTTCAGGGCCTTTGCACCTGTCATACCCAGGGCCAGGAAGCTCATTCCCAGGTGTCTGCACAGCTTGATCTCTCTCTCGACTCCGTCATTATTCAAAGGCCACAGCATCAAAGCCCTTCCCTGGCTTCTCAGGTCAACACTCATTTCCCTAGCTTTTCTTCCTGGACCTACCACTATCTGCCATGCATTTCAATAATATCTGTCTCCTTCTTCCATAATAGGAACTCTGTGTTTTTATTCTTTAACAAAATCCTGGTGTTTTAGACCATGGACAAATATAAAAGAGGGACTGAATAAACATTTGTTGAAAGGACAGATGACCACAACATGACCTGGCAGACAGCAGGTCTTAAATGGCACTTGGAAAAAGAACCATTAGACAAACGATTCTTAACCCTAGATGCACATGGGAATCTGGTTCATGAACCCTGTCTTCAGAGGATCCAAAATTAGAAATAAATTGTTGGCCTATGGTTCTAACGTGCAGACAGGTTTGAGAGCCAGGCGCTGGACTAAACAAAGGTTATGAGTGAAAAAAAGCAGCTAGATGAAAAATGTTAACACTGGCTTTCCACAGGCAGGACTGCAGGTGATTTTCCTCTCCTTTACTTCTATAAATTCTTTAAATTGGTTACGATAAACATATATTACTTCCATTTACAGAAGAATAATGATTAATAAAAGGAAATATGGATGGGGTCACTCAGAAGTAAGATACAATGCAAAGAAAAGAAGATCAAAGCACAGACCTGGGATAATCAACATTTCGAGCAGCCAGCTAAAGCAATAAAGACATAACTATGAGTCATCCAAACTAGAGAAAGCCGGAGAGGAGCATCCTGGAGGTGGGGCCAAATGCTGCAGCAGATAGAGTAGGGTGAGGAGTAACGATTCCACAGGTAATTAGATAATTACCAACCCTAGTAAGAGATTCAGGACAATAGGAAAAAAGCCAGATTATACTGAGATGAAAGGAGGATAGAGAACTGAGAAATCAAAGTAGAGTCTGATTTTGAAGCAAAGCTTGGGGAAAAAAAAAGTGCTAGCCAAAAAGGTCAGGATAAGAAGTAGGCTGTTTTTATCTGTAACCATGGTAGAGGATGCAGAATTTGCTACTGTGATGTTGAGTGAGTCACATTCGTTCTTCCTGTCCTGTTAAGGTCATCATCTACTGCTACAAAAGATGGACTCTAGAAGACAGAAACCAAGAGAGGACATGCCAGCAAATCATGGTACATAGCAACAATTCTCTTGTCTTCCTGGAAAAAAAAAAACTTGAGGGTCCACAAAACTTGCAGGACTGCCATTATTTTCAAGGGACTTTCTCTTGTTATAAGTGCAAACATGTTAGTCAACTAAATTTCCAGATCCTACCAAAAAAGAGAGCAAGAAAATATAACTAAACCTAGCTATCTCACTTGGCTTATGATTTACAGAAATATAATTTCAATTATTAATGAGCATATTTGTCTTTAAAGCTGAACACAAAGGCTTTCTCATTATGAACAGAGTATACAAGCATTTATTATGTGAGGTAAAAAATGTCCTCATTTTAGCCTCCAAATACGGGTTTAAGTGTCACCCGCACTCTGAGACACATGCATTCACTAATGATAATGAAATAATCTATAGGCAGACAGGCAGGCAAATGGAAATAGTTCTAACAACAGGCACACATAATTGACTAACTTAATGATTACCTCTTCAAAAATCAAGATAGCACTAAACAGCACTAAATGCTGAACAGAAAATCACCTCCAGGGATATCTCAAAATGCCAAAGTGCCATAGTGCTTGTATTTCCCTTTTAGATGGCTGCTGAACTTTATAAACAACCTATTTGGAGTACTCAGTGATTAGTTCTAAATGTTCATAGATTACATTATCATACTGGAGCTTAAGAATATCCCAGCTTCACTTCAGCCCAGCCCAAGCCATGGTTGGCATTTGAGGAATCAAACAGTGTATAGGAACACTCTCTCTCTTTCTCTCTCTGTCAGTCTGTCTCTCAAATAAAACAACTCATTTGACTAAAAAAAGAAATCAAGAAATATAAGAACTATATCATGTTAAAAGCACATAGGCATGGCTGGCGCTGCGACTCATTAGGCTAATCCTCTGCCTAGAGCGCCGGCACACCGGGTTCTAGTCCCAGTCGGGGTGCCGGATTCTGTCCCGGTTGCCCCTCTTCCAGGCCAGCTCTCTGCTGTGGCCCGGGAAGGCAGTGGAGGATGGCCCAGGTCCCTGGGCCCTGCACCCGCTTGAGAGACCAGGAGGAAGCACCTGGCTCCTGGCTTCGGATCAGTGCGGTGTGCCAGCTGCAGCGCACTGGCCGCAGCGGCCATTAGGGGGTGGACCAACGGAAAAGGAAGACCTTTCTCTCTGTCTCTCTCACTGTCCACTCTGCCTGTCAAAAAAATAAAAAATAAAAACCACATAGGCATATGAAATAACAAATTGTGGCATAGCTATACAATGGAACACTAGAACAAAATTGATATATACTACAATGAAATCAACCTCAAAATTATTATGCTAAGTGAAAGAATTCAGACCCAAAATATGCATGCCATTTAATTTCTTTTTTCTGGAATGCTAGAAAATGCAAATGAATCTGTAGTGGCAGAAAGCAGATCGGGGGCTGCAGTCCATCCAGGGGCCCATTGAGGAAGAGCTGGGAACTCTCGGTGGTGCTGAAAACGACCGCACTGGTTATGATGAGTTCCACAAGCGCATATGGATGTCAAAACTGATCACATGTACCCTTCAAATATACACAGCACAGTGCACTTCACATAAGAGTCAATCAAGCTTATGAATGGGGCTGGTGCTCTAGCATAGAAGGTTAAGTTTCTACATCAACAACCCATATGGGTGCCAGTTTGAGTCCCAGCTGCTCCACTTCCTGTCCAGCTCTCTGGTAATGTGCCTGGGAAGGCAATGGAATATGGCCCAAGTGATTGGACCCCTGTACCCACATGCAAGACCCAGAAGAAGCTCCTGGCCTTGGCCTGGACCAACCATGGCCATTGCGGCCATTTGGGGTATGAATCAGCTGATGGAAGATCTCTCTCTCTCTCTCTCTCTCTCTCTTTGGGGTGTGAATCAGCTGATGGAAGATCTCTCTCTCTCTCTCTCCTTCTCTCTCTCTCTCTCTTTCTCTCTGTATCTCTGCTTTTCAAATAAATGAATCTTCTTTTAAAAAATAAGCTTATTAAAAAAAGACTGAGGCAGACCTTCCCATAAAATCTGAGCATCATTCACGTATGATCAATGGATTAAAAACAAGTGATTATTAAATGGATTAATATGTCTAAAAATTTTAGAATAATTCCTAGACCACAGTAATTGAGTAGTCTTAAAAGAATGAAACAGGGTTATAAAAGAAAACAAAAATGTAAAATGACAGAATCATGATCCATCAATTTTTATTCTTATTTTCTTTGCTATATACTGTTTTCTCAGCAACAGAGTTCAGCCTTTTACTTTTGAAGTTTTGGAAGCTTCTAGTTTAAGATGGCATCACTCACATGTACCTCTTCATCCACACCCCTTATTCTCAGTACTGTACAGATGCAGCCCTAGGTCCAGCTCCTATCCTGTGCTGCATACCGCGGAAGAACCAGAGCTAGCTCTGCCCGTGTTAAACAAATCCTCCTGACAGAATCCAGTGGAGATAGAGTGTGACCCCTCAGGTCATCAGCAGAACATGGGCAGAGTTTTCCAGAGGACAGAAATTGGGACGGGGACTCTGCACAGCCACATCATACATAAGAGAGGACGATGACTGGCCAACCCCCTACTCACTTGTGTTTGGGTAAACCATAGTAGGACAGAGTTCTCCTTGTTAGAACATGTGGGAACATCTACCTTGCAGAAGATGAAAGCTTTCTGAGAAAAGGGACCCATCTGAAAACGAGTGACTACTGAAGAAATGGTCTGAGTAGCTGCATGATGCACCTAATAAGATTCAACACAGAGCCTGTGAGATTCGGCTGCGAGAGTGCTAAACCACCAGTCAGTTCTGCACAGGCAGAGAGAGGGGAGGGCTCAGGGGACAGCAAGGTCCCTGGGGGTAAATACATCCCAGCTCTATGGCATACTAGCTTTGTCATCTTCCGCAAGTTATTAATTGCCTTTGCACTTCAGCCTCTTCATCTCTAAAAGCAGAAATATGGATTGCTGTGCAGAATACTGTGAGCATAAGTATTTCACATGTTCACTCAATGGTACTTGCTATCAAGAAAATCAAAGACAACTGACAAAATATTAGAATAAACAAGACAGCTCTGTAAGAGACCAGATATACAATTAACTTCCAAAAAGCAATAGTTTTTTCAACTTATCAAGGGAAAAAAAATCAGTTCAAAGATAAAATGATAAGGGGAAATTGCCACATAAAATAGTTAGACATACGAAGACTGTGCTAGTGAGAAATACAAAGTGCAACAATTCTGAAGCACGCTATGTCTTTAAATGTGAAAAGAATACTATAAAGATGACAGGTTTGTTTTTTTTTTTTTTTTTCAAATAAATTAACAGATTTAACAGAATCCAAGAGTCACTTTGAGCCGGCGCCACGGCTCACTAGGCTAATCCTCCGCCTTGCGGCACCGGCACACCGGGTTCTAGTCCCGGTCAGGGCGCCGGATTCTGTCCCGGTTGCCCCTCTTCCAGGCCAGCTCTCTGCTGTGGCCAGGGAGTGCAGTGGAGGATGGCCCAAGTACTTGGGCCCTGCACCCCCATGGGAGACCAGGATAAGTACCTGGCTCCTGCCATCAGATCAGCCGCGGTTTGCTGGCCGCAGCACGCCAGCCACGGCGGCCATTGGAGGGTGAACCAACGGCAAAGGAAGACCTTTCTCTCTGTCTCTCTCTCTCACTGTCCACTCTGCCTGTCAAAAAAAAAATTTTTTTTAAAGTCACTTTGAAAATTTTCAAGATTATTCTAAAGTTGAACTAAGAGACTAAATGGGTAAGAATGGTTGATAAATCTTTAAATGAAAGAGCAGTTATTATATAAAACCACACAAAACCCTTTATGTAATCTTGACACAAAAACCTCAATAGTATAGAAAATAGCCCCAGAAAACTAAATGTCTGTGCGCACATGTATAACAATATATTATACAGGCTATATTTTATATATGTGTTTATACTCTGTATAATATATTGTTCTATGTATATATGCTGCAATATATTGTGATAGATTACGTAATATACCACATAATAGCCAGTATAGAAAACAACCCAACAGGGGCTGGTGTTGTGGTGTAGCGGGTAAAGCCACCTGCAATGCGGGCATCCCATATGGGCCTGGGGTCCTGTCCCAGCTCTTCCACTTCCAATCAAGTTCCCTAGTAATAACGGGAAAACAGTGGAAGATGATCCAAGTGCTTTGGGCCCTGTCACCCACATGGGAGACCCAGATGAAGCTCCTGGTTATGGCCAGAGCTTCTGCCATTTGGGAAGTGAGCCAGGGGACTGAAATCACTCTCGCTTTCTCGCTCTCTCTCTCCCTCTCCCTCCCTCCCTTCCCGTCTCTCTCTAATTCTTTCAAATAAATAAATCTTTTAAAAGAGAAAAAGAAAACAATCCAACAAAGAAATGATGAATTATGGATTGTTGGCAATACTATTGGTCAAAGCTGGATATTCAGAAAATACAGGCACTAAGGAAAACTCTTGATGAGACTAAGTTCATAGCATACTATTAAAAGGAAAATTATCAGGTTGTATATGCATAATATCCCCATCTTGTAACCATATGTGTAGACTTGTAATGAGATACACGCAAAGGATATATGATACATAGGACAGAGGCAGCACAGCCTGCAAGTGAAGAATACAGGTCTTAGGATAGCAGCCTGAGCTCATAATTAACTTAACCACACTGGAAAACATTAGGGCCAAGCTCTTTAGAGGCTAAAGGATAAGCAAGTAAGCTAATACATAAAATGCACTTAAAATGGTACCTAGCTGTTATTAATTACTATTCCTATTACAAATACTAAGATAGTAAGAGAACTGTGCTTATTTTCTGGGATTGTGCATGTTTTATTGTTTTTAATTTTAGAAAGTAACAAATGGAAAAAAAGAAACCATAAAAATTGAGCAAATGATGTCAATATTCAAATATCCTTTAGATAGGAAGGCACATCCCCTGAATAACAGGCTCAGGTATGCTTTAAGCATCAATTGCTACTCTGGTTCAAGTTATTACTGAGATGCCCAAGAACTATCCAATGGAAGTCTGCATTAAGCTCCCATTTCAAATGGCCAATTCTTTCTGCTCTCAAATTCAGGATGCTATATTAAACACCAAAGGCCACTGTTCTATGTTTATGTTGTAGTAATCTTAGAATAAAATCCAAAGAATGACAGGGTAAGAAAGAATATGTCTTAGGACCAAAGCACCAAGGGCAAAGGTTTACTTTCTCACCTGAAACATTAGTATGGCTATGACCTTGAACTGTCTCTCAAATCCACTGTGGTAGTGTAGGTATAGTGCAGTAAACAGGAACTCACGCTTCCCAAAGATGCAACCCAGGCCAGCAGGAACCCTGAGGTTTTCAAGATACAGGGCAGCAATCATGGCCCCTGCAGACATAAAACACCTCCCAGATGAACTGACCTCTGCATTCTTCTTCCTACTGCCTATGAATACAATCCTTGTCCCCTACATGAGCGTAACACCAATATCTCTCAAATGTGACTGCACTTACAGTGTTTTAAGTTCACCAACGTGGCCCCTGAAATCTTCTGCAAGATAAATAGTCCCCATCCCTGCCCTAGCCCCATGACATCCTTTCCAAATAACTCATCTTCCTAATCCACACTTCAAGACAATGTCATTCTAAGTTAATATTTCCCTTCAAATGTCACACCTAAGTTGAATTAAAGAGGTAACTGTCTGCCTCCCAAGAATCAAGCAGTCTGCTCATATTCATGAGGCCTAAGGCCCTATATCACTGCTTTTAGCAGACATGTGACATTTATGGCTTCAAAAGTACTTTTATGTAAGATTTCTACATCCTCTGCTTGAATATCAAATTTTCAGAACCAAAAAGAACAGTCTACATTTAAGCCACTTATGTTTGTTTGCCTGTTATTCTAACCTTTCAAAATCATTTTGTATTGCAGTTCTGCTTTCCAACTCATTAGGCATCCTTCCCAGCTTTCTGACTTTACAAAATCTGATTATGCCCTCTCAAAACCAAAGATTTGGTTTAAATGATAACAGCCTAACAATAACAGGACAAAGATTAGATACTAAGCCCAAAGGTATTACACTGGAGACCTTCTTCCCACTCAGGATCAGTTAATAACCTGAGGGCAAGAGTCAAGAATCTGACTAGTGTACCATCAGTCATCATCTATGTCTGCATCTTGTCCCTAAGAATACAATAAGTCAAATGCCCAGCTAATTGGGAAGCACTATGTGCACATGATACTCCACCCCATAAACTCAAGGCAGTTCCTATTCAGTTTGTCTCCTCTGGCTGTGCCTTCTCAGTTTTATCCTTAAATGCTTCTCGGTCTCTTTAACTTGCTTCATACGGGCTAACATTTCCCTCAGCACATTGCTCAATCTGTTGCTCTTGCTGTGTGCTCAGAATTCAGGTGATCTATCAACACCAAAGGTTTCGATTACACCTGAAATGCCATGGCTCCCAGGTCGTCTTGCCACTGTGCACAGTTACATGCAATTGTCTCTGAAAGAACACACAATGTCCATGGCTACTTTAAGACTCAGGATGCCCAATACTGAAGTCACCCTATTTCTCTCCAGCCTCATCCTCCTCCTCTTTGCCTCTGCCTGAATTTCCAATCTCAGTAGGAACTCATCTACCCAGATCAAAAACCTAGAAGTCATGGTTAGGCAGCAATATATCACTCAATCAGACTCCTAACATACATATCTTAATGGCTGTCAAATTCATCCTCTCTTCTCCCTTTACTGTGAGTTTTCCTATGAGACAAATACATGATACGAAGTCCTTAAATGCTAATTGAACAAATAAACATAGGAACAGCCAATAAGAAAGAAGAGAGTGCAGTAGTACTGTCTTGAAATTTCAAAAACATTCTTAGAATAAAGCATTTCAATTCAAGTCCAAAAATTCTCAGTCACTTTGCACTAGCTTCAATATTTTTCTCACCTAAGCAAATGAAAGATTTCAAATATAGGAGTGAAAGAAGGTACCACTTACAAAACATTTGTTTTTTAAAAACTGAAATTTAAGGCCGGCGCCGTGGCTCATTAGGCTAATCCTCCGCCTTGCGGCACCGGCACACCAGGTTCTAGTCCCGGTTGCCCCTCTTCCAGGCCAGCTCTCTGCTGTGGCCAGGGAGTGCAGTGGAGGATGGCCCAAGTACTTAGGCCCTGCACCCCATGGGAGACCAGGAGAAGTACCTGGCTCCTGCCATTGGATCAGCACAGTGCGCCAGCCGCAGCGCGCTGGCCGTGGCAGCCATTGGAGGGTGAACCAACGGCGAAGGAAGACCTTTCTCTCTGTCTCTCTCTCTCTCACTGTCCACTCTGCCTGTCAAAAAAAAAAAAAAAAAACTGAATTTTATTCCTGTTTCACATATATGGGAAATAATTCTTTATATTATTTTATAGGCTAAGTAATTGCTTTCTCTGGATATTTTTATGCAAAACACATAGATAGGAAAGAATCTAGTGAAACATATTTTCAATGTGTTATCTTTATTATACCAAGAGCTCATACATATAAGAGAAACAACAAAGCACCAAAGCATAAATTACCACAAAAGCGAAAAAAAAAAAAAGTGAGATGGTGGGTACTCAGTCTAGTGGCTGAGACAACCATATCCTCTACTGAAGCGTCTGGGTGTGAGTTTCCGTTCCCTCCTGATTCCAACTTTCTGCTAACGTACACCTGGAGAAGCAGCAGGTGACGGCTCATGTAGCTGGGTCCTTGCCACCACGTGGGAGATGGGGACTGAGTTTCAGCCTCCTGGCTTCCCCCCAGCCTCGCCCTCGCTATTGCAGGCATTTGGGGAGTAAAAACAGTGGTTGGGACCTGCCTTTCTTTTTCTTTCTTTTTTTTTTATTTTTTTGACAGGCAGAGTGGATAGTGAGAGAGTGAGAGAGACAGAGAGAAAGGTCTTCCTTTTGCCGTTGGTTCACCCTCCAAAGGCTGCCGCGGCCGGCGCGCTGCAGCCAGTGCACCGCGCTGATCCGAAGCCAGGAGCCAGGTACTTCTCCTGGTCTCCCATGGGAGTTAGGGCCCAAGCACATGGGCCATCCTCCACTGTACTCCCAGGCCACAGCAGAGAGCTGGCCTGGAAGAGGGGCAACCAGGACAGAATCCAGCGCCCCAACTGGGACTAGAACCCGGTGTGCCGGTGCCACAGGCGGAAGATTAGCCTATTGAGCCGCGGCGCCGGCCCTCTTTTTCTCTCTTTCAAATAAATCAAATAAATAATTGTTTTACAAAGATAAGTGATATGAAAAATATTCTGACCCTTATTAGTGATTAAATAAATGTAAATCACATCAATGAGACAGCATTTTCCACCATTAAATTAACAATTGACAGTTTTCAGTGTTAGGAAGGGGATAGCTTATATCCTTCAACCTAGCATTCTGTTGCAAGTAATCTTGAAATTCAGGTGTTTTGTATTACTGCCTTTAAAAAGATTTATGTATTTATTTATTTATTTTGAAAGAGTTACAGAGTAAGAGACAGCGAAAGACACACACACACACACACTGAGAGAGAACGTGTGAGCGAGCACGCTTCCATCTACTGGTTCACTCCCCAGATGGCCACAATGGCCAACGCTGGGCCAGGCTAAAGCCAGGAACCAGAAGCTTCATCCATGTCTCCCACGTGGGTGGTAGGGGTCCAAACACTTGGGCCCTGCTTTTCTTGGGCCAATAGCAGAGAGCTGGATCAGAAGTGGAGCAGCCAGAACACAAACTGGTACCCATATGGGATGCCAGCATCATAGGTGGCAGCTTTACCTACTGTGTAACAACGCCAGCCCCACTGCTTAGTGTAACATTTTTATATAACAAAGAATTAAAAACAATTTATATGTCCAAAATTAAATTTACTAATTCATTTAACGCATTTTTATTGAGCATTTACTATGTGCCAAGAAGATGCTAGGAATACAGTGGTGTAGTTTCTAAGAGAGAACAGAAAATATTGTCTTTATTGAGATTACAATTTATTGGGCAAAGGAGAAGTCATACAAACATAAAGTGTAAATCATTATGGATACAAGGGCTATAGAGAAAAGTAAGAGCAAGAGATGGAGACAGAGAGGAAGGGATTGCAAGTTCAAAGAGATGACAAGAGAAGTCTTAGAAGACAACTGAGAAGAAACCTGAAATACAGGCGGGAGAAAGCCAAATAAATGAAAACAAAAGAGCTCCAGGTAGAGGAAAGAGCCAGAGCAGAGGCCCTGTGACGAGCTTATGGAACACATTCTAGAAAGAACAAGGAGACTGGGAAGCAGAATGAAAAACAGGTGAGTGCCACAGTTTCAATGAGTCCCTGATGTTGGGAACCTGATTCCCAGTGTGGAGGTGCTTGGGTCATGAGGGCTCTACCCTCATGGATAGATCACCACCCATTATCTCAGGAGGGGCTCCCTATGAAAGGACCAAGTCAGGCCCCTCCTGTTTTGCCTCTTGACGGCTCTTACCCTCAGCCTTCCAACCATGCGATGACACAGCATTATCCACGTGGGCTTCCTAGCTTCCGGAATTATGAGCCAAATTAATTTCTGCTCATTGTAAGTGACCCAGCCTGTGGTGCTCTGTCACAGTCCCACAAAACAGACTAAGACCTCCAAAATGGAGTAGGAATGTAACAACAGGCAACATTAGAGGCTTCCCAGGGGGAATCACACTGAGCCCCGTAGGACCCCATCAGAGCTGAGCACTGTTTTGAGCAGAACAAAGGGGTTTTATACATCTGTTTTAATGTGATGTCTTGGCTGTGCTGTGAGAGCAAAATGGGAAGTTACAGCAGCACAGGCAAGATTCACATGGGGTGGTCCAGAAATGACAGACGGAGTGGTGAGAAGTTCTACCTCTAGCTATTTTGATGCACAGAGAGGAGGGTGACAGATTGCATGTAAAGATAGGGAGAAAAAGAGGTTAATGGAGACTGGAGCTTCCGGCCTGAGTAACTAGAAGGGAGCAGTTGCCATTAAATGAAATGGGGAAAACCACACAAAAAGTAGGCCTGAGGCAAACGTCAGGAGATCTGATTTGAGGAACCTATCCAAGTGGTGACATCAAAGCCACACTGGACAGGAATCACAGATAGCCCATGTGGGACATGTACACTTGGCAGCTATCCACATAGAAGTAGTATTTAAAACCAAGATACTGGATGACACCACCAAGAGTGTGAGTGTAACAGAAAAGAGAGGAGGGCCAAAGATTAAGCCCTGGAATGTGCTAGTGTGAGGCCCTCAGAGAGACGAGGAGGAACCAGCAAAGACTGAGAAGGGTGGCAGTGGGGTCAAAGAAAAACAGGCGTGAGCATTACGCCTGAAGCCAAGTCAAAGTTTCAATGATAACACAGCAATCAACTGGCTACCATGATTCACGTGGAAAAATCAAAAGTAATCCTATAAATCATTCTGTAGGTAAACAAGTTTGCCTTCCCACCTCCCAGCTCTTTCACACGGCAATCCACCCACTTAGAAGCACTGTCCCTCACTTACGTGGAAATAAACACTAATATCAGCCATTGCATTAGAATTTACAAAGCACTTTCAAATCCATTAGCTGGGTGCCACAAACCAGTGTCACAGCTCAGATCTGAAAGTGGTTCTCTAATTATCTTCAATATTACTTGTACTATACCAAAAAGACACTTTGCAGTTGGACCAAAAAGTAAACACCACCCCCTCATACTGCACGCGGTAATCTTCATCATAGCACTTATGGCAAACGCAATTACATGATGTGTGGTTTTGTTTTCAATCTGCCCCCATGAGATTATAAAGCTCCAAATGGGCAGAGGCCATATGCTTTGTTCATCATTTTACTGCCAATATCTGGTACATAAATACATAACATGTATTAAATATTGAAATGCTACATGCAACTTGGATTTTATAAAGGCAAAAAGGACAGAGAATTAGCCATGGTTTCTTCAAGGGGAAATAAAAGGCAACCAAAATTTGACTAGTGTTTTCTGACAATGAAGAACCAGAATCCAAGACACTGCTGAAAAATACACTGTGATAGGAAAACGTGCCGTTCTACACTACACTCTGCTATTTCCATCCTTGTGCTAAAATATGACACTTCACAGATCTGTCAACTCTTAGTTTTACATTGTAAATATTGATGGTGTGAATACTGGCTCACAGTTGCCTAAAACATGAGAAATGGTTCTGAGCATAACAACTTGAAATGGAAAATTCACCTCCAGAGGCAAAGCAGACAAGATTAATTATGTTAAGGGCTTGGAAACAGAGGCTGAGTCCAGCTCCTCCAGTGACAGTGTGAATTCAGAATCTGACACTTTCACCCACAGCCCACGACCTTCACAGACTTCCTGCACAAAGGCTGTTTCTCAGTTGTTCCCTTCAGAGTCTCAAACAGAAAACACTGCCACTCACAAGTCCTCAGACAGATGTGAACTTGGCAAATGCAGGAAGGCCATACAATAGAATTCTACTCTATCCCCAAGGCCTCAGTTCCCAGGTAATACTCAACCCATCCCCATCAACCCACAGGGCCCACTCTGGCACCAGGCACTATCAGATTGTCAAATTCAATTCTTCTCTTTTCAGTCCTCATACGGTTAGGATTGCTTTAGGCAATGACACACAACCACTGCTTTCTTCTTGGAAGGCTTTTCTCCCTTTCCTACAACCCCAGACTGTCCCACTTCTCCCGTGCTAGCCTTTGCTACAGGTCTCCTTTCCGGAATCCTCCATCTCTGCCCTTTTAATGCTGGTAAAACCCACTTCCTATCTTTAGCCCTATCTGTTCTCACCCCCTCCTCCCAGTGATTTTTATCCAATCCAGTCATCTCAACCATGCCTTTTATTCAAGTGATTCCCAGGTCTCTACACTAGCCTAGACCATGAACCAGAGCAACAGAACCTGCTGCACAACTCTACCTAAGTCACCCTCCCCAGGACGGAGCTCCTAGGCTCCCAACATTCCTTCTCGTGGAGGTTAGAGGCAAGATCTTCTCATGAAGCCCTCACTCTCCACCTTCTGTGAGTCCACGCCCTCTGTCCATCCTCACTGCTACTCCTTAACTGAGGCTCTGCCATCCTTCAACTAGACGATTACAGTCACCTCCCAGGAGGTCTCAGCTCTTTCTACTCCCTACTCTTCTAATAAGGCCTCCACACGGATGCCAGGATAAGCCCATTTTATTACTTCTGTTTGTTAAATCCTTCTATTGCTCCCCATTACCTATCAAATGAAGACCAGTTTCTTAGTGTGATAGACGGTCCCTTGCAATCAGGATCCTGCCTCCTTCTCCAATTCATCTCTTATTAGGTTTCCCACTGCATGCTGTACTCCACCTGTACCAAGTATAGTGCAGTGCTGGTTTGTGTTCCTGCCCCCTTTCAGTCTGTGTTCTCCATCTGCTTGTCTTTCCCTCTATCTAACCCACATTCACGTGGGACCCGACTTTGCTTGGCAAATTCCTCCTCATCTTTCAAGTCTCCATCACTTCCTGTAACGGGCTTTTCCTGACACCCCCCCCCCCCAGTGGATCTCACTGCCCCTTCTCTTCTCTCATGGCACCAAATCACTAAATTACAATTTTTGCTTACGTGTCTGATCATCCTTGCTCACTTCAACTATATTTTTTTAATTTGTCATTTCACATCATCTGACATTTTGTCTAGAACCTCGTATAAGTGGAATAAATAATGTGAAATAAAAACTTCTGGCAAAAGCCATCACTCAATAAAGATTCAGAGAACTCAGTAGAATCCCATTATGCACGATTTTCGAACAGTGAAGAATCAGCTATTTTATGATTTAATTTACCAAATTTAAATAATGCATACATAATCCATTTAGTTCTTTTTCCACTCAAGCACTGTATCTTCTAATACCTTATTCCAGCTCTGAATCATCTGGTGCCCTTTATAGTTTTTTCTTCTGGCAGCCCCATTAAGTCCTATTAGTCAATGAATCAAAAATTCCATTCCAGTTCTTGGATGGGCCTATCCTATGAATCTCAGAAACCTCAGAGTAGACCATTCCTAAAATATCAGGATGTAGCTCTACTAATCTAACAACAATCAAGTTTCAAAACCGTTCAGATTTTTCTTCCTTTAACGTATTAATCTCACCTCGCCCTCATAATAAAAAGAGGCAGGTCAGTTCTTATTACTAACATTCTGCAAGTGAAAAACAGATGGTAAGAAAACCAGGAAAGACTTACCCATTTCATCCTCTGTAAGTTCCTCCATATAAAAGTCCGAGCAATTCTGACATCCTGTCCTTTATTCCTCGTTTTTTCTGAATAACATTTGCCAAAGTCACCCCCCACCCTCGTCCTCCATCTCCTGGCACATTGACGTTACTGTTATTTCTGTCTCCCAAACCCGCGCTTCCTGTTTGTGCTTGCACTTCCACCCCACTGATGTGATCCCCAGCTGAACATTCCGCAGCAATCATTCTTCCCCCCCCCCCGTTTCAACTCTGTAATCCAAAGACTCTCACAAAGGAAGCTGCTTCTTATAAATTTCACCCCAGAGTTCAACCCTCTGTAGAGATCTAAGTGAAAGTTGTAGCCCTGATGCATTTGTCTCTCTGAAGGGCCTTTTTTCTGAACTCACGCTATCATTAGATTACTCGTAGGCCAATTTTCTGCGCTTCTCTTCCTTTCATGGCTTTCCTCTAAAACCAGACAAGGAAAACGCATCTTTGTAACTTTCACATGACCACTTTTATAAAAATACTGACAATCGAGGGTGAGAGAAACTGCTGGAGGGAAATGAAGCTTGGAATGACCCACTGATTTTTCCATGCTCCCCTACATTCTCTCATTTTATCAGGAGTTGGCTTTGCTTTCCAGTCTGCAAACCCCTCAGCTCACTTTGACTGCTCTTGTTCTCCTCCCCACCATACAATGCTTTCCTTGTGGGTGGCAGTCACCTCCTCACTGTTACTAAAGAATGGAAAGGGATGAACAGGCAGGAGTGGACAGAGAAGCAGTACTTCAACTTTTTTGCTCACCAAAGTCTGGCCTACATTTCCTGAGCCAAATCTCAGGGCAAACAGCTGAGCTTAAGAGGGCATTCTCCCCAACACCAGCACCCCTTACTCTCAAAGCCGGAAAAACACTCGCTCTTCCTGCCTTCCTCTGAAAAACAATGTCAGAGAGAAACAAGGATCAATTCTATAATTAGTTTAGCTGGTCAGACCAGGCACCAAGAAGCACATGCAGGAAGCAGGCATTTAGCGTAGTAGTTAAAACACCCTCGTTCTACATGGGAGCACCTGGCTTTGATTCCTGGCTCTGGCCCCTGACTCCAGTTTCCTGCCAATACACACCCTTGGAGACAGCGGTTGTGGCTGAAACAGCTGGGTCCCTGCCACCCACATGGGAGACCTGGATTGTGTTCCCAGCTCCTGGCTTTGACTCAGGCCCAGGACCAGCCATTGCAGGCATCTGCAAAGCGAACAAGCAGATGAGAGTTCTCTCTTCCTCACAAATAATAAACTGTTTTAAAGAAGCAGATTCAGCCCCTGGGAGGCCACTAGGCCTGTCCTATTTCCAAAGGAACCTCCAACTTTCAGTCAATGGTCTTAGAACCATGTGTCTGTCATTAGGAAGGATATAAGTGGATCTGTGCACCACAGTTTTGTTGTTGTTGTGTTTTTGTGGGTTTTTTTTTTTTTTTTTTTGTAAATTTGTATGAAAGAGTTAGAGAGAGAGGAAGGGAGAGACAGAGAGGGAAAAACAGAGCTTCCAGCTGCTGGTTCACTCCCCAAATGACAACAAAGGCCAGCACTGAGTCAAACGGAATCCAGGAGCCAGAAACTCCATCTGGTCTACCACAGAGGTGCCAGGGGCCCACCTGAGCCATCTCCTGCTGCTTTCCCAGGCCCATTAGCAGGGAGCTAGATCAGAAACAGGGCAGCAGGGACTGGAACTGGCGCTCATATGCATGCCAGCCTCGCAGGGGATGGCTTAACCAGCTCCACCACAACTTCAACCCCTCACTATTTCTACTAACACAAGTAGACTCACCAGGCTCAGTAGCATAAATAGATCATCTTATTTCTTCTTGTTTTCAGAGGGAAAATGCAAACTTGAAGTCTCAAGGGGATAGAGTACATGCAATTTCTAAAGCCAATGAAAGAAGGAGCTGGACAGAACACCGCCTTTCCGAACCTCCTTTCTACCACGTCCTCTTTCGATGAGTCTTGGTCTTTAGACTCCTGCTCCTTGTAGGGATATGGGTACAGAATATATGTTTGCTTAAAGGACAGCACTACCTGTTGTGACCAAAGTATGATTCCACATGCCTTGACCTTACCCCTTTCCAAAAAAAAAAAAAAGCCTTCACTACACTACTAAGTATTAACATTGCAAGAAGGTTAACATTTTTCACTTCAGAAAAGAAATGCATTCCGCCTTTGGGCCTGGGGAGCTGGAGGAGTTTATCCTGTCACAGCTGTTCCGAGTGTCCAAAAAACAGCTTCTATAGAAGCCTAAAAGAGTGGATTATTGCCAGGTGACTACAGATTAAACTAATTACCCTAAAAACTCTGAAATGAAGCGCAGCTGTTTGTTGAGCCCTGCGTTCCCCCAATCACGACACTGCTGTGTGTGTCCACGCCCAAGCCTTGGATCTGGCCCGCTTTCCTTTTGGTCTGTCCCGGGACCCGAACCGCAGGAGAGGAAGATGAAAACCCAGGCATGAGGATGGTTTTCAGGATGCAGATCATCTAGGAGTCAAGCCTGGACAAAACTCAGAAGTTCCAGCAGCGTACACAAAGGAAGGGGGCTACGTTAATCCATTTTTTTGCTACTCGAGCTGAAATGACCCATGACCCTGATTCCTAGCAACACAGTCACTCAAAGGAGATCAGAAATGTTCCCGTCCCCTCGCTGATTTTCATTAAGAGGATGCACTTTCTGGAACGCTCAAGGGAAAGATAAACACCCAGTACAAGCACCAACGACACCCCTTGCCCATTTCTGGCACACTGAATCTCCCTTCCCTAAAAGCAGGGTGTGGGGCGGGGGGGAATCTCATCGCCCATCCGTCGCGCTCCCTGGCTGGAGCCCAAAGAGCGCCTCCTGCTCCCCAAGACGCAGCGGCGCCGCCTCGCCAGGTGGAGCGGCACCTCGCTCGCCCGGCCACAGCACCAACCCGCCCTTTCCCCAGCACGTCCTCCTCCTCCTCCCTAATTCACAGTATCCCCCCGGGAGGATGCCGGGGTCATCACACACGCCGGCTAGCAGGTCCCCAGGGCCTTATGGAGGACGCAGGCGTTCGAAGGGCAGCGGGTGGAGGAGCGGGAAACCTCCCGCGCCCGTCTCGGGCTCTCCGGAGAAGCTCTGAGGAGCTGCTTCTCCAGCCCCGCGGGCAGGGCTTCCCCAGTCTCCTCCCCTGCCTGAAACCGCTCCCTGGACCCCAGGTCCTCCAAGCTGGCTCCCCGAAGAGGCCGCCGCCAAGTCCCTCCGAGCCACCCCGCAACCCGTGCGCGCGGGCAGAGAGGCATCGGGCCGGCCGAGCCCCACGGCCGCTCCCCGCCAGCCTCCCGGGGCCGGCAACTTCGGCCCTCGACCCGCGCGACGGCCAGGAGCAGGGGCACGGCCACCGAGAAGCCGACCCGCACCGCTCGCCCCGGCCTCCCCGCCCCGCCGCGGGCAAACTCCAGGTGCAGGACCCGGCGCTGCTCACCTCCTGGCAAGGAGGAAGCGGGCGGCCGGAGGAGGAGGGCAGGTCCCCAGCCCAGGCCGCCTGGCAACCGGCGAGCGCCCAGCAGCAAATCCAGGCAGGGCTCCAGGGCGGCGAGCGCCCGCCGCGGGGACCCCGCGCCGGCCTCGGGGCCAGCAGCGGCATCTCCGTCCCGCCGCGGCCGCGGCCGGCAGCGAGGCAGCGTTCCCGGGTGGGGCTGCAGCTCCGGCTGCCGCCGCGCGGGCTGTGCGCTCGGCGGGCGCTCGCTCGCTCGCTCGCTCGCTCGCTGGCTCGCCCGCGGCCGGTCGGCTCGCTGACAGCTCGGCCGCGCTCGCGGCCCGGGCAGCGGCGCCGCGGCTCCCGTCACGCCGGAGGGAGGGACCGCAGGACGCGGGCGCGGCGCGGGGGCGGGACGCGGGGCGGGGACGTGGGAGCCGGGAGCAGGTGGCGCGGGCGGGGGCTGGGCGAGGCCGGCGCGCGCGGAGGGGCGCCCGGGATGGAGCCGGAGGAGGGCATCGGACGCCGTTTTCTGGCCTTTAAGATCTTTACATCCACCTCCTTCCCGCCTCGCGCCCAGCCGCCCCCTACGACGAGCGGCCCCCGAGGCGTCGCCCTGAGGGGTGTCTGGGAGCCTAGGGTCTGCGTGAAATGGCGGGCAAGAAAGAGGGCCGAGGAGTGGCAGTCGCGTGTGACTCAGTTTCTCCCCTAGTTAGTGAAGAGGGTGAGAGGCGCCCCCTCGGGCCGGCCGCGGGGGACCGCGTTGACGCGGTGGGGTGCGGCGCAGTGCGGTCCGCGAACCCTGAGGAGGAAGCCCCCCGGCTGGGCCTTGGCCCTGTGCAGCACCCGCGGTGGGCTTTGTTTCCGCTTTCATTCAAAGCCGGACTGACCCAGATGTTGGGCAGCTAGCAGTGAAAACGCCGGACAGCACGCGGGGTGTGAGGCTCTCCAGGGCCCCGTCTTGCTCTGCCTCGTGAACGGGTGTGGTTACGCTGCTGTCCAAAAGCAGCACCCGCGTTCTCGCAACGGCACCCAGAGAAATCCTCTTGGCACGCTCCCTCTAAGTTGACCTACATCTTTTTCTTAATGAAAGGGGATTTGTTAATTTTATTTGAGAGGCGGTCAGGTCTTCATCCGCTGGTTCACTCCCCAAATGGCTGCAGCAGCCAAGGCTAGGCCAAGCGGAAGCCAGGGGCCAGGAACTCCATGCAGGCCTCACAGAGGGTGGCAGGGCCCCAAACCCTTGGGCGCATCGGCAGGGCGCTCCATGGGGCTGAGACCCACACGGGTGCTGCCATGGGGGACGCCGGTGTCACAGGCAGCAGCTTGAAGCTTCACTCACTGCACCACAACCCGGCTCCTCTTCTTTTGATAAATACTTCCATGTGATAGGCTCTTTCTCTGTGTGTGTGCACATCATTCTGCTTATAACAATAACTCTGTTGTCAACATTTTGGGAAATATTGAAGAGTATTGGGAAAATATACAAATCTCTTGGTATCCCGCCACCCAACAATGACATCACCACTTGTGATATCCAACATTTTGAGAAGTTTCCTTCCTAGATGTTGAGCTGAGTGTGTACTACAAAACTGGAGTAATAACTCCTAACCTACCTTATTTTTTTCCTTAACGACATGAATATTTTCTCAAGTCGGTAACCTCCAACAACACAACTTTGATCGCTGTGTAACATCTGCACCCTTTGGAAATGTGTAATCTACTATTGGACATTAGGTATTATTTCTCAAGTATTCCATGTTATAAATAGTTCTAGAATGAATGCCCTTGGTACACGATCTGTGTACACACCTTTCTTATTTGAAAGGAAGAGTGAGAGAGAATCTTCCATCACTTGTTCACTCCCCTAATGCCTGAAACAGCCAGAGCTGGGCCAGGCTAAAGCCAGGAGCCTGGAACTCAGCCTGGGTCTCCCATGTGGGTGGCAGGAACCCAGTCACTTGGACCATTATCTGTCTTCCAGGTGCGTTAGCAGGAAGCTGGATCAGACGTGGGGGGGGCGGGGGGTCAGCGGGTCAGCGTTGTGGCACAGAGGGCTAAGCTGCCACCTGCGAGGTGGACAACCCATATAAGCCCCTGTTGCTTCTGGCTGCTCCACTTCCCATCCAGCTTCCTGCTAATGCACCTGGGAAGGCAGCAGATGATGATCTAAGTCCTTGGGCTCCTGCTACCCATATGGGAGATCTGGATAGAGTTCCTGGCTCCTGGCTTCAGCTTTGCCCAGTTTGCAGTCATTTGTAGTCATTTGGGGGAGTGAACCAACAGATGGAAGATCCCTCTATCTCTCCCTCTTTCTCTCTAACTCTGCCTTTAAAATAAATGAATACGGCCGGCGCCGCGGCTCACTAGGCTAATCCTCCGCCTAGCGGCGCCGGCACAGCGGGTTCTAGTCCCGGTCGGGGCGCCGGATTCTGTCCCGGTTGCCCCTCTTCCAGGCCAGCCCTCTGCTGTGGCCAGGGAGTGCAGTGGAGGATGGCCCAGGTGCTTGGGCCCTGCACCCCATGGGAGACCAGGAAAAGCACCTGGCTCCTGGCTCCTGCCATCGGATCAGTGCGGTGCGCCGGCCGCAGCGCGCCGGCCGCGGCGGCCATTGGAGGGTGAACCAACGGCAAAGGAAGACCTTTCTCTCTGTCTCTCTCTCTCACTGTCCACTCTGCCTGTCAAAAAATAAAAAAAATAAAAATAAAAATAAATAAATAAAAATAAAATAAAATAAATGAATAATTTTTTTTTTTTAAAAAGCACTCCACTATGGGATGCAGACATCACAAGCAGTAACTTGACTCACTGTATCACAACACCCACCCCTGGGTGTTTATATTTTAATTTTCTATGATATCTTTCCGAAACCGAAATTGTTGGAATTTGTGGTATATGCATTTTAAGGCATTTTGAAGAATAGTACAAAAATAGCCTCCAAAAGCTTTATATCAGTTGTTACCAGCAGTTTATGAGCATATTTCCACAACACCTTAGATTATATTTCAAATATTTGCCATCTTGATAGGAGAGAAAGTATTATCTTAGTATTTTTATACATTCTTATTGCTGGTGGTGCTGAATATTTTTTCATATATATTTAC
This sequence comes from Oryctolagus cuniculus, assembly GCF_051225735.1. NCBI lineage: Eukaryota > Metazoa > Chordata > Mammalia > Lagomorpha > Leporidae > Oryctolagus > Oryctolagus cuniculus. The sequence goes on along the minus strand of NC_142882.1, from coordinate 84,750,031 downwards.
TGGCTTCCTGGGTATTTCCTTCTCATGACAGTGTATGTGAATTTTCTACTGGTACTCCTTTGGCTATTTTTCAATTGAAATTGAATTACTTATTGATTTGCCATCAATTATTAGTTTTTGTATATCATATATGAAGTATCTTCAAGAAGTACATGGAAAATATGTATTACGAAAAAATTATGCAGGATTTCAAAATGTGTTCACACAAAAATAAATGGGTGCTAACTTGTTACAACATATCTAAGCAGAATCTAGTTTGAGGCACTAAGAAAGATAAGACATTAGTTTGAAAAGATCCCCTATGAGAGCAATTTGGATCCCACTATAATTAAAGCAAGAACAAACATCACATTTATGGTGAAACTCAGATGGAAAAATGGTGAAACCGTTGATGTTTTAAAAAAGTTTATGGAAACAAAGAAATCAGCAGTTTACACATGGAGAACTCTTTTTATGGAGGGACAAGGCAGTGTTGAAAATGAAGCAGTGACAGGTCAACCACATCAATTTGGCAGGAAAAACATTAATCTTCTTCATGGCTTAATTGAAAAGGACCAACAATTAACACCAGAAACAATAGCTAACACCATAGACATCTCAATAAGCCCAGCTTACATCATTAAGACTGAAAAAATCAAGCGGGAAAAACTTGCTGCTCAATGGGTACCAAACCAAATGCTGCAGACAAAAGCGGAGCATTCCCTGAAAATTTTCAGCACGTGGGATCAAGATCCTGAAGTATACCCTCCAAGCCCTGGCACAGGAGGAGAAACACGGCTTTACCATTATAATATGGAGACAAAGCACAATCAAAGCAAGAGGTGAAGCGGTCCAGGCAAAGCAAAGGTAGACCAGTCAAGAGCAAAGGTCACGGCCACAGGTTTTGGAGAAGTTCAAGGCATTTTGCTCGTTGACTTTCTGAGGGCCAACGAAGGATACATCTGCTTATTATGAGAATGTTTTGAGACAGTTAGCCAGAGCTTTAGCAGAAAATCCTGCAAAAGCTCACCAAAGGCTTCTTCCCCACCACAATTTCCCTGTTCATTCCTCTCAATGAAAATTTGGCAAGAGTTTTGATGGAAAATGGTTAGACATCCACCTTACAGTCCTGATTTGGCTTCTTCTGACTTTGTTTCCCAATCCTAAAAAACACTTAAAGGAAACCCATTAATATTGTAAAAAGATTACATCGATATGGTTAAATTCCTAGGCCCATCAGTTTTTCAGGAATGGTCTAAATAGCTTGTGTCATCACTTACAGAGTGTCTTAAATTGATGGAACTTTTGTTGAGAAATAAAGTTTTATTTTTTGTTTTAGCTTTAATTTCCATTTTCCCACAACTTGTTCGAAGTCTCCTTCTATGTCATACTTCTCTCAGTTCATAGTCTTCCTTTTAATTTTCTTTCTGGAGATATTTCTTGCAAAGGAAAACCATCATTTTATGTATTCAAATATAGAAACATTGGAGCCAGCACTGTGGCATAGCAGGTTAAGCATATTAAGCATATGGGCGCCAGTTCAAGACCTGGCTGCTCCACTTCCTATCCATCTCCCAGCTAATGCAGCTGGGAAAGCAGCAGAAGATGGCCCCTGCCACCCACATGGGAGACCCGGAGAAAGCTCCTGGCTGCTGGTTTCAGCCTGACTCAGCTCCGGCTGTTATAGCCATTTGGGTAGTAAACCAGTGGATGGAAGACATCCTTTTCTCCATATCTCCCACCCTCTCTGTAACTCTGACTTTCAGATAAAAATAAATAAATCTTTTTAAATTTTTTTTTAAATATAACGATTCCTTTTGTTATTTCTTCCTTTATCTTTGGAAGTATTTGTACCTCTGCAAAAATCACACAATTTCCTGAATTTTATGTGTTATTATTTCCTTTTAAGATGATTTTTATTCTTTTCTCCCTGGAATTTACATGACTACAGTTAATTTGTCATCTGAGCAACAATTAACAACATGCCTAACAAATAGAATACAGCTTCACTTCTTGTAAAAGTGAAGGTCATCCCAATTAATGTACCTAGGGTAAATGGCAATTACAGACTTTCCTAAGTGGGACAATTTGTCATTGTTAATATAACTTCTCAAAATAGTCTCACCTATAGAAAAGATCTTGACCTTAGGTAATTAAATTCAGCCTACAGGCTGACAGAGGAAAAAAAATCCAAGAAATCTGTAAGCTTCCCTCATACCTGTTATTTTAGAATCTAACAGGAAATTATTCAAATAATTTGTGATAATTTGATCAATAATTTTTTAAAGAATACATTTTAATAGAAAGCTCCTAATGGAGAGGTTTAAAAGTGAAGGTTCAAATAATGTAAAGTTACCAGATAACGATCAATTTTCCACTTCATTTTGTGTAATATAAAATCTACAAAAGCTATCATTTATCAACAAAAGCCACAGCCAAAATGATGCTTTATTTTATATATTCATTTATTTATATAAAAATATTCATTTAGTTTATATATTCATATATTTTGCTTTATTTTATATATTCATTTAAAGCAAGATGTGGTATACATTATTGATTTATTTATTTTTTATAAATTATTAAAATATAAATAATAAACAATCAGGTAGCACATTTTTAACGAATCACTTTTAAACAGTGAAAATAGTAAAATCAATGGAAAGTGTTTCTGTATCCAGTTAACAGAGATAATAATTCTAACAAATGTAAGTTGTAAATTGTACTTGTGTATCAAGCAGAACAGATATTTCTGAAAAACAGATTGTCATTGTGTGTCAAGTATCTTTAATACGTTTATGCCTTGACCCAGCAACTTTCACTTCCGGGACTCTAATTTAAGCAACTTGTAAGGAGGAGTACAAGATTTCTGTACAGGAACACTAACTCTTGTTTAATACAATTAAAACTGAAATGACCCAAGTACTCAGAAATAGGAGGAAGGTTAAATAAATTATGCTATTTTATGTGGATATTGTGTATAAACATTAAAAATTATGTTTTGTAGGGAACGTTAAGCGAACTGAGGAAATTTGGTGACATAGTGTTAATTTAAAAAGCTGGAAACAAATCTTAACAAATAGTATATTGCCAAGTATGATCTGGAGTTGAGTGTATTCTATGAGAAGTATGACTAGAAAAAAATATCAAAACTGTGAATAGTGATCATCTTCTAATGGTAGCATAAAGGATGCTTTTTGTTTTCATTTTTATAGACTGTTTTCAATTTTTCCTTAATTATCATATATTATTTTTATATAATCATTACTTATTTTTTTAAGATTTATTTATTTATTTGAAAGGGTTACAGAGAGGCAGAGAGAGAGAGAGAGGTCTTCCATCCGCTGATTCACTCCCCAGATGGCTGCAATGGTCGGAGCTGAGCCGATCCGAAGCCAGGAGCCAGGAGCTTCTTTCGGGTCTCCCACGTGGGTGCAGGGGTCCAAGGACTTGGGCCATCTTCCACTGCTTTCCCAGGCCATAGCAGAGAGCTGGATTAGAAGTGGAGCAGCCGGGACTCAAACCAGCGCCCATATGGGATGCTGACACTGCAGGCGGCGGCTTTACCCGCTACACCACAGCACCGGCCCATATAATCATTACTTATAATGTTTGTGTTCTTTGATGCAAATCTGTTTTACCTGAAGAAAACATAAGAGATGTATGTAAAAATGTTCACCAGTCTTATTTATAAAAGAAAAAGTAAATGAAACCTAAATAAAATTAGGAAACCAGTTAACTAAATAACGAGTTACTTGTTAAAAGAAAAATTTTATACAAATTAAATTGAGCAGAGTTTATCTCAGCAAGCCATTCATGAATCAGGCAGCATCCTGAAGCAGTAAATGTTCACAGAGCCCCACCAGGCAACGTGGGCTGGCAGTATTAATAGAAAATAACAGGTTATAGAAATAACCTGATTGGCTACAGCCCTTCATTTGCCTTATTTAGTTTGCAGCTTCTGATTGGATGGACACTGATTGAGCTGCTATGCTTAGCACGGACTCAGCTACTGGTGAGAAGAATATACTCTTATTTAGATTATAGTGTGTTTACATATTAAGTTATGTTGCAGTTGCTATGAGGCAGCTTTAGACCAAATTTAATTTAATATGCTCAATGGTCTATTATTACAACACAAGGAATCATTTTATGGCAGGTGTCTGACAGAGGGAAATGCTTATGAAAATACTTTTGGGGCCGGCACTGTGCCATAGTGGGTAAAGCCACCATCTGCAGTGCCAGCATCCCATATGTACACCCATTCTAGTCCCAGCTGCTCCACTTCTGATCCAGCTCTCTGCTATGACCTGGGAAAGCAGTAGAAGATGGCCCAAGTGCTTGGGCCCCTGCACCCACATGGGAGACCTGGAAGAAGCTCCTGGCTCCTGGCTTCAGATCAGCACAACTCTGGCCATTGCGGTCATCTGGGGGGTGAACCAGCAGATGGAAGATCTCTCTCTCTCTCTCTCTCTCTCTCTCTTTCTCTCTTTCTCTCTTTCTCTCTCCCTCTCCCTCTCTCAGCCTCTGCCTCTCTGTAACTCTGCTTTTCAAATAAATAAAAAAAGTGCTTTCACGTACATGAGAAAAATCGTGATTTGAAATTTATGCACAATGGGAACATTCAATATAGTAGAAATAGAAAAATGTGGATATGAACCAACTTCAGAACAGTGCATAGAAAGGAAGGAAGAATGAGATCCAGAAGGAGAGTAAGTTAATACTTTGTTTCTGAAGGCAAAGAAGGATGGAAGGGAAGGAAGGAAATAATCTGGAGCAAATAAGAAAAAATACAGCATTGTTACTGAGGGTTGAATGGCAATGATTATAACACTAAAATTTATTGATCCCTTAGTAGATAAATACTAGCACTGTTCTGACAGTTCTACAAGCACTACTTTATTTAGCCCTTAAAAAAAAACCTAGGAGGTAGCTACTCTTAGTATCCCTGTTTAATAGATGGGGAAATAAAGGCAGATTCCTAGGTAATAGACACCGTGGTGTTTCAAACATAGGTTCTAGGAGTTGACTACTTAGAGAGTGTTTTATTATCTTCTATACTATTAAAACTTTTATAAATTTAAATTATTGCATAGAGTATGGTCTTAACAAGGTCTAAAAATCCATATTAAAAAAGACTGACAGAGGATTTGGCAATGTGGCTTAATAGGTTGGGCCTCCTCCTGTGGCATTAGCATCCCATAACGGTGCCAGTTCATGTCCCGACTGCTCCTCTTCCAAACCAGCCCCCTGCTAATGGCCTGGGAAAAGCAATGGAAGATTGCCCTAGTACTGGGGCCCCTGTACCACATGAGAGAGCTGGAAGAGGCTCCTGGCTCCTGGCCATTGTGGCCATTTGGAGAGTGAACCAGTGGATGGAAGATCTCTCTCTCTCTCTTTCTCTGTCTCTCCCTCTCTCTGTCTGTACTCTGCCTCTCAAATAAATAAACAAATCTTTAAAAAAAGACTGAGAGGATAGATCAAAATATTAATAGTGGTGTTTTCTGAATAATATGGACATGGGTTTTTTTCTATTTCTTTATATCTTTATGCTCCTTCAAATTTTTATAGAAAACATGTATTCAATTTTTGAAATAAACTATATTTTTAAGAGAGTAGACTAATTAAGCTACATTTTTATCATATTCTACATTTTACACTTCTGTCTTGGTCATAACTTGGAAGAGGTATGGGAAATTGTGGAGGATAAATAGTATTCTAAAAGAAACAAGAGATGATTTCAAAAAATGGAAAATAGGTCATATGAGGAAGGCTCCATTATAGTGTTTTGATTTACTTTCTCTAGGTCCATGAAAGCCTTTTTTCACAGAATAATATATCTCCCTTGCTGTCCATTTCCCTCAAGGATCAAATCAAAACTATTTGTAGTTAAAAGAGAAAAAAATTTACTTGGATATAGAGTTAAACTTACTGTAAGAGGTTGTAGAATATTCAGAGAATGCTGTAGTAACCAGGATTCTCCAGAGAAGCAGAAAAATAGTGTGTGTATATGGATGGATGGATGGATGGATGGATGGACAGACAGTAGATATTAGTTCTAGGAATTGGCCCACACAATTAGGAAGGCTTAGAAGTCCCACAGTCTGCCTTCCTCAGGCTGGAGACCCAGGAAAGCCAGTGGTGTCATTAAGCCCAAAGCCAAAGGCCTGAGAACCAGGAGCTCAGATGTCCGAGGACAAGAGAAGATGGATGGACACCTGCGACAGAATTTTGCCATTCCTCTGCCTTGTTACACTCTAGGGTCCTCACTGGATTGGGTGATGCCTGCACACCTTGGCGAGCATGGATTTTCTTTATTCAATCTTCTGATTCAAATGCCTATCTCGTCAAGAAACATCTTCACAGGCACGCCCATAAATAATGTCAAACCAGCTATCTGGGAAGCCCTTTGCCAAGTCAAGCTGACACAAAAAATTAACCACCACAAATACGAAGGCAAGAAAACTTGTATTTTAAATTGAGACTCCTCTGTTTACTGGTTGTGTTATCTTGGGAACCTGACCTGATTACCTGTGACTTTAGTTTCTTCATCTGTAAATTACAACTGAAATGCTTGACATTGTAGGATGGGTATACAATTAGTGTACATCGGGAGTTCATGTGCCCAAAGCACCCACCATAGTATTGCTTACAAATGCTCCTTTCCTGAACTGTTTATACCAACATTTCTCCTCTGGAATCCAAAATCTCTTCAGGAAGGGAGATGCCTCTAATGCCTTCTTAGACCAGAAGTTTTCTCTGAGATTGTTTATGTTTTCTTTTTTTCATTTTGATGATTATCAACAAATAATTTGTGTACATTCTAGATGACTTTTTATGTTGAGCTGTAGCCTAAACTTTCACTCTTTTTGCTTGTCCTTGAGTTAATGATCTCAAAGGCACTTTCTTCCCTGCATGACAGCCACACTGGTACCCTTGTTGCTTCAACCTAACAGGATGCGCTTCTACCTCAGGGACTCATAATTGTTCTCTCGGCCCACATCTCTCCCTCTCTCTTCAGATAGTTGCTCAAATGCCATGTCCCAGGGAGGAAACTAATTTCCTGCCTTTCTAAAATCCTTGACACTCCCTTTCTCCTTTTCTTGCTTTTCTCCCCATCATCTTGCATGTTGCATGTTTTACTTACTGTCTATTTCTCTTCACTAAAATAGAATCTCTATGAAAATAGGATTTGTTTTTGCTTTTAATTGTTATATTTCCAGATCTACTATATTGGCACTCAGTAAATATGGACTGCATGAATGAATGCACATATAATCATCTTAAATGAAAGGAATTGTTTTTATTGCTAATATGAAATGTTTCAGACCTTCGGAAATTTATTTAACAGTTTCTAAAATGCATCCAAAGCTTAATTTCATGAACAAAGGATCACATGCAGATAATAGAATCCACTTTGTCCAGTTTAAGGAGAAAAATTACTACATATTTCTCTCATTACATAATATAGTACATGTATATCAGAGAGTTTCTTGGAAATCTGGTAAACCAAGCTTGGATCATGGAACCAAGTGAATCATATCTAGGAATGACTATCTACCAACAAAAAGACTACTTCGGTGGAATTTCCACTACAGCCTCCACGTACCACTCAAACTTACTTGCCCACTGGAGCAGGAGAACTCAAGGGCCCTGTTGCTATGCTTGCCAGAAGAGTTAATCTATGCTCATGCACCTGCTGCTTCATACTGCTCACTCACTCCTTCCCAGTCTCATGTAAATGTGTTTCCGTGGCAAGCCCTAGTTTTAACACAGAATCGAGCTACATGGAGCCTTGGTCATGTTTTACCTGCTTAATCCCTTTGGTTCAGGATGGCACACTAAAAATGGAACCGAATGGATGTAAGAGAATCAAACTGCAATTTCTGCAGCAGTCCACCCTCTGTCACTCAACATGCACAAACACTCAGGTCTGCATTAAATTTTCATCTCTGGGTGATGTTCATTTCTCTTCTAGTTCAGTGACACTCCTATCCTGATATCCTGAAATCTGTTGGGTAAATTATAAAGTTAAATACCACCAACCCATCATATATTAAAAACTAAGGATTTGCTATTCAGCAATAAAAGTAGATGAACTATTGCCACACATTATAACTTGAATAAATCTCAAAGGCAATGTACTGATGGAAAGGAGCTGGACTCAAAAGGTTTTATACACCACATGATTCCACTTATATTGCCTTCTGAAAAAGATAAAACTATAGTGAGGGGCAGATGTTTGGCCCAACAGTTGAGATGATACATTCCATACCAGAATGCCCAGTTTGAAGCCCAGCTCCCCTTCTGAGACAGCTTCCTGCTCATGCACACCCCTAGGAAGCAGCAGTTGATGACTCAAGTACTTGGGTCCTTGCCACCCACATGGGGACCTCCTCACTTTGGTCTAGCCCAGTCCTAGCTGTTGCGGGCATTTGGGCAGTGAACCAGCAGATGGGAGATTCCTCTGTGTCTTTCCTTGTGTCACTCTGCCTTTCAAATAAAATAAACATCACTAATTTTTTTATTTAAAAAACTACAGTAGGGGCCAGCACTGTGGCCTAGTAGGCCAAGCCTCCACCTGTGGTGCTGGCATCCCATATGGGTGCCAGTTCATTTCCCAGCTGCTCCTCTTCCAGTCCAGCTCTCTGCTTATGGACTAGGAAGGCAGTGGAAGAAGGCCCAAGTGCTTGGGCCCCTGCACCCATGTGGGAGACCCAGAAGAAACTTCTGGCTCCTGGCTTCAGATCAGCTCATTTCCAGCCACTGCAGCCATTTGGGGAGTGAACCAGCAGATGGAAGACCCTTCTCTCTGTCTCTCCCTCTCTCTGTCTACAACTCTATAATTTATATAATATGTTTATAGTAATATTATGTTATATATTTACATTATATATTTATATAAAGAAATAATAAACAAAACTATAATGATAGATATTTGTGGTAATCAGGAGTTGTCAGGGGTTGGGGTGATGATAAGGAGATAGAACCACAAATGGCTAACACAAGGGAGATTTTTATAGGTAATGAGACTTTTGTGTCTTAACTGTGGTAGTGGTTACCACGTGTCAAAATTATCCACATGTGTTAAAATTAATAGGATTTGCACCAAAAATGTCAATTTTACTGTATGTTCATTTAAAAATTAAATATTTAGAAAAGCAGTGAAATTTAATGAATACAAATGTGGACAATATGTTCAGTTATATAGACAGTACATATTAATTTTGAAAAGCAAGGAAAATTAGATATGAGAAACATTAATGTATAATTTTTTTAATCTTTTATTTAATGAATATAAATTTCCAAAGTACGACTCATGGGTTACAATGGCTTCCCCCCGCCCATACCGTCCCTCCCACCCACAACCCTCCCCTTTCCCACTCCCTCTCCCCTTCCATTCACATCAAGATTCATTTTCGATTATCTTAATATACAGAAGATCAGCTTAGTATACCTTAAGTAAGGATTTCAACAGTTTGCTCCCACACAGAAACATAAAGTGAAAAATAATAGATGATTTTTTTTAAATGATGATGAAATCAGATCAGACCTATTGTCATGTTTAATCCCAGTGAGAGTCAAGTTGGGAATTGATAATTTCTTTTTTTTTTTTTTTTACAGAAGATCAGTTTAGTGTACATTAAGTAAAGATTTCAATCGTTTGCACCCCCATAGAAACACAAAGTGAAATATACTGTTTGAGTACTCGTTATAGCATTAAGCCTCAATGTACAGCACATTAAGGACAGAGATCCTACATGAGGAGTAAGTGCACAGTGACTCCTGTTGTTGACTTTACAAATTGACACTCCTGTTTATGGCATCAGTAATCTCCCTATGCACCAGTCATGAGTTTCCAAGGCTATGGAAGCCCCTTGAGTTCTCCGACTCTTATCTTGTTTAGACAAGGTCATAGTCAAAGTGGAGGTTCTCTCCTCCCTTCAGAGAAAGGCACCTCCCTCTTTGAAGACCTGTTCTTTCCACTGGGATCTCACTCACAGAGATCTTTTTGCCAGAGTGTCTTGGCTTTCCATGCCTGAAATACTCTCATGGGCTTTTCAGCCAGATCCGAGTGCCTTTAGGGCTGATTCTGAGGCCAGAGTGGTATTTAGGACATCCGCCATTCTATGAGTCTGCTGAGTATCTCACTTCCCATGTTGGATCACTCTCCCCTTTATTTATTCTATCGGTTAGTGTTAGCAGGTACTAGACTTGTTTATGTGCTCCCTTTGACTCTTAGTCCTTTCATTATGATCAATTGTGAACTAAAATTGATAACTTGGAATAGTGAGATGGCATTGGCACATGCCACCTTGATGGGATTGAACTGGAATCCCCTGGTATGGAGAAACATTAATGTATAATTATACACATAGAAGATAATACAGCCACTAAAATAATTTTTCATTTCTGCAGATGTTTTGGGGATTATCTCTGGTGTTGATAACTTTCTTCTTCCATGTTCCTTTTGTGCTCAGCACAAGTTTCAGCTGATCATGATTCTTTGTCCAGCAGAATAATCCAAAGCAAAAGTCTCCGTGGTCTGAGCCTTGGTCCTGACCACATGGGTTGCTGTCATCATCCATTAGCTTTTCTCACTAGGAGGCACTCCAGAGGAGCTTCATCTTAAGAAACCAGAGTAAACTTCCGCAGTAAACTCTTCTTCTTGGTAGTTCATTGGCAAGAGAAGCCTAAAAAGTGAGTAGCAGTTTCAACTTCCAGTTCAGTCGTGTCATTAGTGGTAAACTATTTCTCCACTAAATACTAAGTCCTCCAATCTAGCACAGAGTCTAGAGTCATTTTTGGAAAGCAAAAATTTTGTACATTGGTCTTGGAGTATGATCATGAGAAATACCACCCCACTTCATACCTCAGTTTTGATTTTGCAAGAAAATATTAGTCATTAGTTCAGAAAATGGACTTTATTCTGAAGACACCACCCTAATGTCAAAAGGTTTCATTTCTCAGCTGACATAGTAAAGAAGTCTTCATTAGATCATTAAGCAACGCCAGGTTTTGTGGAAATAACAGTGACCTTCAAGAGCACTAGCCTTAATTATTTTGCTATAAAATGAGTTGCTTGATTAAAAGCCATGTTATGTGAAAAGGCATGATGCAAATAAGGTATTTATGAAGTCAACGGAAACAGCATGATAGCCTAGAAAAACAAATCAGATCCAGAGCAAGTGTTTCATGTAGTAAGAACAGAATGCTATTCACTGAACAATGGAGAAGACCCAATATGGTCACCCAGAAGGCAGGCTTGTCCCTTCATCATGGCATGCAATACTGAGGGTTCACTATTAGTCTCCACTGCTGGCAGATTGGGCACTCAGTCATAAGAGTAGCCTAGTCAACCTTGGAGAGAGGCCATCAATTTTTTCATTGAGACATGTAATCTTCATTGCTATTATAATGGGCTATTGTTTATAAGCACACTGATGGAGTAAGGTCACCAGGCAAAGTTGACTGGCATCAACAGGATAGGTCATCTGGTTCACTTGGTTCTTCAACATTCTGTAAAGATTCACATGGGACATTAATATTCTCACATGCTGGGCCAATTTCAAAAGGTTCATTCACTAATCTTCCACTAATCCTCCTTCTCAACAAACATCCAAGTCTATTTCTCCCAACTTCTTTTCCATGTGATCAAACTTTTAACTATTTCCCATGAACTGATATAGATCTGACATCATGCCACCTTCTTCCACATGAAGTACACCATAAGGTTATATCCATTGGAGACTCTTCCCCTTTGTCCTCCAAGGCTACTCGTGGTTTATTTGTTAATCTCTACAAAAGCAGAGGGCTGGTGCTTGTTTTTTTTTAAACATAATTCTAAGGCTATGGAGCATGAACTGAAAAGCAAGGAAAAATTAAATTACCTGGAAACAGAATGTTATGCTGAATGAGATAGTAAATGTCAATACAATTTTTCCTGTGAGACACATTGTTCAAAGAATGCCTGCAATAGCAAGCTTGTTTGTAAACTATATACCCAATATTTACATGACTATTAACTAATATTGACCATACGTGGGACAGAGGCATTGCAGGTATTACAACTGAGTCATCAGAAATCCTGTGACCAATAATTCTTCTAGCTATTTTATCAACTTCCACATTTTAAAACCAATGCAATATGATTGGCATGCACAGATTCTGCAAATACATTTGCCCAGATAGCTTCAATAAAAGCAATGGGAGAAACAAGTTTTTGCCCTTAAAGAACAAAAATAGGCAGTTCTTGGGGCCAGCGCTGTGGCGCAGTGGGTTGGCACCCTAGCCTGAAGTGCCAGCATGCCATATGGTCGCCAGTTCAAGACCTAGCTGTTCCACTTCCCATCCAGCTCTCTGCTATGGCCTGGGAAAGCAGTGGAAGATGGCCCAAGTCCTTGGGCCCCTGCACCCGCGTGGGAGACCCAGAAGAAGCTCCTGGCTCCTGGCTTCGGATGGGCACAGCTCCTGCCATTGCGGCCAATTGGGGAGTGAACCAGCAGATGGAAGACCTCTCTCTGCCTCTCCTCTCTCTGTAACTGACTTTCAAACAAATAAATAAATCTTTAAAAAAAAAAAAAAAGAATAGGCAGTTCTTACTTAGTGTGGGAAACTTCAGTCAAATAATCTGAAAGAAAAGACTAGGTGACTAAGCACAAGTTTTAAGAAAGCTTTTAGATGTTGATGTAAAGAAATCAACAGAACCACAGAATCTGAAGAAAGGATTGGCCTTTAAACATCTCTGAGCCAAATCCCCTCTCAAATCCCCAAATCTTCTCTGAAACCCTCCCTCAAATGACTTTTCAGTTTAAAAACAATACTTCAATGATGAAGAAATCAGCCACTAGCTTCCAAGGTAGCCATCCTATCCTTAGCTCCAGCAAAAAGAATGGCTTTCTCAAGTGGAGCCAAAACCTTGTCTCCCATTGTCATAATTCTAACTGAAGGGTCCTCACAGGCTAGCTCATCCTCTTCCAATGATGAGCCTTCAGGTAGCTTCCTCCCTCATCTTCCCTTCCCTAGGATAAACATCCTCCACGACTTCCATCATTATTCACGTAATTTGATTCTACACACTTCAGTTTTCCAATAATTCTGTTAAAATTTACATTCCAATCAATATAATAGTCCAAACTTGGTATGCTGTAGAGTAGATGTATAATTTCCCTATCTGAGAGAAGTTGTAGTTCTATTTTTGCAATTTAATATAAAGGTAGATTTTCTGCAAGTCACACTAATGTTCAGTGTAATTGCTTAAATCCATTAAGAGCTCACTGGGCGCCAAGCACCTCCAAGAGGGCCTCACATGCATCATCTCATTTAATTCTTGTAATAACTACATATGAGGTAGATACTATTTTTATCTTGACTTTCAGAGGAGGAAAATGAAGCTTAAGAAGAATAAATGAGCCGGCGCCGTGGCTCAATAGGCTAATCCTCCACCTTGCGGCGCCGGCACACCGGGTTCTAGTCCCGGTTGGGGCGCCGGATTCTGTCCCGGTTGCCCCTCTTCCAGGCCAGCTCTCTGCTGTGGCCAGGGAGTGCAGTGGAGGATGGCCCAGGTGCTTGGGCCCTGCACCCCATGGGAGACCAGGAAAAGCACCTGGCTCCTGGCTCCTGCCAGGATCAGCGCGGTGCGCCGGCTGCAGCGGCGGCCATTGGAGGGTGAACCAACGGCAAAGGAAGACCTTTCTCTCTCTGTCTCTCTCTCTCACTGTCCACTCTGCCTGTCAAAAAAAAAAAAAAAAAAAAAAAAAAAAGAAGAATAAATGCCTTACCCAAGGTCAAATATCACCTAAGTATTACAATTTGGATTCTATTCAAAGATTTCTGGAAAAGTAGTTAGTGACACCCATTGAGTATTCATTCTGTGCCAGCATTGTGCCCTAACCCTTAGCTCTATGGGAACAATTACATCCCAGTTTTAAACATAAGGAAACAGAAGCTTAGAAAGGTATAGCAATATAGTTAGAAATTAAGAACTAGGTTACCTGAATAACTTTATATACCCAGGCTCAAAGTCTTACAAAATTAATCTTAGTGGATTAAATGCATCATTGTACCCCATCAAAATGTTTAGAGAGCCTCACTTTATCATCTAAACTATTTTTATCCCTGCTATTTTATAACCACAACTCTTATAATAAAGGCTTCCATGTGTTCAAGTTGCCAACAAATTATACCACATGGAAGAAGGCCTAGGAAAGTTATCCATAAGCCACTAGAAACCTTTTTCCAGATGCCATCAATCTACTCGTCTGACTATATCAGCAGTCATTCAACTTCTAATACACTGTCTAGCCCAGTGTATATTTCTCCACTTTGTCCACAAGAATATGATGAGTTTAAGTTTTCTACTTAAATATAGACTTGTCATCCTAGTTCAAACATAGGAACCCTTTCCAAAAATATCCTATTTGTGTGAAGTAATTTAGGGATCACTCTTCGATCTTACTGATTACCATTTCTTCTGCAAAAATGAATCATGTTTGAAGAAACAAAACACTAAATTATTTTTATCCTTACATTGTTTACATACTGATGATAGTGTATATTTATTCACGTAATTATGTACAGCACTTTCTGCATCATCAACATCAAATTCGAGTTCTAGGGTCTTCTCATTCTTCTGACTTTATTTCAGTAAGGCAATGTGACAACGTGTTGCATTTTAAAATCCATATTTGCAATCTTGATCTCTCGGGCATTTTTAAGATCAACAGAATAATTGTGGGGTTGTGTTTGCATTTCCCACTTTGCTAAACTGATGGTTTCACTAATTTGTTGATTGAATTGCCCATCGACATAAGTGAATTCTCTTCCCTTGAAATTCATCCAAAAGCTTTTGATAGATAGATGTTTGGCACCTGAGTAATAATCCTTTAAGATCTCAAATGTGTCATGCAGTCTCCCCTGGCTTTGAAATGCCATAATACAGTCTACAGATTTGGCAACTTCCTACTGCTTTGATTTCATTGTTTAGCATTCAGTATCCCTTCTTTGTACAAAAATATTTCATTTCAGTTGTGCACTGCAGTGTTACCTCTTTTTAAAACAATGAAAGCAACATTAGAGACTCAAATGTAAGTTAAAAGCCAAGCTTTTAGCTACTACAGCCATTGTGGAAGGCAGTATGAAGATACCTCAGAAATCTGAAAATAGATCTACCATATGACCCAGCCATCCCACTTGTGAGAATTTACCCAAATGAAATGAAATCAGCATATGGAAGTTATCCATACCCCCATGTTTATTGCAATTCAACTCACAAGAGCTAAGATATGGAATCAACCTAGATGTCCATCAACTGATGACTGGATAAATTGTGCTATATAGAAAGAGTATAGAATATTACTCAGCCATTAAAAAAAATGAAATCCTGTCTTTTGCAACAAAATGGATGTAATGGAAACCATTATACTTAGTGAAATAAGCCAGTCCCCAAAAGACAAAAACCATATGTTTCCTCTGATCTGTGTTAACTGAGTACCCAAAAAATGAATTGTATATGAGTAAAACTGACATTTTGAGATTCAATGATTGTTTACAGCCCTTGTCTCTACTGTGTTTTTTTCTTCTTACTATTTGTTGAATTCTTAGTGTAGGGTTAATCTTATGAGTATAGAATAGACAGAGATTAGGTCATTGTAAAAATTAAAGGAAGAGGGGGTCAGTGCCGTGGTATAGTAGGTAAAGCTGCCGCCTGCAGTGTCTGCATCCCATATGGGCACCCATTCGAGTCCATGCTGCTCCACTTCTGATCCAGCTCTCTGTTATGGCCTGGAAAAGCAGTAGAAGATGACCCAAGTCCTTGGGTCCCTGCACCCACATGGGAGACCCAGAAGACACTCCTGGCTCCTGACTTCGGATAGGCACAGCTCCAGCTGTGAACCAGCAGATGGAAGACCTCTCTCTCTCTCTCTTTCTCTCTCTCTCTCTCTCTGCCTCTCCTTCTCCTTCTGTATAACTCTAACTTTCAGATAAATAGATAAATCTTTTTTAAAAATTAAAGGAAGAAATGAAAAGGAAGAAGGAGGGAGGTTAAGAAGGTGGATGGGAGGGAAGGTAGGGTGGGAAGTATTACTATGTTCCTAAATCTGTATACATAAAATGTGTTCACCTTAAAAATTTAACAATAAAAAACATTTTAAAAAGCCAGGCTTTTGAATGCTATCACATAGGACTGACTATATTATGACTCACAAAGATAACAACCACTAAGCAGCACAGGAGCAGAGTGTGTGTCTTTTCACATTGCTTTTTTGGGAAACATTCAGATTTCAAACATGCTAAAATTTGATAGATATGTAACTCTGACTGTTGAAGAGGAAATAATAATTGTACTCATTATGGAGTTCAGGTCCCAAATTGTGCCCATATTTCAAACAATACAGAAGTGAGACCTTTCAGTACTAAATTGATTGCTGTTCTCTGTTAACTATTTACAGCCTAAAACAGAAGATGAACTGTTTGATTAAAAAGAAACAAAAGTCATACATCTAATTCTAATATTACAAAATACATTATTTAAAATACTTTGTTTTTAACTGAACACCAAATTTCTCTTCCCATATTTTTGTAAAGCTGGTATTACATCTACTGTCCTGTCCCAATTAGTTTTATCTTAAATATATCTCTAATGCTATTATTTCTTTGAGATATAAAAGGTCACTTTCCTTTTCTAAAACACAGAATTATTCAACACAGCTTAATAACTGCACTGTTAATGTAATCCTTACTATGCCTCTGAGAGAAAATGCTTCTTGACATAGATTCAGACCAAGCTGGCATTTGTAATGTTAATGTATTTTGCCTGAGAAAGACTCATCTGTGTCTGTGTCCCATGTGTGAGACAGATCCTAATGAGCATCTGGTAATAGTAGAGAAAGACACATTCTCATTTTCTACCCTGATTCAGAAATAAAAATTACACCTGCCATTTGCATGTTCCTTTGGTAATTCTCTGATCCTTACCATTTGTAAAATAGGCCTTGAATTTTTATACCACCAATCCTGACTGGCATGTAATGATTCTGTTTCTTTTTAAAATAAGATGGCCTAAGTCATTTATATGTATGTTCTGTTAAAATATCATTACTTAAAAAAATAAAGTAACCAAAATTGCCTGAGCTAGAACCCGATCTACTTTTTCATTTTAAAATGAGAAAGAAAAAAATAGTAACTCAAATATTATGTCCTCAGGATTACAACTTGGGCTTGAGTCTTATTCATAAATTGAAATATCACGATGTGACTTCAAATCTATTCAAAAGTTAGGTAAATTTTTTCTAAGCTATGGAAGATGTTGTATACAACATTGACCCATCATCAGAAATGGAGATTATTCAAATCAGAAACTGAATAAGACATAATCTTTTACTTGCTTCTCACTCTCATACTTCAAGTTATTCTCAATTTGCCTCTGTTCATAACTGCCATAGTTCAACAGAATAAATGTTGATCCTACCATTAATCTCCCAGAAATGACAAGGAATGTATAAAATTGAGATGCCTATGAGCCTATTAATAAATTGAATTAGTATTGTTCTTAAAGATTACATTATATATACCATATTTTTAAACTTTTTATGGAAATTGATTTGATAAAATTGTTTATCTTATAAATAATATAAGCATATTATATGATAACATATCAAATAATAAACTAGTCCCCTTCCTAACTTCAGCTTGCTTAGCCTAGAATTCATGGCCTTCCAAGACATAGCCTCAATCCTGCTTTTCATTTGAATCATTAACCAACTCCCTAGGTCACCTACAATCCTGCCAGGTGCAGATACCTAAAGATACTCTTGGACTCCCACACCCTTGCCCATGCTCTGTATTCCTTCTACCAGGAATGACCTTTCACTCCTCTCTCCAGGGTTAGCCTGTGGATGCAGATCAAATGTCACCTCTTCAAAGTGCTTTGCTTAATTGCCCCAGTTGGGTAGGGGCATTTAATTTATAACATTTGGATTAAATTCGTCACATTTCTATAAAGATTTTGGAATCCAGGGAACTTTCAATGTACTTGTTGATGTCTTCTGTGATTAACACAGATGGTGTTATACCATATCATATAACAGAGTAAATATATATATATACCATATCATATAACAGAGTAAATATATATATATATACCATATCATATAACAGGGTAAATATATATATATACCACATCATATAACAGAGTAAATATATATATACCATATCATATAACAGAGTAAATATATATATATACCATATCATATAACAGAGTAAATATATATAGGTATATACCCCATATTATATAACAGAGTAAATATATATATACCATACCATATAACAGAGTAAAGATATATATATACACCATATCATATAACAGAGTAAATATATATATATATACCACATCATATAACAGAGTAAATATATATATACCATATCATATAACAGAGTAAATATATATAGGTATATACCCCATATTATATAACAGAGTAAATATATATATATATATACCATATCATATAACAGAGTAAATATATATATATATATACCATATCATATAACAGAGTAAATATATATATACCATATCATATAACAGAGTAAATATATATATATATATACACCATATCATATAACAGAGTAAATATATATGAGAGTAAATGGATAAAGGTCTGATCTATGATCTTTTTTTGACACTCTTATATTCATAAAGAATTTCCCCACATTCTTTCCACACTAATCTTAACTTTATAGGAGGAATAAATGATTTTCAACGACTCTCAAAAACTCTCTTTTGCATTACTATAACACACTTCCTGACCAACTCGTCAATTGAAAACAATTAAAAATTTATTTTTAAATCCATTTATGTGTTAACAAGAAAGCTCAGCCAAAAAGGAAGCGGAATTGGGAATCTAGAGAGGTAAGCTAAGCTTGAATCTTTCACTTGAGGACATCTGCTCATGAAGGTGAACTTCGGCTTCTGTGTCTGCAGGTACCAGGAGATAAATCCTGGGAAGAACAGACCAGCCTAGGAAGCTAATAAGAGATGCCTTAATAAATCAGGAACCCCAAAGGCCTAAACCCTTGAGGTATACGTGAACTAGAAATAAATCCAGGGGACAGCAAGGAAAATTGCCTATTACAAAACATGGCATTGGGTGGAAAGAAACATAAAATTGCCCCCTTGGAATTCATATCCACAAGTTGGCCCTCGCCTGAATTTGAGGCCCAATCTCATGCTCCCTGGGCATGTCAAAAATCACCTCAGACAACAAAACTGATGATGTTTCTGTGTTGGAGGAATTCCCCTATTCCCGCCACTCCACCATGTTTGGCAGAAGCAAATGCCAATTAATACTCAATGGAAATATAAATTGTCAATATAGTCAAAATGATCAAACACATAAAATGTCAAAAAAATGAACTTATTGAAACTCACAAGACAAATGAGGAAGTATGTCATCTGAAGTGAGAGGTAACAGAAGGCAAAACAGCAGAGTTGGACATATGAGATTTCAGATGCTGAAATTATAAAATGCAGCAGGAAGGGAGAGAAGGAGGGAATGAAATAGAACATTTAGAAATTCAAGATATAATACTAATCAAAATTAAAAACTAAATACATTTTCCTTTACCATTCTCTTTCCCTTTCCCTCATCCAGGCCAAATGTTCAGGATTGATAATGTTTTTGATGAGTAAAATTCCTTTACCTGATGCATGAAACAACCACGACTGAACATGGCAGTGTTGAACTTAGTGATAAGAGCATTCCATTTGAGATGAGGAAAATGATCAGAATGCCCACTTATTCAAACATTACTAGAACCACTGTTCAGTACCAAAAAGAAATACAATAAAATACACAATAGAAATAATGAAAAGGAAAAAATTAAAACATTATTTGCAAATGATTTTTTTTTAATTTTTTTTGAGAAGCAGAGTTAGGAGAGACCGATAGAATTCCCCTCTACTGGATCACCCCCCTAAATGCTCACAACAGGTAGGGCTGGGTCAGGGCAAAGGTTAGGAGCAAAGAGATAGAAACTCAAACCAGGTCTCCCACAGAGGTGACAGGAACCCAGTTACTAATGGAACCATCACTGCTGCACCCAGGGTCTGGACTGATGGGAAACTGGAGTCAAAGCCAGAGCTGGGAATCAAACCCAGGCACTGCAACATGGGACGCAGGCATCTTAACTGCTAGGCTAACTCTGCCTCCTGACAATTTTTAAAAAGATTTTATTTATCTGAGAGGCAGAGTTACAGTGAGAGGGAGAAACAGAGAGAAAGGTCTTCCATCCGCTGGTTAAATCCCCAAATGGCCGCAATGCCGAAGCTGAGGCAATCTGAAGCCAGGAGCCTGGAGCTTCTTCCGGGTCTCCCATGCAAATACAGGGGCCCAAGCACTTGGGCCATCTTCTACTGCTTTCCCAGGCCATAGCAGAGAGCTGGATTGGAAGAGGAGCAGCTGAAACTAGAACCAGCAGCCATATGGGATGCTGGCACCACAGGCGGAGGATTAACTCACTGTGCCACAGTGCCAGCCCCCTGATATAATTTTTAATTTAAAAAAATCCAACAGAATCTATAGTGTTTGGCCTACAGTTAAGATAATCACATTCCATATCAGAGAACCTGAATTCAAGTCCTGACTGCAGTCAGCATTCTAGCTACCCACCAATCCTGGGAGGCAGCAGTGATGGTTCAATTAGTTGGGTCACTGCCATCCATGTGGATAACATGGGTTGAGTTCCTGGATCCTGACTTCAGCCTGGCCCATTCTCAGCCATTTTGGGCATTTGGGGAATGAACCAGCAGATATGAACTAACTCTCTCTCTCTCTCTCTCTCTGGCAAATAATATTTAAAAAAAAAAAAAAAACAGGTTAGTAGGGGTCGGTGCTGTGGCTCACTTAATTAATCCTCTGCCTGCAGCGCGAGCATCCCATATGGGCACCAGGTTCTAGTGCCAGTTGCTCCTCTTCCAGTCCAGCTCTCTGCTATGGCCTGGGAAGGCAGTAGAGGATGGCCCAAGTGTTTGGGCCCTGCACCCGCGTGGCAGACCAAGAGGGAGCACCTGGCTCCTGGCTTCGGATCAGTGCAGCACTGGCCATAGCGGCCATTTGGGGGTGAACCAATGGAAGGAAAACCTTTCTCTCTGTCTCTCTCTCTCTCTCACTGCCTAACTCTATCTGTCAAATAAATTTAAAAAAAAAAAGGTGATTAAATATACAGAGTAAAAAAATCTATATATAGAAACCTATACACAAGCAGCAGATATTTGGAAAAGGAAGTTTTTAAACTAAAATAACAATATATGGAATACTGAGATATAAATTTAGTAAAAATATACAAGACCATTATTGACAAAAATATAAAACCATACTGAAATACATTAAGGGAGACCTACATAAAGAGTTATATAATTTCATGAATTAAAACACTGAATACCAAGAAGAAATTAAGTTATAATTGATATGTAAAGTAAATTTAGTGAAAATAAAAACTCCAACAGGATTATAAAATGCATGCATGTTTAGAAATTAACATGTTTAGTACAAAATTTTTATTGAGGCTAGAAGGCCAAAAATTGTGAAGATGTAATTCTATTGAGTAAGAAAAAAGTTATGAAGACCTTCTCTACTGTCAAGTTACATTATAACATTACAGAAGTTAAAATCAAATGGTATTGACATGATTGACAATTAGACAAATGGAACAGAATAAAGAGTTTAGAAATAGCAATATATTAATCATTTGATATATGATCATGATGGTATTGGAAACTGGTGGAAAATAAATGGACTTTATACTAGGGCTGGAACAATTGGGTATCCATAGGGGGAAAATGATATTGTATCCATCCCCACCTGATACTATAATAAACAATCAATTTCACTTTGGTTAAATATCTACATTCTACTGTAAAATCTATTATTAGAATATAATACAGGAAAATATTTCATATCCCCATTTTGGAAAAAATTCTTAAATAAAATGTACACACATAGAGGAAATTATTAATAATACTGAAAAATAAAACTAAGAACTTTTGTTCTTCAAAAGGTACCATAAAAAGATTACAAACAAACAAAAATACACAAATCAGAACAGCATATTCCTAGAAAAAGAGTTTGCAGCCAGAATATATAACTAATTCTTTTGAAACACTAAGAATGAAAAAAAAACTATGAAGTCTTTAAACACACGTCCAACAGATTTAACTTATCGACTATATACAAATGCTTTCTAAATATCCTGCTCAGTGCCCTAGCCACATGTTTCAACTAACTTAGCACTGAAATCATCTTTTTCCTTAAACCATTCATCCCAGCTGAACACTTACAGTTGCACTGGACATTCAACTTACTTTGCTTTCCATGTTCCGTTATTCACTGAGCAGTCAGTTCTCCTCGTAATTTCCATGTGCTATAATGATTCACAGCCTCATTTTCTTGAACCTCCGATAAACTTCTAATCAGTTTCTCTGCCTCAAATGTATATTCACGTCCTTCCTGCTTCCTGTTTAACAGGTCTATATCATCTCAACCATTATTTATGTTCAAATGAAAACGCGTTTTGTGGGGATTAGGGCCGGTTTCCTGTAACATGGCAGGGCCCATCGCCCGGGAGACAAATAAGTACTGAGATTACCGAGACTAGACTAAACTACTGGAACTGCTAAGACTAACTCTATGCATCTGATCTCCCACCATATGGCGCTGAGAGGGAGTAAACAACTTCCACACAGCTGCCTCACCAATTCGACTAACAAGCTGCAGGAGCTGATCCTGCCCCTGATTGGAGGAGAGCAGCGTGCTCAGCGCGTGGGGAGAGAACGCCAGCAGAGTTGGGATTGGTGGGAGAGGACTATAAAGGAGGAGAGAGACAACATGCAGGAGGAACATCTGAGGAACCCCTGAGAGAGCCGGCAGTGTGCCGCTCCTCCACTGAAGCGGGGGAAACGGCGGGGGGCCGCCCCTCCATGGAGGCGGGGGGAGCGGCAGCTAATCCAGGGAGGACCGGGGGAAGAAACAACAGCAAATCCTGTGGGGAGCAACCTGGACTAGACTAAGTTACTGGAATTAAGACTTATTCTATGCATCTGCTCTCCCACAATATGGCGCTGGGAGAGGAGAAAACAGCTTCTACACAGCTGCCTCCAGTTCAACCAATAAACAGCAGGACCTGCTCCTGATTGGAGGAGAGCAGCGTACTCGGCGTGTGGGTAGCAGAGTTGGGATTGGCGGAAGAGGACTATAAAGGAGGAGAGAGACAACATGCACCAGGAACATCTATCTGAAGGAACACCTGTGCAGCCCCCGAGAGAGCCGGCCGGCGGTGTGCCGCTCCCCCGCAGAAGTGGGGAATGTGGCAGGGGGAACCGCCCTTCCACGGAGGTGGAAGGATCGGCAGCCAACCCGGGAAGAACCAGCAGCAAACCCGGGGAGGGCCAAGCAGACAAAAGAACAGCGCAGGGTCCTGTGTCGTTCCTCCACGAAGACGGGGAGCGACAAATCCGTTGCCGCTCCTCCGCGAGCCTGCGGAGCGAGCGACACGTTTAATCATAACCATATAATAAAATATTGTTAAATCTGATCTAGAAATAGAGAGTGGATTTTTAGTTATACAAGTCATGGTAACAATATACACCAGAGGAGCCGGCACCGTGGTGCAGTGGGTTAATCCTCCACCTGTGGCGCTGGCATCCCATATGGGCACCGGTTCTAGTCCCGGCTGCTCCACTTCCAGTCCAGCTCTCTGCTATAGCCTGGGAAAGCAGTGGAAGATGGCCCAAGTCCTTGGGCCCCTGTACCCCCCTGGGAGACCTGGAAGAAGCTCCTGACTCCTGGCTTTGGATCAGTGCAGCTCCAACAGTTGCGGCCACTTGGAGGGTGAACCAACGGAAGGACGACCTTTCTCTCTGTCTCTCCCTCTCACTGTCTGTAACTCTACCTCTCAATAAATAAATGAATAAATAAAATCTTTATATATATATATATATCAGAGTTAGAAGCCAAATTTAATGAGTATAATGGACTATAATGCACTACACAGGGACTACATTTAGTTAGCCACATAAAAAAATAAAATTATATACCTAAAACACCATATATGTTAAAAGGTGGGTGAATAAATACCTAAGAATAAAATATTTTTGAAAAAAAAAAAAAACAAGAAACTAAGTGGAAGGGGTTTCTTCATGAAGATAAAAGTATGTAAGAAAAGATGACAAACTTGACTGTATTCAATTCTTTTTTTTTTTTTTTTGACAGGCAGAGTTAGACAGTGAGAGAGAGACAGAGAGAAAGGTCTTCCTTCCATTGGTACATTCCCCAAATGGCCTCCACGGCTGACGCTACATTGATCTGAAGCCAGGAGCCAGGTGCTTCTTACTGGTCTCCCATGTGGGTGCAGAGCCCAAGCACTTGGGCCATCCTCCCCTGCCTTCCAGAGCCACAGCAGAGAGCTGGACTGGAAGAGGAGCAAACAGGACAGAATCTGGTGCCCAACCAGGACTAGAACCCGGGGGGCCAGTGCCGCAGGCGGAGGATTAGCCTAGTAAGCCAGGGCACCGACCGACTGTATTAAAATTTAATACTTGTGTTTACAAGCAATAATCTCTTCAAAAAATGAAAAAATAATACACAAAGTGAAAGAAAAAAGCTGGTATCACTAATTACTATCAAATGAGTAGTTTCCAGAACAAGACTTTTTTAAAGATCTATTTGTTCAAACCAATGATGTTAAAAAAAAGAAAAAAAGGATAAATAACCCAATGAAAATGGATAAGCGTCCTAGAAACTGACAGAAATAGGACCATGAATGACTAACAACTATGAGAACTCAGGGACAAACAAATTAAAGTGATGCCGAGCTCCCTGGATCAACAACAGCTAAAAAGTGACAATATCAAGTATAGGCTGTGGTTGTGAAGCAAATGGAAACACGGATGGCTGTTGGGATGTAAATTGGTACAACATTCTTTTTTTTTTTTTAAACTTTTATTTAATGCATATAAATTTCCAAAGTACGACTTAAGGATTACAATGGCTTCCCCCCCCCATACCGTCCCTCCCACCCACAACCCTCCCCTTTCCCACTCCCTCTCCCCTTCCATTCACATCAAGATTCATTTTCGATTATCTTAATATACAGAAGATCAGTTTAGTATACATTAAGTATGGATTTCAACAGTTTGCTCCCACACAGAAACATAAAGTGAAAAATAATAGATGATTTTTTTAAATGATGATGAAATCAGAGCAGACCTATTGTCATGTTTAACCCCAGTGAGAGTCAAGTTGGGAATTGATAATTTCTTTTTTTTTTTTTTACAGAAGATCAGTTTAGTATGCATTAAGTAAGGATTTCAACAGTTTGCACCCCCATAGAAACACAAAGTGAAATATATTGTTTGAGTACTCGTTATAGCATTAAATCTCAATGCACAGCACATTAAGGATAGAGATCCTACATGAGGAGTAAGTGCACAGTGACTCCTGTTGTTGACTTTACCAATTGACACTCCTGTCTATGGCATCAGTAATCTCCCTAGGTGGCATGTACCAATGCCATCTCACTGTTCCAGGTGATCAGTTTCAGTTCACAGTTGGTCATGGTGAAGGGACTGGGAGTCAAAGGGAGCACATAGACAAGTCTAGTACCTGCTAACGCTAACTGATGGAGTAAATAAAGGGGAGAGTGATCCAACATGGGAAGTGAGATACTCAGCAGACTCGTAGAATGGCAGATGTCCTAAATAGCACTCTGGCCTCAGAATCAGCCCTAAAGGCATTCGGAGCTGGCTGAAAAGCTCATGAGAGTATTTCAGGCATGGAAAGCCAAGACACTCTGGCAAAAGATCTCTGCGAGTGAGATCCCAGTGGAAAGAACAGGTCATCAAAGAAGGAGGTACCTTTCTCTGAAGGGAGGAGAGAACCTCCACTTTGACTATGACCTTGTCTAAACAAGATAAGAGTCGGAGAACTCAGAGGGCTTCCATAGCCTTGGAAACTCATGACTGGAGCAATTGGTACAACATTCTAAAAAAACACTATGATAAAGTTGGTGCACTTACACTATGACCCAAAAATTACACTCCTATGCATGCATGCCCTGCAGAATTATTTGCATGTGAGCACAACAATACTTGTGAAAGAATGTTCATACCAGCATTGCGCATTATAGAAAAAATATGGAAACAACTCACATGTTTGTCAGCCACACAAAGGAAAACCAAGTTATAGTATACACCATGGAGTTTCACACACAACAGTAAATATGAAAGAGCTATAGCAACACAAAGCAACATAATATTAATAGGTAGAACCCCAAGAACAGAATGTTAAACAGAAAAACAAGTTATAGATAATGCAAAAGTTATTCTATTTATATAAAATACAAATACAACGTGTTTACTGCACCACATGAAATTTTTTTTTAGTATATCAATGTTGTGAGTTTGTCACATTCTGAAGCCTGGCAATTTATTTAGCTAGAAATTTAAAAATAATTGTATTACTTTATTATTTTCCTGGGGGTCAGCCAAGTAGTTCCATCAATCCTTTTTCAGAAACCAGTGAGGTATAAATTAAAAGGAAGGACAACAGAATGAAGCATGAATGCTAAGTGAAAGGTATGCTATTTTTTTCTGTGGTGACAAAATCAATACATTTCAATATTTCACCTTTATTTTCGCTTTTTAAAAAGTTCAAGCAAGCAATCTTTTATTTTTTCTTACATACCTTTATAAAATGGTCAAAATGTCTACCAGAGAATAGAACAATCAGTTATGTTAATAGCAGCATTACAGTGGAAAGCAATGAACCATGTCCAAAGGCCTGGTTTCTAGTTCCAGTTCCACAATTAGTTGTGTGTCCTTCAGGGAGTCACACAAGTTCACTGGGCTTCAGTTTTCCCTCTGTTAAAACAGAGATAATCATGCCTGCTTCAGAGCATCCCACTGTGAATTAAAATTATATATGCATATTTATATACATATATACACACACATGCAGATATACACACACACAAATATACATTTTTTAAGTTCCTATGTGGTACCCAACCTACAGTAGGCATTCAACAAATAGCAATTCCCTGATACCGTAATTGTTTTACTTGATCATTGGGATCATTTAAAAATAATGTTTTCCTTTCTTATTTTCTTTTTGTTTGTTGGTTGGTTGGTTTTTTTGTTTGTTTGTTTTGTTTTTTGACAGGTAGAGTGGACAGTGAGAGAGAGAGAGACAGAGAGAAAGGTCTTCCTTTGCCGTTGGTTCACCCCCCAATGGCCGCCGCGGCCGGTGTGCTGTGCTCCTGCTGAACCGAAGCCAGGAGCCAGGTGCTTCTCCTGGTCTCCCATGGGGTGCAGGGCCCAACACTCAGGCCACCCTCCACTGCACTCCCGGGCCATAGCATAGAGCTGGCCTGGAAGGGGGGCAACCGGGACAGAATCCGGCGCCCCGACCAGGACTAGAACCCGGTGTGCCGGCGCCGCTAGGTGGAGGATTAGCCTATTGAGCCGCAGCGCCGGCCTCCTTCCTTATTTTCTATAACAGCCTTCTGTCAATTTGATGACATCATCATGTCCTGTCATTTGTTTCTTGTTATTTCATAGAGTTTCTCATGACCCAGATCCCAAATTCCTAATCCTGTTCACCTTTAGGCTGCCACTGACTGCTTACTATGTAGTATCTCTTTTATCAACTTATGAAAATAATTGATCTGTACCAATTCCTGGTACTTCGTAACTGCTACATTCAGATTCCTACAGTGTCCAGGATCACCTGCCTCTGGTGCTTCAACTGCTGAACACAAAGGACTGCCTGCCACTAGTACCAAGGATCAAGCCCAAAAACTGAACCCAGAAAATGTGTTAACCCATACATACAGTCTGCAAAAATTTCACAGAAATGCATTTAATGGAAAAACAATGCATTGATTTCAAACTTTTGCATCAACAATAAACTTTCTCTTTAATTCCACTTTTCCACAACCTGTTTAAAGTCCCCTCATATGTCATAGTTTATGCATTATTCCTAGCAGTTAAATGTGTTCCTAATTTCTAAATAACTAACTCAGAATGGAGCATTGGGTGCAAATTATTACTAAATACTTTATTTAAACAGAATGAGTCCAAAAGACTTCTTGCCTTAATCAAATTTCTATATCCATCTACCAGAACTTTTGACTTCATTTTTACTTTCATAGTGTCCAATACAATGATATGCACCAAGCATACCTCTACTTCTAATGCACTAATTCTAATGAAATGAACTTCATCCCAAGAAAGCAAAAGCTCCTTTAGATGAACACCTAAGCTATCCTTGAAAATAGTTTCTCATCTACTCTGACTCTAACTTGTCAGTATAATTAAGATTTTGATTGTCCTGGTCAAGACCATATCTCTGTGTTACAAATGTCATGTAAGGGTGACCTTCCTAAGTACTAAATAATAAGAAACACAAGAATGAATAATCAATAGATAATTTGGCCAATACTTAGGGGATATCAAACAAATTTACTTCATCCTTAATAATTCCTAATTTCTGCTTATTCTAAAGCTATTATAGTAACAGCCAAGCTATGACTTCAGTTGACTCTGGTCACAATTTCTTCCATGATGTAAAAATATCCCTTTTACCTTAAAGGATTAGCTGTGAAACTTAGTGCTTATGGATCAGGGAGCTTGTGTGTTGGGAGGAAATTTTTCATGCACACCTCATGTTTCTTTCCATCTTTGGAAACAGGCACTGACAGCCTTTTACTTTAGACTATTGTTTCAAAGGTGGCTATGTAGAAATAAATCTCGGGGAATAGAAGCAGCATGCTCCTCTTGAGCCTGGGGTAGTTTCGCTGTGCATTCAAACAAAAATAACATCCCCCTCTGGTTCAAAGTTTGTACAAGTTCATGAGCTTAGAGTTCCTCAGCTGTGACATACACTTTGAATACGATTTGGCCCCCCAAAATCATGCAACACTTTAAACCCCAAAGTCATAAATGAATGGTACTAAGAGAGTGGATATAGTGTTTAGAATTGGGGCCTAGTAGGAGTTCCTTAGGTCACTGAGGGCATCCCATCGGAAGTTCTTTCTCACGTGAAGGTTGTCATAAAAGCCCAAGTTTGGGCCCAGTCACTGTGTGATTCTCCCTCTGCATGCTCAGCCATCTACCACCCTCTACCACCGTCTACCACCCTCATCAGAGGCCAAACCAGTGGGACCATCTGATCCCAGATGTGAACCTCCAAAACTGTGAGCTAAATAAACCTTTTCTCTACATAGAGTTGGTTGCTCTGGATATGTCATGTAGCATCAGAAAGCTGAATAATATACCTGTTGTATAGGCAGCACCCATCTCAGGCCATCAGCATTGCTCCATGGGACTTGAATGATATAGGGAATGGGCACTAACATGAAGATAACCCTGGCAAAGGTGCCAACAGTAATAAAATCCTTAGTCTCCATTTGTTGGTCTCTCGTGTCTTCTTGCCTGTATCTCTGAAAATGTTACAAACTGAAGTGCTATAATTAACTTGAAAGCAGGGTAAAACCTCAGACCCTTCATATTTCTTGATAACATGATACAGGAGAAGACCACTCCAAAAAGGAGGACAGAAAAACCCACACCTGAATGTTCAGGGAGAATGCAGGAAATAGGAATGATGAGGAAATTGAAAAGTAAGACAAAATGTCTATACCTCTCTGTTGGGGAATAGTCCACAGCGGCATTGCTAGGCGGAGGTTTTTAGTTTCAGTTTTGACCGGGGCTTTCCAACAGGCGGGGCTCTCCGGAGTGGGAGGGATCGAGGTCGCGGTAAACAACAAGATGGCGCCAGGACCCCCGCAGTGAGTCTGCCTGCCTGCCTGCTGCGTGACACCTCACCTGATTGGCCAAAGGATGCGTGCCCTTCACATGAACAGAGACTGGATTGGTGTGCCTGATGCATGGACTCTAGCTTGCTTCTGATTGGTCACATTTTGCATATAAGCTGCAGGTGTAAGGAGGAAGCTCTCTCTCTCCTCTCCTTTTCTCCTTCCTTTCTACCTCTGTCACATCTACTTTCTCTAATAAAAAGTCTACTGAAGACCAACAAGCATCGTTCGTTCTTTTCTCGCCCGAGAAACCGTCATCGCGGGCCCTGGGTTGAGTCTGCTGGGCAGACTCCCCGAGACGCTTGCGGCACCTCTCCTTCCCCTGTGAGAGTGAAATACCTACACAGATCTGGGGGGAATGGAGATCAGTATAAATGTCTATAAGAGCAAGCAGGATCTCAAGGATGCCAATGTGGAGTCAAGACAAGCTGAAGGCTTGCTTCCCCGGGGCAGCAGATGCGGGGGTATGTCCCTCAGTTCTTTCCTTTAAGACTCAGACATTCATTTCCTCCAGCAGGTGAGTGTTGAGGTCTGAGAGTTCACAGCCACTATCTCTTAGGGAACTATTCTCAGCTAAAGAGTCACATCACTAAGGAAATGCCCTTTTCAGGTTGGGTTGGATTGAGAGGAGCGACTATCATCCAGTGATTTGTCAGTGCATGTGTAAAAATGTCCATCACTCTTGCTCTAAATAAGAACGACTTATGGTTCATTTCAGATTCAGAACTTAACCACAGCATTGGCTGAGCCTTTGCCACTTTGCATCACAGTGCAGTCCTGCTTGCATCACTTCCACACAGGCATGGATCTGGGAGTCCTCCTTCATAGATTTCTGGAAGGAAATCTTCCTGTGAGTCTATCTCCTGGCAGTCTTACCTGAACACTCGGGCATACGCTGTGAGACTTCATGCCTCTGGAAGGAGTACCACATGCAGCCTCATCCAGCCTGATGCAGAAACCACACGCTTCCTGGTGTAAGACTGACAAGCCTGAAGCAGCAGAAATCAAGGGGCCCAAACGCTCCTACACGCCGTGATGAAGGGGCAGGAGTTGGCAAAAAAGCTGCAGGATCAGCCAAAGTGCAGATTTAGGAGTGTGGGGCCATCACATGCGGACTCTTCCTCTCTGGAAATGTACGACCAGGACCAGGGTACATGCCAGTATGATGTCAAAATGACCACCCAGGCCTACGTGCACTTCACTTGACTCTAGGTAGAATACCAGAATAGCAATCCACAGCAGAAGCCAGCTAAAATCCAGAGACTGCCACAACCTACAATTACGGTTCCTATAACCCTAAGCCTCAAAGATAGCCGGATACCAGCCGGTGCCACGGCTCACTAGGCTAATCCTCTGTGTCGCTCCCCATCTTCGTGGAGGAACGACACAGGACCCTGCGTTGTTCTTTTGCCTGCTCGGCCCTTCCCGGGTTTGCTGCTGGTTCTTCCCGGGTTGGCTACCGACCCTTCCACCTCCGTGGAAGGGCGGTTCCCCCTGCCACTTTCCCCACTTCCGCGGGGGAGTGGCACACCGCCAGTCGGCTCTCTTGGGGGCTGCACAGGTGTTCCTTCAGATAGATGTTCCCCTTAGATGTTCCTCGTGCCTGCCGTCTCTCTCCTCCTTTATAGTCCTCTTCCACCAATCCCAACTCTGCTACCCACACGCCGAGTACGCTGCTCTCCTCCAATCAGGAGCAGGTCCCACAGTTTATTGGTTGAACTGGAGGCAGCTGTGTAGAAGCTGTTTTCTCCTCTCCCAGCGCCATATTGTGGGAGAGCAGATGCATAGAATAAGTCTTAGTTCCAGTAACTTAGTCTAGTCCGAGTTGCTCCCCACACTCTGCCTGCGGCGCTGGCACCCCAGGTTCTAGTCTCGGTCAGGGCGCCGGATTCTGTACCAGTTGCTCCTCTTCCAGTCCAGCTCTCTGCTGTGGTCGGGAGTGCAGTGGAGGATGGCCCAAGTGCTTGGGCCCTGCACCCCAGGGGAGACCAGGAGAAGCACCTGGCTCCTGGCTTCGGGTCAGCACGGTGCACCGGCCACAGCGGCCATTGTGGGGTGAACCGATGGAAAAAGGAAGACCTTTCTCTCTCTCTCACTGTCCACTCTGCCTGTCAAAAAAAAAAATACCCAGATACCATTTTGGAAAGGTATTGGAAAGGGTCAAATAAATTTAAAGTCTAAAGAATCTTAAATACTTGGAAGAGAATATTTTGAAAAGAAGATGTCTATGCTGGAAAGTTTTTGTCTTATTTCTTCCTCCCCCACTTAGGCTATAAGATGGAATAAGAAGCTTTAGCCTACATTCATTGGCAAACCACATACAACAAAAATAAGAAAAAAAAACAAATAAAAAAAAAGATAAAACAAAAAAATTTAAAACTTTTTTTAAAAATTAAAAAATTAAAAAAACACATACAAGTAAATTTTCAACCATTGGTAAACATAAGTCCACAGCAATTCTGTGAAGAAAATTACAGTTTTAAATTCTAATATCAGGGTGGGGGACTGGCTGAGGTGTGGGGAGCAACTCGGACTAGACTAAGTTACTGGAATTAAGACTTATTCTATGCATCTGCTCTCCCACAATATGGCGCTGGGAGAGGAGAAAACAGCTTCTACACAGCTGCCTCCAGTTCAACCAATAACCTGCAGGAGCTGATCCTGCTCCTGATTGGAGGAGAGCAGCGTACTTGGCGTGTGGGTAGCAGAGTTGGGATTGGTGGAAGAGGACTATAAAGGAGGAGAGAGACACCATGCACCAGGAACATCTAAGGGGAACATCCGGATAACATCTGAGCAGCCCCCGAAAGAGCCGGCTGGCGGTGTGCCACTCCCCCACGGAAGTGGGGAAAGTGGCAGGGGGGCCCGCCCCTCCACGGAGGTGGAAGGATCAGCAGCCAACCCGGGAAGAACGAGCAGCAAACCCGGGAAGGGCCAAGCAGACAAAAGAACAGCACAGGGTCCTGTGTCATTCCTCCGCGAATGGGGGAGCGACACTGAGGGGAGATACTGTGGCATGGAGAGTAAAGCCACCACCTGTAGTGCATGCATCCCATATGGGCACTAGTTTGAAACCTGGCTGCTCCACTTCCAATCCAGCCCTCTGCTATGGCCTGGGAAAGCAGTGGAAGATGGCCCAAGTGCTTGGGCCCCTGCACCTGCATGGGAGACCTGGAAGAAGCTCCTGGCTCCTGGCTTTGGATCAGCCCAACTCTGGCCATTGTGGCCATGCGGGGAGTGAACCAGTGGATGAAAGAACACTCTCTCTCTCTCTCTCTCTTGCTCTCTCTCTCTCTCTCTCTCTCTCTCCCCCTCTCTGTAACTGTGCTTTTCAAATAAAATAAATAAATCTTTAAAAAAATTCTAATATCTGTAAATGATAGTATGGACACAAAACAGTAGAATTTGTTTTGTTTTTTTTTTCTTTTTTTGACAGGCAGAGTGGACAGTGAGAGAGAGAGAGACAGAGAGAAAGGTCTTCCTTTGCCGTTGGTTCACCCTCCAATGGCCGCCGCGGCCGGCGCACTGCAACCAGCGCACCGCGCCGATCCGATGGCAGGAGCCAGGTACTTATCCTGGTCTCCCATGCAGGTGCAGGGCCCAAGGACTTGGGCCATCCTCCACTGCACTCCCTGGCCACAGCAGAGAGCTGGCCTGGAAGAGGGGCAACCGGGACAGAATCCGGCGCCCCGACCGGGACTGGAACCCGGTGTGCCGGCGCTGCAAGGCGGAGGATTAGCCTAGTGATCCGCGGCGCCGGCTAAAACCGTAGAATTTGTATGAATGTTTTGGTGGTCATCTGATCCAATAATATTTTAAACTAAATATATAATTCTAAATTCAATTCCTTGAGAACTTTACTTACATTTGAATTCCTCCAGGAACTAGCATAGTGTAAGATGAATAACTATTTCAATTTCATCAGCCCACCATCAATCATTTTGGAATTTATAGTTCCACTTGGTGTCTAAGTTTTTTGATTTTCAAAAGCATTTAATAATACAAAAATAACCTCAAGAGGGTCATTTTATTAGCTCTTATTACGGAAGATGTTCTCAGGATTAGCCTAAGAGTGGGAGTAAGAGACGAGAGCAGAGTTCTGGGAAAGAAGAAATAGGTGAAGAGGGGAAATAATTAACAGATTAAATAAGCAATTTTGCATCACAATGTTACCTTGGGCCAGCCCTGAAACTGAGTATGCAATAAGTAATTTTACTCCTAACAAGGATATTATTAGTACAACAGATGAGGTAATAAACTAACATTAATGAGAAACAGCAAAAGGAAAACAGTATATCCCCAGTGATGATGTGATTCACTCTTGATTTAGAGTACCTGTCATAGGTAGAAAGATGTACCTCTCTCCCCCAAAGATGTCCATATCTTAACCTCTGGAATTTGTGAATATGTTACCTCACATATCAAAGGAGACTTTGTGCTTGTGATTAGGTTAAAGACCATTCTGTAGGGTGGGAAGAATCACTGTGTTCTTAAATTTGTATTTATGAAATGCATGAAGTTTGTATACCTTAAATAAAAAGTTTATTGGGGGAAAAAACCATTCTGGATTATCCAGAGAGGGCCCAATGAAACCATAAAGGAAATTAAAGAAGGAAGAAGTGGAGAGAGGTGTCAGAGTCAGACGGAGGTGCTGTGAGAAAGACTTAGCAGGTAGCAGGCTATTGCTGGCTTTGAAGAAGGGAGGGGAAAGTGTTTTTCCCTGAGAAGTGGGAAAGGCATCTCTCCCACACCCTCGAGAAAGGAACACAGCCCTGTCAATGCCTTGAGTTTAGAAACCTGTGAGAACCATTGCAGACTTTCAACTTCTAAAACTATAAGACATGGTCTGTCTTGCTTTAAGCCACTAAATTTGAGGTCATTTGTTATAACAGCAATGGGAAAATGTCTTCGCAGGAGACCTCTTAAGATGTAAACATAATCTTGAAGGGATCACTTAATCACTTAAGAAGAGAAACAGGTCTTAGGCCTGGCACTTTTTCAGGTGTCACAGCCACCAGGAAGCATCCCCATGTGGAATGTCCCCACCAGGGGCCAGTCTGACTGAGAAGCCACAGTGGAGTCCCTGGGGAAGATAAGAGGCCAGACAAGCACATGGTGTGGCTAAGGTCCTGAGATAGAGAAGGAGCCATGGAGCTTTTATATTTCCGTTTCTGTGATAAATCTTTAAAATTACAAAGTGTGAAAAAGGAGCAGAGTAGTAAATACTCAGGCTTGTGGGATAATGAAAATAAAATAAATCATCTGCAACCAACTTCATTCCACAATGACTTTAATAATTTACAGAATAATGGCCTATCCTAGATATGAGTATGTTTCTTGAGTTTTGGAAAATACATACACTCTTACATTTCATAGAAAAAAAGGGGGCAGATGATAACTAATTATTTATTGACCAAATATTTCATAAATAGTAAATACAAAGCCAAGCTACAGACAACCAGAAAACAATGAATATATATCTATTTTTCTATTTTGCATTTTAAATTAAAATTAATGCCAAGAAAGAAATTGAGGCCTCAAACAAGGGAAGGAAGGCCTCCTCAAGTCTCTTCAAATGCAGCAGGAAGAGTTCCCTGTGCTGCAAGGGAGGCTCTGAGAAACTCAGGAGTTCAAGATCCAGCTTTGTCTGAGACTACCCAGATCCCCCATCCCAAGTTTTCCCAATCAGTGTCCTAACTTTCAGTAATAGAGTAGCAAGTCTGTAAATTCAATCTGTAATCTTGCAACCTACACAATTAAATTCCAGAATAACCTACAAAATCAGACCAGTGGTGATGAGATAGATTCTTTTATGGTTGCTTTAAAAACTCTCTGGTTCTCTGGCAGTGCTTCACATGAGAGCTGAAAGAACTGAAATTGTCATTTTCTCTCTTTAAGCTCTCCAGCACAATTAAAAGCAGTCAGCTTAATGTCTAGTTTGTGTGGTTTTCATTAGCGTACTACCAAAAAGACAGGACATGACACTTTATCTCCAAGAGATTTGCTTCAGGAAACACTTCATCACAATCAAACCATAAGAGATCATTAATTAATCATGATACCAATGCATGTCATGGATTATTAGGAACTCATTTTTTCTGGCAAGGAGTTGAGCAGTGCACTTAGGCTGAGCACATAAACCATCTCAGAATTCCATCTTTCAGGGTGTGTTTCTAGGATCATTCCTATTACCGTGTACTGAGATCTAGTCAGGAAGACAGATACCAGAGTAGGTCCCTAAAAGAGATAATTAAACATAAGGAATCAGTTACACAATGGTACTGAGCTAAATGAGCTACCTAGAAACACTGAGGTTATACAGAGATAGGTGAAGCTCCACCCTTTGGGCCAGACGAAAAAAAGAGAGTTATGAATGTCAGAACTAAAAAGCTCAGAAGAGGTGGGACCTGAAGAGGCAAATGAAGTTAGACAAGTGAGGTTTGGAATTCTGCAAGTTCCAAAAGAAGTTTACAATAAAATGCCAATGCTGGAGCCTCGCAGAAGGGATAACAACTAAACAGGATGAAAAGCCCTTCTTTACTCCCCCTAATTTATAACATCCCTTTTGGGCCACCACTGGCCGACCCTAACAAATAATTCTGAAAAGGTAGTTTGCAGTCCCAGCTGCACTGTCACAGAGTCAAGATTTAGAGCAACAGGGAAACAGCAAAGTAATGGTGCACTGCTGAAAGATATTTCTCCTCTCTCTGTTGGCCAGAAGTTAGTCTCCTGGCCCCATCAGTCTCAGAGAAGGTGGGAGATCGTTATCTAATCCAGGATGTCGTGTGTTGTTCTATAATGAACAGAAGAATGAATGTTGGGGACAGTTTGCTGTCTTTGTCAATAAAAGTGAAATCATAGCCTGTAGGAATGTTCTCCTCCTGAATATATCATACAGCAGGTTATTGGACGTTATTAAAATCCTTTAGCTCTTGCCTGAAAACAGGTTATGATTTACGCTGATGATGAATCTGATTTTTCTGAGTGGCTTCTAGTTATTCCATGCCAGGCACTATTTCCAAAACTTGGATCACTGCCTGTTAATAAATGTACATGGATTTTATGGATGACCAGATTGTTAGGCCATACCCAAATGGTTAGACACAGATTATGAGACTGAATCACAGAGAAAAAACACTTGTATTACAATGCAAATAAAGTCAAATGACAATTAAAGAATTGTAGAAAATATCAATAACCTGTATAATGTCAAGCAGGACTCAACATCCAGGTAATGACCTCAATATAAAATCTCCTTTTACAAGCACGCTTTAAAAGAGATGAAAACTTCAAAAAAGAAAATGCATAAAGGACATAAGTAGACAATTCATGAAATTAGTGAAATAGTCAAATAATTAACTGATACCTAGGAAAAAGAGGAGCTTCAGTCAACCAATGGTAAAAGCAAAATTTTGTTAATTCAGTGATACATATCAAAACATGAAAGGTGAACATTTTGGCATAATAATTCCACTTCTAATAATTTACCTTAGGAAAATCATAAGTATATATATATAAAGATGTTCATTATGGTCTTGTATATATTAGTAAAACAGACATAGTTTCAATATTCTCTTGGTTAAACACATTAATTTATTTGGCTGCTATGGAACTATTAAAATTAATTTTTAGGGGCAGACAATTAAGACACCATCTGAAATGCCCCCAGCCCACATCACAGTGCCTGGATTCAAGTCCTGGCTACTCCACTTCTGATCCAGCTTCCTGCTAACATGCACTTAAGGAGGCACTATAGAGATTTACTGTGAGCGACTGCAGAGTTCTGCTATGGTCTGAGTGTGTTCCCCAAAGCGCAAGTGTGGGAAGCTTAATCCCCAATGCAACAGTATTGAGAGGCAGGACCTTGAAGAGGTGACAAGACACAAGGGCTTTGCTGTCATGAATGCATCAATGTCATCGTCGCAGGAGTGAGTTTGTTATTAAGGGAGTGAGTTTGTTGTAAAAACAAGTTTGTCCTGCTCTTGCTCTCTCTTGTTGTCTCTTGATCTTCTGCCTTCCTCCATAGGATGATGCAGTAAGAACTGCATGAATGGATTAATATTGTTATCACAAGGGTAGGTTTGCTATGAAAGCTAACTCAGCTCTCTTTTGCTTTTTTTTTTTTTTTTTTTTGCCATGTAAAACCTTCTTCCATGTTATGACACACCAAGATGTGATCCCTCAATCTCAGACTTGCAAGCTTTGAGGGCCATGAGCCAAATTAACTTCGACTTTTTAAAATGTACCCAGTCTCAGGTATTCTGTTATAACAGAACAAAAAAGACAAAGACAAGTTCCTCAGCTGTGTTTTTTCCAAGGCTTAAATCATGTAGATTTTTCTTTTCTTCTCTTATCAAGAACTCTGTGCAGATGGTTGTTCAGAACGGAAGTTTGCAAGGATAGTAGATAAATAAGTAAAACGACAAATGTTTTTCACTACGATGTAATTTACTGACGTATCGAAGCTACTTAATGATGTACAATGGCTAGCAGAACTTGTGGGCTAACAACTAGAGCACTGCACAATGCTGTCCTCCGGCTGAGCAGAAGGGAAAGGAGGAATGAGAGAAAAAACTGTAAGTCCTTAGGATTCGCTCGAACCACTCAAAATGAGTGACCTGTGGCGTCATTCCTTATTAATTAAAGGGACATGCAGGAAAGAGTAACAACATTCAGGAAGGAATAAAAAATGGGCCTATGCCCATGTTGTTTCTTTGTTACCATCTTCTTATGACAACATTAAATTAGAAAAGGTGGCCCTCAGGATTGGTGCTGTGGTGTAGCGGGTGAAGCCACTGCCTGCACTGCCGGCATCCCATATGGGTGCTGGTTTGAGTTCCAGCTGCTCCACTTCAGATCCAGCTCTCTGTTATGGCCCGGGAAAACAATAGAAGATGGCCCAAGTCCTTGGGCCCCTGTACCGCGTGGGAGATCTGGAAGAAGCTCCTGGCTCCTGGCTTTGGATCAGTGCAGCTCCAGCCATTGCAGCCATTTGTGGGGTGAACTAGTAGATGGAAGACCTCCATCTCCCTCTTCCCCTCCCCCTTTCCCTCCCCCTCCCTTTCCCTCTCCCACTCTGCATTTCAAATAAATAAGTAAATCTTTAAAAGAGAGGTGGGGGGGGAGGGGAAAGGAGGGGAGGAGAAGGGGATCTTGGGAAAACTTTGTGTGATGTATCAAGGGATAGCCCACGATTACTCAATTACCTGGGCCACTCTGAGTTGTATAAGCTTTGCTGTCATTGAAGTCTAGCAATGTCATCCTTCAAATCATTCTTTCCAACTTCTTCAGAAAACTTTTTTGTGGTATTTTCAGTATAGGAGAATGCAATGTCTCTACTTAAAATACTCTTCGTTCCCATTGATGATTCCTACTTAAACAACTTTTACAGTACCTGTGCTCCCTTTCTGCTACCCCACCATCTCTCAGTCCAGTTTTGGTAGAAACCTGAGATATTTTGTGTGTATTTAATTTGGTTTATTTAACCACTTTCTAAAGTGATTTTCTGGTTCCTGTCACACACATATTTTGACTCAAAGTTCTCAGAAATGCATCATTTGTCTTTTAAGCCTTTTGGCAAAGGAGCATAGTTACTAAGACACTCTACGGAGAAGTACCTAGGACTGATGCTCAGCTCTGCTCCCAATGCCAGCCTCTTGCTAGTGGAGACAGCAGGAGGCAGTAGTGACGGCTCAAGTACCAGGGCTCCTGTCACCCACTTGGGAGCCCTGGATTGAGTTCCCAGCTCCTGGCTCTGGGCCAGCCACTGGGGGTGTTTGGGGAGTGAATCAGTGGATGGGAACAAACTCTATTTCTCTCTCTCTCTCTCTCCCTCTCCCTCTGCCTCTCCCTCTCCCTCTCCCTCTCCCTCTCCCTCTCCCTCTCCCTCTCCCTCTCCCTCTCCCTCTATGTGTATGTATGTGTCTCTCTCTGCCTCTCAAATAATGTTTTAAATTTAGAACAATGTAAAATTATCTAAGCCAAAAACCTTTTAGAATTATTTTGGATCTTTGAAATGAGCAAGAGAACATTTCCTTAATGTAACATTTTCTTCCTATGGAAAAGACAACTGCTCACTATGCAATGTGTTCTTTTCTGTTGTCTGCTTTGTGTCTGAAAGGATAGCTGCATCCAGGCTCAAGAAATAACCCCTTTATTCGAACAGTAGATACATCCTTGGACTATATTTGCTGAGCTCTTCTTACCTATAATAGGGCCATATCATTCAATCTACTCCAGTCTCCTTGAATTTTTACATCTTTTCTCCCTTCCTTCTAGAAAAAAAGAGAAACAACTATCCATTTCCAAAGTGGAAACTGCTCAGTAAGATCCGCATGTCCTAGGCTTCAAAAGAAAAAAAAAAAAAAAACTTGATGTGCTAATAATCAACTACAAAGTTTTAATTATGATTCAACTTACAAAATTACATTTATAAGTTTTCAGTTTTTATTGGAAGGAATGTATCTATTATGATAGAAATAAGGTTCTGAACCTTCAGATCGTACCCTATCTACAGCAAACAAAATGATTAGTAACTTGCAAATCATTAACGTTCATAATCCATGCTCTTTCTACCCCTTTTAAGAGAAATATGCGACGTTTTCATTTAGTGAGGAAGAAATATTTTTTAAAAATACAGCAAATATCTTAGTGAAATTATGGCAATTTCTCCAAAGAAAAAATTAATAAGTGACTGCAGTGACCAGTAGCAGAACCAGCTTGCCATCCCATAGCATTCAAGTCTTTTCAAAGTCTTCTGTAATTCCACATAAAATAGACAAGGGTCTGACAGGTAGAATCTTTGGAACCATTACATAATTTAGTCTACTGTAATCATAGGAGCAGGTAGATTGAGGTTTTAAAAGAATTTGTATTAATATAAAGAGACTAGATTTCAGATGGTTGTGGTCTATTGATTGTGACAAATATACAAGTACAAGATGTTAATAATAGAAGAAGCTGGGTATGGTATATATTGGAACTCTTTGTACTGCTTCAGTTTTGGTTTTGTTAATTTAAAATTATTCTGAAATAAAGTTTTTTAAAAAATGGGGGGAAGGGAAAGTAGAGAAATCTCAGACCCAGATGAAAGGCAAATATTTTTAAGAGGTCCACTTGTAGGTGAAGAACCTGGCCACATTTCACTGTTACCTCACAGCTGAAAACTGCACTCACTACTATAAACTCTTCCATTAGTAAGCGCTGGGACATATGGAGGTACATGATTTTCATGTACAATCCTGAGATTTTGTCTTGGTTTAGAAGTGATGGGGGGGTGTCTCAGCCCGTGACCTCACTTCCTCTCTGGAATTCTGGTATCTCGCAGAATCTTAGCCATTGACACTGGGAAAAGACCCCAGACAGATCAGACCACTGCTGACATCACACCACCAAGGATATATTTCCTAGATCTCTACATTGCTTTCTCAAGAACTATCTAAGGAGTCAGCACTGTGGGGTAGCGGGTAAAGCCACCACCTGCAGTGCCGGCATCCCATATGGGCAATGGTTTGAGTCCCGGCTGCTCCTCTTCCAATCCAGCTCCCTGCTAAGGCCTGGGAAAGCAGTAGAAAATGGCCTAAGTTCTTGGGCCCCTGCATCTATGTGGGAGATCCAGAAGAAGCTCCTGGCTCCTGGCTGCTCGGCACAGCTCCGGCCATTGCAGCCAACTAGGGAGTGAACCAGCCGACGGAAGATCTCTCTCTCTCTCTCTCTCTCTGCCTCTCCTCTCTCTGTGTAACTCTTTCAAGTAAATAAATAAATCTTTAAAAAAAACTAGCTAAAAAGGAAAAAAATACATTATAAACAAATACCAAAATTTAATAAAAGCAATATTGAAAAATAAAAAATAGAGAAATACACACCAAGGTAGATTCAATATATGCCCTATGTTCAGACTTTGATTGCTTAAACTGAGTTCTAGCTTTCTACTTGCAAAAACTCTTCCAAAATGTAATCCAGATATATACAGGAGAAAATCCATCTGCTGCTCTACCCACCTTCTGCCATCTCCTTCCTTCTTCTCCCCAAGGGAAGGGGAATTGCAAACCAGATTGATAAGGCTCAAAATACTCATTTGGCCACATTTAGGAGTACAGGAATTCACTGTGCATTTAAAGTGCACACAGATTCTCTCTTGGCCTTCTTTTCTCTTGAGGCTGTGCATGAAAATCAACCTGGAACTTCCACCACGGAAGGGAAGACCCGGCCTAGGTCTGCAGGAGCTAATCATTGTTCTGACTACTGTCCCTGCAGCCGTCTAGAAGGCGGTTATGATATAAGATGAAGATTAGTGTTGAAAGAAGCAGATGAGTGGCCCTGCTTAGGTTTCAAAAATAAATGTTTATGGGGTGGACATTTGGTACCCTTACGATGTCGCTTAGGATGCCCACACCTCAAATCAGAGTCCATGGTTCAAGTCCCTGCTCTTCTGCTTCTGACCCAGCTTCCTGCTAACATGCATGCTGGAAGGTGGCAGATAATAGCTCAGCACTTGAGTCCCTGCCACCCACATGGGAGACCTAGATTCTGTTGAGTTCTTGGCTTCAGCCTAGCCCAGTCCCAGCTGTTGCTGGTATTTGAGGAATGAACCAGTGGATAAGAGATTTTCTCTCTCTCTCTCTCTCTCTCTCTCTCCCTCCCTCCCCACCCCCCTTTCTCCTTCTCTTTCAAATAAAATTAAAATGAGTGAGAAAAGTTAAGATAATAAATAAAATTGATAAATTGGAGTATGTCCAGAGGAAGGTAACTCTGGAAAACACTAATGTGGGATACTTGAACCACATAAATTGCCCGGGGATAAGGGCTTTTCCCCCTTCTCATCTCTTCTCATTGAAAGATGAACAGTGGGTCAAGAAGGGAGCCAAGAAGGGTGAGGCAGGAATTAATTCTGCTGGCTAATCAGACCTGAATCCTCCATATGAGCATTCAGACCATACAAATGTACTCTTCTCACATGCAAAGCCCAGCCAGAAGCACTGTCTCTCTCTCACTCCCATGTAGGTTCTCTTGTTGCCATCAAGGTTATATTCCTCATGATTCGAAAGCATAGATTGACAAGATTTGTGGCACAGAGGAGGGGACACAATATGATTTACCCTAGGCACCATACCCTACAACCCCAGCTCAAGTGTTGCCCACTTCCTAGAACTAATTAGAAAAAACACAATTAATAACACATTAGTCAGCCTTTGGAAATGCCTCATAGGTCAGCAGCCATGGGCCCTGCTGAGTTTTATGCTTGAGAAGTTGACTAACTTGACTTTTTTTCAAAAGGAAGCGTAGTAAGGGAAACACTTCTTTCTTTTCCAGGTAATGTATAATAATATCCCTTAGAGTAAGTCTGTAGCTAAAATAAGAAGTGCAAAGTTTCCTCCCTAATATTCATCCAAATGATCTTCAAAAATCCTTGATTTATAATTCATTTTTTTTTCGAC
Organism: Oryctolagus cuniculus; assembly: GCF_051225735.1. Taxonomy (NCBI): domain Eukaryota; kingdom Metazoa; phylum Chordata; class Mammalia; order Lagomorpha; family Leporidae; genus Oryctolagus; species Oryctolagus cuniculus. The sequence continues at coordinate 84,706,748 of NC_142882.1, read as the reverse complement.
AGGCAGAGTGGACAGTGAGAGAGAGAGACAGAGAGAAAGGTCTTCCTTTTTCCGTTGGTTCACCCTCCAATGGCTGCTGTGGCCAGCGTGCTGCAGCTGGCGCATCGCGCTGATCTGAAGCCAGGAGCCAGGTGCTTCTCCTAGTCTCCCATGCAGGTGCAGGGTCCAAGGACCTGGGCCATCCTCCACTGCACTCCTGGGCCACAGCAGAGAGCTGGACTGGAAGAGGAGCAAGAAACTGACCCCATTGACATAAATTTCTTAAAATGTATGTATGTCTTCATAAAGGGCAAAGTTTGAAAAATTCTCAAAAAATGGAATTAAATTATAAACTTCATTTGGGTTTGGCACTGTGGCATAGCAGGTTAAGCTGCCATCTGCAGTGCCAGCATCCCACATGGGCACCAGTTTGAGTCCCAGCTGCTCCACTTCCAATCCAGCTCCCTGCTAATGTGTCTGGGAAAGCAGTGGAGGGTGGCTCAAGTGCTTGGGCCCCTGCACCTATGTACGAGACCTGGAAGAAGTTCCTCTATCCAGGCTTCAGCCTGGCCCAGCCCTGGCCACTGTGGCTCTTTGGGGAGTGAACCAGCAGATGGAAGATTTCTCTTTCTCTCTGTTTCTCCCTCTCTCTCTGTAAACCTGACTTTCAAATTAATAAATATATTTTTAAAAAATAAAATAAAATTTAATTTATTGGGTACATTAGCTCCAAGTTTTCTAGTTGGTTCTTTTTTGTGATCTCTCTCTGTCTGCTGAATTTCTCATTCATATCATGAATTGTCATCCTGCTCTCATTGAATAGTCTGAATTTTCTAATATTTCAAAAACTTTACTTCAAAGTACTCTTTTGAATTCTTTTTCAGGCAATTTGTCAATTTCCACTTGTTTGTTGTCTGTTGCTGGAGAGTTATTATGTTCCTTTACAGGCATCATATCAACCTTGTTTTTTCATGTTTCTTGTGTGCCTGTGAAGGTTTCTGTGCATCCAGTAGGTCAGTTTCTTCTGCCATTGTTATAGGGTACTTTTGTAGCAAGACGTTCTACTGTCAATATATGTGTCCTTGGATGTTGGTTGGCTATGTTGTGTTGGCTCTGGTTCCAGACAGGTACTTTAATGTAGTGTCCATGTAGCTTCCTCGTTTCTAATCATTGTTGGTGATGTCTACATGTGTCTCCATCACCTGCACTACAGGGATCGTGGGACTGCACTTTCAGTTGTAATGCACCTTCCTTAGGCAGGGCAGATTCACTGGAAGCTCTGTGCATGGTGAAACCAACTGTGGGTTCAGGGATCACATCTGTTTCAGTTGGTTGTATGAACGCAGGACCACCCCTATCAGCATAGGTGGATGTGGTGCAGCATAGTTAATAATGGTATGAAGGTGCCTGTTAGTATCTGAAGGCTGGACAGGTAGCTTCACAGTATCTCTGGGGACCAACCTGCTCAGGGAAGTTCTGCCTGTCTCTTGAAGTCAAGGGTAGGTAGGCAAGGTCAAATACCTACTTCTCAAGGCTTCAGTAGGATGAACTGCTGTGAACAGGCTGCTCAATTCCCTTTCTGGGATGCAGGAAAATTGCTTGTTGCTTCCCAGAGAAGAAGATGGAAAATGGAAGTCCACTTGCTTCCCAGAGAACTTGGTGAGCCGAGGCACCCGGGAAATCCATTTTGTTACGTTCCAGGGTTGTGAGAACAGGTCTACTTGTCTGCTTCTCTGGGCCACTTAGGGCTAGTTGTCTTGTTGTTTCCTGGGGCCATTCAGCTACTTTCTGTAGACTGTTAAGGCTGAGCTCTCAGGGTAAGGCACTCAAGTTTTTCCAAGGGCTGTGGGAGGGTGGGCTGGGCCTCTTGGCATTCTCATAAGGCTGAGTCTGAAGAGCTGTAGGTAGGAGTTGCCCCACAGGATCCCAGGTAAGCAGTCTCAATATGGCTCCAGGCAACAAGATGGATGAGGGTACATCATGGGCTGGAATCCATCTCAGGAGCAACAAAGTGGTGTGGCCACCCAGGCATTTCCTAAACTGGGCACAGGGCCTACAAGGGCCCCAGGATTCTCCAGCAGTGAACAGAGATAATTAGTTTTTAATAATTAAATCAAATCTTCTTACCCAAGCATATGCTATACCTTTTAATTTGTTCATACTTTGGTTTTATGTTATAAATGCTATAGTTTTGTTCACATAGATCCTTCATTTGCTTTGTTAAAATTTTTGGTAAATTTAACTAGCAAAATTTTAGAAGCATACTATATTTTCCCATATCATGAAACTCGCTTTGGTCAAAAGAATAGAAGTGAGAACATGGTAGTTCCAAGGCCAGATCTCAAAAGCCCTTTGCCACAGCCATGAAAAGAGCTTCCTTAAAACTGCTATGCCTTCAACTTGGAGACAGATCCTGTAGTAGCACCATACAGTCAAGCTCAGCTAAAAATTATGGGTGAAAATACTTCACAAGATGGTCCATGCAAAGCTCCCATTGGCCATTCCCATCATCCTCTTGTGAGGAAAGTAGCCTCCTGTTACCTCTGACAAAGCTGTCATGATCTTTGCTACATGCTCAAGTACAACCAGCCCTGCTGTTTTGACCACAGCAGCTGGATCAGATACCCCTGTATATGCTAAAGACAGATATGATCTGCTTAACATTAGGAAAAGATGATCTTTGAGAGGTAGAGGTAACACAGCAAAGAAGAGTGGTTCTCAAACTTGAGCCGGTATCAATATCATGATGAAGACAGCTTGCTAAAACAGATTCCTCAACATTTCTGATTTAGTAGATCTCGGTGGTAGCCAAGAATTTGCATTTCTGACAAGTTGCTAAGGGATGCTGATGCTGCTGGCCTAGGGACCACAACTGAGACCCACTTCTACAGAAGCACAAAGGCCAGCTTTGGAGTCAGCTAGATGTAGTTCTCAGTCCCTTAACTTACAAGCTAAATGACATGAAGTTGTTATTTTACTTCTCTATTGTCTCGAAAGAATTTTTCAGTTTTCGGCTGGCACCACAGCTCAATAGGCTAATCCTCCGCCTGTGGTGCCGGCACACCAGGTTCTAGTCCCGGTCGGGGCACTGGATTCTGTCCCGGTTGCTCCTCTTCCAGGCCAGCTCTCTGCTGTGGCCCGGGAGTGCAGTGGAGGATGGCCCAAGTGCTTGGGCCCTGCACCCCATGGGAGACCAGGAGAAGCACCTGGCTCCTGACTTCGGATCAGCATGGTACTCCAGCACGCTGGCCACAGCGGCCATTGGGGGTGAACCAACGGAAAAGGAAGACCTTTCCCTCTGTCTCTCTCACTGTCCACTCTGCCTGTCCAAAAATTAAAAAAAAAAAGGAATTTTTCAGTTTTCTTCACTTGTAAAAAGGACACAACACACTGTTTCTAGCATATACTGCTCTCTTCTCTATTATACTGTAAATTTGGAAGGCAACAACAGTGCTTAGCACTGGTACCTGCTCCTATAGGTACTTCATATTTTGTTCCATGGGTAAAATTTTTGATGAAGAGTAACAAATTATGCATCTTGTCCCAGGATTTAAGTGAAATTGATGTTTGACATCTGCATTATCTACATACAAGCAATTATATTTCAATGTTCTTACCTTTAGAATCCAATTCTGGACTGTTAAATCCCTCAGTGCAAAATAGCTGTGCCTTTGTCTCCCATGACTCTCAAAATGAGTGCCATATGCTCCTGTATTACCATGAAGATAATATGGACAATGATGTTCAATTAGCTGCAGCAAATAGTAGATTATTATCTGAACAGATGAAAGAGGACACTCCAAATTTAATCCTTTTAAACTGAGAATTTTCAAGAGTTGGTGTAAAAAAATCATGAAAAGAAAAATAATATATTTTATAGGATATGAGATATACTTAAAACTCATTAAAAATCAAAAGTGGGTACAAATTTAATAAGCAGATGATTCTAAGTAGTAGTCCCATTATAATTCATAAATTGCTGAATGTTAGGATTGTTAATTCTCCTTTATTAGGGATAGCCCTATTGTTACAGACAACATAATAGAAATGGAATCTATCTATTTTTCATGAAGGCCCTTACTGTGATTTTTCACAAGCTTCTTTAGCTATGCATTAACACATAAATAATTACATGATTTGGATTCATAGAGTTCTCTCAGAAAGACTCCTATGTCCTGAAAAATTATATCCAAAGAGATCCTGAGTGATAAAAGATTTCCTACTACAAAAAAAATCCATCTCCAAAAGTAATTGGGAAATGAGAACCAACAATAAAACAAGAGGCAGATAAGATATGTCTTAATTAAATATAAATAGAGTCTTAAATATTTTACATGCCTTTTGAAGGACTTGTTTAAGAAGATGGTTATTTTTATTAAAACATATTCATGTGTTTGCACTGGGGCTTTCTGAAGGACATTTTAAAATGGGAATCTAGTTTGACTGAATCCAGACTATTAGAAAGAAGTAGCTCTGATTTAAGATGAATAAACAAAATTTTTAAAGACTGAGATAACAGGGGCCAGCGCTGTGGTGCAGTAGGTTAAGGCCCCAGCCTGCAGCGCCGGCATCCTATATGGGTGCCAGTTCAAGTCCTAGCTGCTCCTCTTACAATCCAGCTCTCTGCTATAGCCTGGGAATGCAGTAGAAGATGGCCCAAGTCCTTGAGTCCCTGTACCCATATGGGAGACCTAGAAGAAGCTCCTATCTCTTGGCTTCAGACCAGCTTAGCTCTGGCTGTTGAGGTCCTTTGGGGAGTGAACCAACAGAATGTAAGACCTCTCTCTCTGGCTCTGCCTCTCTCTCTGTAACTCTGTCTTTCATATAAATAAAATAAATCTTAAAAAAAAATTTAAACTGCTTTGAGCCATCATGCAAAGACTTAAGATGGAGAAGTCCTGTTTAAAGCAAAAATGAAATGGACTGATTCAGGCCATCAGGGTTAATAATCCCTTTCCCTTGACTGTGGGCTGGATCTAGCAACCTGCTTCTAATGAACAGAAAAGGGCAAAAGTGACGACACATCTTAGATACTCTGTCTTACTATCTCACTCACTCCAAGCGAAGTCAACAATCATGATAAGAATAGCCTTCTGGAGAGCTTCACATAGCAAGGAACTGAGTGAGGGAGGCCAAAAGACAGCAAAGAACAGAAGCCCTCAACCCAATATCCCAAAGTAGCTGAATCCTGCCAGCCATGTGAATAAGCCTGGTACTATGTCTCCATCCTTTGAGCCCCAGATAAGACTGCTTCCCCATTCAGCAGTGTAACTGGAACCTCATAAGAGATCCACAGAGGCATCTAGCACCTGACACATAGAAAATGCAATCATAAGTGTTATTTATTTAAGGTACTGAGCTTTAGGAGTAATTTGTTAAGCAAAATTAAAGCAAGGGATGGTTTAGAATCCTAAAGAGAAGCTAAAATAGAACTCACAGCTGTAGCTTAGCACTGATTCAAAGGTTGAAAGGAAAACCCAATTTTGATGTGTGCAGCTCAAAGGATCAATCCTTAGATGAGAGAAAGATCTGAGACAAAGGAGTAATGGTGGCAGAAGAGAATGAAAAGGATGGATCCAAGTGCTATATCCTTCTCCAGTAACTCAGTAAAGTAAGAATTCACTGTTAATTTCATGTAAAGTGTTTGCTTTGAAATTCCTTTGTGAATTATGAACATTTAGCTGTGCCTTAGTATCAGCTGTTTGGATTATATTGAATAAAAGGCAGAGAGCGAAATGAGGACACAAAAGAAGAAAAGGCAGACTATGGACAGGTCTGCTCCAAAGAGCTTAGCCTTTGAGAAAAAATCCCCTCCTTGGGCTTCATCCAGCAACAATCACAAGAACAACCACCACAAATCCACAGTAGTATTTATTCTGTTCTACAGCTACTGATAGTCTATCTTCTGCACCAGACGATGAGAAACTTGGGTAAAAATTGGACCTTATTTATTTACAAAGGTTGTTAAAAGTTTCACAGAAAATGTGACCTATGAAAAAAAAAAAACTATGGATTTTCAAATTCTTCAAGTCCCCTTGCATATTTTCCAGCACACTTTGTTAGAGTATAGGACATAGTAGGCATTCGAGTATTTTGTAAATAAGTGAATGGATGGGCCAGCGCCGCAGCTCACTAGGCTAATCCTCCACCTGTGGCACTGATACCCCAGGTTCTAGTCCCAGATGGGGCGCCGGATTCTGTCCCAGTTGCTCCTCTTCCAGTCCAGCTCTCTGCTATGGCCTGGGAAGGCAGTAGAGGATCGCCCAAGTGCTTGGGCCCTTCACCCGCATGGGAGACCAGGAAGAAGCTCCTGGCTCCTGGCTCCTGGCTCCTGGCTCCTGGCTTCTGGCTTCTGGCTCCTGGTTCCTGGCTCCCAGCTCCTGGCTCCCAGCTCCTGGTTCCTGGCTCCTGGCTCCTGGTTCCTGGCTCCCAGCTCCTGGCTCCTGGCTTCGGATCAGCGCAGTGCGCCAGCCATAGTGGCCAATTTGGGGGTGAACCAACAGAAGGAAGACCTTTCTCTCTGTCTCTCTCTCTCTCTCTCACTGTCTAACTCTGCCTGTCAAAAAAAAAAATAAATAAGTGAATGATGTATTAGTAACTAGTGGATTAGGGTTCCTTCTATCACACTGTCATATTGAATGCATCAGATCACATAGGAATGGGATCTCTCAATTTAAGAGATAATATACTAGGAATTTCTGGGTCCATTTAAGATAGCATAATCCCACTGCACCCTAACTCTTCTTGTTGATTTACAACTCAAAAAAGCAACAGAGGACTCTGAAAACAGGTAAGAGCAGGCATGCCAAGGAATGAATCGAAAAATCAAAGAGCAACCCTTACAGCATTGATTTGCCCTGCTTACCCTTGAGGGCAGCCCAAATCCTGGAACTCTGCAGCAGCTGTGAACGAGAAAATCTCCAGGAGAAACATTCTCTCTGATCACAGGGCTGGGTTGGGTACTGCTCGAGTGTGTGGGAGAATACGCTTTCTTTTCTTTTTCTCTGTCCCTATCCTGCTCCCAATCAAGTCCCCATGTGATGGCAGTGACAGTGGTGGTCACAGGCTCCTAAAACCCTCAGAGAAAAGCCTTATTTCCAGCTGGAAGACTGGGAAAGAGCACACTCATACTCCAGAGTGTAAGAGAGGCCCAGGGTATTTCTTCCTCTCTTGCCACCGTGTCCCAGAAGAAGACCCAATTATGGGCCATGCCCAACAGTGTGGACAGGCTAAAACTCAGAGGGAAATTGCAGCTCTCTAACTAGAAGTCTGGGAGAAACAGATCCCTAAAAACCAGGGCGATCCAGGAGACATGCTAAAGGAGATTCTCTACATCTGTGTGCCTCTGTGTGCGTGGACACAAATGCCAGGCTCACTCCCCAGATGTGCGTGCTGAAGACAGACCCAAAGGGCATCTTGAAGGCTTTGCAACAGGACTACAGGATGGACACACCACATCCCAGACTGGCAGCCAGGGGCTCACCGTGGGGTGCCTCCAAACAACGGCACACTCTCCCAAATCTGACTCACTGCCCGTAGCAGGCAGACAGGGCTCATGGACTGAACCCCACTGGGCCAACTGCCTGCAACAACTACCAGAAAAACAAAATCAGCCGTTGCCAGAGGAGTTTCACATGATTTGGAGGTTTACATATTTACATAATACCCAGAAGGTTCAGGATAAAATCCAAAATCGCTTGGCATCCAAAGAACAAAGAAAATCTAAACAGCTCTGAAGAGAGACTGCAATCATCAAATGCCAAGCCCAGGATGCCAGATGTTAGGATGATCTGACAAGTATTTCAATGTGGTTTTTGTAATCATCTCTAAGATGTAGAGTTATCTTCTCTGGCTACTGGAATTGCTGAAATAAATACTTTTCGTCTTTCACCAAGAGGGCTTATGCTTTCCTGCTGGTACCTGTGACAGACAAACCTGTGAGCTTACAAGCAGAATAAAATCTCGGAGCTTCCACAATTCCTGACTTGACAGCTTAACAAACAACAAGAATGAAGAAGAAATAGCACTACAGATCCAACAGATAATTTAAAATAAACAAATGAAGGAACACTGCCAAACAATTATATGGCCACTGACTCAACAACTTACATGAAATGAACCCATTCTTGTGTTTTTCAAACAGAAAATATCCAGGAATACATAAAAAGGATAATACATCTAACCACATATATTTTCTCTCATCCTAGAAGTATCAGAATGCTCTAAAACTTGAAAATCAACAAGTGCAATTCATTGTATTAACAAAATAAAGAATAAAATACAGGCACAGGCATTTGGGCAGTTAAGATGCCACTTGGAACGTCTGAATCTCACATGGGAGTGCCTGAGATTGAGTCTAGGCCCTGCTTCTGACTCAGCTTCCTGCTAATGCACACCCTGGGAGCCAGCAGTGATGCCTCAAGTACTTGAGTCCCAGCAACCCAAGTAGGAGACATAGATTACTCAATTGTCTCCTGTCTTCGGGTGAACCAGTGGATGGGAGATCACCCTCTGTGTGTCTCTATGTCTGTCTGTCTATCTTTTCAAATAAGTCAAATAAATAAAAAAATTTTTAAAGAAAGCATATGTGATCCTCTCAATGGATAAAGGAAAGGCATTTTTACAAACTTTTACTAAAAATAAAATCCTATTTATCAAGAACAGTATGGGTTCCTTAAAGTGAATGGAAAGACTAAAGAGGTCTCCTTTAGATATTATATAATTTGTTTGATTATATGAATACACACCTTCAGAGACTAAGAACTATGGTTGGACTAATTTTAGATGAGAAATCTAGGTAAAAGTTGGAAGCCTTAGAAACCACTAGCACCTTAAAGTCTGCTCCGGGTACACTCACTCCACAGACACTGGCAACACAGGAAAGTAGTCAGAACCTAGCTCTGATGCCTGCCTGACTGTGGCTCATCCCAGCCCCAACATAAGTGCACTTGAGGATACACTTAGGTCACCTCTTGGTTTCTTAATTGTAGTGCCTACCTAAGGGGACTGATGAGGTTAAGGGAGTTAAAATGGACAAAGCTCTCGGAGCAAGTTGGCTGGAGACAAATAGACAGCTTACTCCCTTCTACTGCTTGTGGCCTCTTCCTCCTGCTCCCCTCCAGTCCCTCTAAATGTAGTGGACCTTACTGAGATCTACTATGCAGTAGGTGCTGCACTAAATGCTTCACATGCATCATTCCATTTAATATTCCAAATATTACTGTGAAACAGTCATTGTTTTCATTTTTCAAATAAAAAATATTGATTCATTTTATATATACAGACACACACACATCACCACCACCACCATCATCATCAATTAGGTTGCCATCATGTCTTCCTTCATTTGTATGAGTCTTTCTGTCTTTGTGGGTAATCTTTCCTAGGTCTGACCCATCCGTTATAGATCATACAGGTAAATTCACAAAGGTAAAATCTATTTCCCTTCTTTTAAAATTTCTTGGGTGGTGATCCACTGTTGCCCCCATATGCCATCTACCTGACTACCAACTATTTTTCCCTTTAAATATGTAATTTTATAGACTTCCTTTGAGGATAAAATCCTCCTCCGCCCCCAGGTCCAGTTACTTTTGCCTGAGGATGGATGTGTCATGGACAAGTGCAAAACTCTGGATCAGCACAGTATTTTCTGGATGCAGAAGTAGGCATTCTTAGAGCCAGTGTGCAGACAGTTTTCAGTAGCCATTTTACATATTAACAGCAGAGCCATGGCATCAGTGGGTAGATCAGACTCTCCCTGGTGTTTGGAAGCAGAATTGACTCTTTTGGAATGTTTTCTTAGAGAAAAGTTGATCAATTTTTCTGTCCTTTAAGCAATGGCTGTGTCAGCAGAGCTGTTTTGGAGCCTAATTTCATGATTTCATAGCTATTCTGGGAAAACATGAACATACTGGAAATAGAATGGGGGAGGGTATGCAAGTGATGACTGCAAAATAGAGACAAGCCAGACTGTTAATGATTTCTGTGCTGCTCAGTGGAAATGATCTCCCATGTAATCCATTGAAATAGCTTGAATCTAGGAATAACAGGTTTCCAAATTATGATTACTTGTCAAGTGATTATAAGACATAATCTCTTCCTGTCATTAAGAAAAATCTAAGGTCTACTTTAAAATAAATAATCATTATTCAACGTACATTTTTACTGACCAAATTTTTGCCATGGTCCCTATATTAAGAAAGTTGCAATTCATCTCACATAAGAATAAATTAGATGTACAGCTACCACAATCTCAGAAAGTCTTTCAAAATAAGCAGCAAGAAGAGGCAGACATTAGGGAGCAATGAGAGCAGAGCTGCTCATGATGGTTAACAGTTCAGAGCAATCATTTTAAGTGGCTCCTTCCCATACCAACATTTCCATTCATTTTTTTTCTACTACTTCTGTTCATATTTTTGGCTGGTTATCCAGAGTTACAAATAAATTTGACTTTTTAAAATATTTTATTACACGTATCCTTGAAATCTGAATTTCTCAAAATATTTTGTTTGTTTCCTATTTCCACCTACCTGCCCCCACACACACTGTTCAGCACTCCAGAATCTGGCTTCTGTCTCATCTTTATCATCATCATCACCAGTGAGCTCCACGTCACTGGTTCAACTGACATTTCTCAGTTTTTGGATTTCATTACTTGATTTCTCAAGGCCCTAAAAACATTGGACCAATTATTTGCTCTTTCCTTGGACACTTGGACTTCATACTCCCCTGTGATCCTCTTCTTTCTAAGTATTCCAGCTGGTGTCTTCTGTGCAGTCTTACCCTCTTCTACCTAGCCATTAAATGTTGGGATCCCCTCTGTCTAACTCCTCACTACTTTCTTCCCAGGAAATTTCACATTAACACAGTGGTTTGATACATCCTATCACACCAGCTCTTGCATGCAGATAAACTGAAAATTTATATCTTTGGTCTGGATATAAATCTGAGACCCATATCCTATTATCCAGCTGTCTAATTGTGGCACTGATTAGCACTGCTGAGACTCCATCTCCAAAAATCGCCCATCATCCAGTGGCAAAGAATGTGGTGAGCTCATAGCTTTTGGCTGTCGGTTGCGTCAGAGTCCACCACATTTTCAAGACAAAGTCATACTCTTCTCAGGAAGGCAATAGTAACAAAGCAACCTAGTGCAGTGCCAAGGCCTACTCACATCTGCACAGTGCAAGTCTCCTCTCAAGGACAATCCTTGTTCCACTACTACACACTGGGCTGACAGAGACTTTGTCAGCCATGTCTTCATGACCTGATGGCTCCTCCTGGCCAGTCCTGCTTCCTCCACCTTTCTTTCATAGATGTTGCTTCTCAATAAACATTTGAAATTTCCAACTCCACTTCAGCATCCACTTCCCAAAAAACTTAACATTTTAAGCCAGAATTTCTTCAAGAAAACCTACATGGATAGACACATAGGGAGTCCAAAGAATGAAGATCTTCGTGGCACATATTAATACCTTCTAGAAAGAATCCACTGTGGAAGAGGGGCTAAACACAGGCAAAACAAGTTGGCTGGCTCTTGTTAGACTTTCTGAGCAACCGGTTCAGTGCTGGCTGATAGCTGGCTGATGACAACGAGGTAGTCAGAGTAACAGAGATGTAGTCTGTGCATAGATCCTACAGCCTAGACTCCCATGTCTTCAACTAAACACCTTACTTGACAGCAACAGTAATCAGAGCTGAGCTCCGGTTACAGCACTATTCTTCAGAGAGATTGGTTACTTGGCAGCAAGTTGATGGTATTGGACCCCTTCCATTATAGAAGGCCAGTAGTTCTTTCTCATAGGAATAGCCTATGGATTTGCCTTTTTATCCTTCAAAGAATTAGCACCACTATGCCTAATTCACAGGCATGGAATCTCACACAGCATAGGTTCAGACAAGAAAACCCACTTTACAGCGAAGGAAATCTGGGGTGAGGCAATATCCACGGGAGACAGTGGTCAATAGCATACCTTACCACACAGAATCTGTCAGATAGTTTCCGGATATGACAGCCTTAGAAAGGCGTAGCTGAAGCATCAGTTTTCAGGAAGTACCTGTCGCTCCCCCTCTTCGTGGAGGAGCAACACTGAACCCTGCGCTGTTCTTTTTGTCTGCTCGGCCCTCCCCGGGTTTGCCGCTGGCTCCTCCCGGGCTGGCCACCATCCCCTCCACCTCCGTGGAAGGGCAGTTCCCCCTGGCCACATTCCCCACTTCCGCAGGGGAGCGGCACACCGCCGGCCGGCTCTTCTCGGGGGCTGCACAGGTGTTCCCCCAGATGTTCCCCTTAGATGTTCCCCATAGATGTTCCTGGTGCATGCCGTCTCTCTCCTCCTTTATAGTCCTCCTCTGCCAATCCTAACTCGGCTGCCCACACGCCGAGTACGCTGCTCTCCAATCAGGAGCAAGTCCTACAGTTTATTGGTTGAACTGGAGGCAGCTGTGCGGAAGCTGTTTACTTCTCTCCCAGCGCCATATTGTGGGAGAGCAGATGCATAGAATAAGTCTTAATTCCAGTAACTTAGTCCAGTCCGGATTGCTCCCCACAAGTACCCTGTTAAATGAGGCAACATGGGGCCCGTACTGTGGCATAGTGAGTTAAGCCACCATCTGCAGTGCCAGCATCCCCTATGGGCATGGGTTCAAGTCCCAGATGCTCCACTTTCAATACAGCTCCCTGTTAACACATTGGGAAACAAGTGGAAGGTGGTCCAAGTGTTTGGGCCCCTGTACCTACTTTGGAGACCCAGAAGAAACTCCTGACTCCTGGCTTCAGTCTGACCCAGCTCTGGCTATTGTTGCCATTTGGGGAGTGATTCATTCTCTCTCTCTCTCTCTCTCTCTCTCTCTCTCTCTCTCTCCTCTCTCTCTCTTTTTCTCTATCACCTCTCTCTCTCTCTCTCTCTCTCTCTCTTATGTGTGTGTGTCCTTCTCTCTCTGTAACTCTGCATTTCAAATAAATAAATTTTTTAAAAAAAGAATGAGGTGTCATTTTTTTAGGATACAGTATATACTTTGAGTAGAGACATTTCCGTGCTCCTGTGTCTTCAATAAGAATTCAGGAGTTCAGGAGCCAAGCATGGAAGAGATGGCCCAGCTTTCCAACACTCCCACTGATGCACTGAGGAACTCAGGCTGTCCAAACTCAACTCTGAATTCTGCGGGGAGCACACCCTCGCTGGGGCTACAGCAAAGATCCTATTGAACTAAAAGCTCCACAGCTTTTTGAGCTCTTTGTGTCTAGCTCTAGCTGGCAAGGTGAGAAGTTATAATATCATCACAGGCAAATGGCCATAATCAGTAGGACGTACAAGGCTTGATAACACAGTCACAGTGGGAAAGAATAAGCACAAAACTCAGGGGACCCACTTGGGTGCCTCTTGGCTTCTCTTTTCCCTATTTAATGAATGGAGATGTGCAACGACACTGGCCTGAGAAGAATATGACTACCAGGCTCTCTCTCCTTCAGGAAAGAGAAGGCTTACACCACCAGATAGCCCACCAAGAGCAGCAGAGATCTTAGTTGTGGTTGTAAAATAATTCCAGTAGAGAAAATCAGTGAAAGGATTGAGTCATCAAATGATAGGCATGCTAAATTAAAAAAAAAAAAAAACTGGCACCGGCACTGTGGCATAGTGGGTAAAGCTGCCACCTGCAGTGCCAGCATCCCATATGGTGCCAGTTCCAGTCCTGGCTGCTCCAATTCCAATCCATCTCTCTGCTATGGCCTGGGAAAGCAGTAGAAGATGGCCCAAGTCCTTTGGCTCCTGCACCCACATGGGAGACCCAGAGGAAAACCCTGGTTCTTGGCTTCAGATCAGTGCAGCTCCAGCCATTGTGGCCAAGTGGGGAGTGAACCAGTGGATGAAAGACCTCTCTCTCTCCCTCTCTCTCTCTCTCTCTCTCTCTCTCTCTCTCTGCCTCTCCTTCTCTATTTGTGTAACTCAACTTTCAAATAAATAAATAAATCTTAAAATTAAAAAAACAGTGTCATAGGGTCCTTTGGGTTTAAAAAAATTTTTCAAAAAAAAAAACCTGTACCATATGGGTCAGGACCATCTTTATGTTGCAAACAATTTACTTTGAGTAACAGAGCATTAAGTCTTGGTCATTTGAACTATTTAGTCTTGTTGGATTGTTTGTACTTAACTTGTAAATTTACCTTGGGTTTATAAATGTGCATTAAGCACATGCAAAAGCAGCTTAAACCAAGCTTTATGTTTGCATTTAAAGAGTAATATTCATCATCATTGATGGTCCATGAGAACTGGTTTCTTTGGGGGAGATCTATGTATACATTACTAGGGTTTTGAGAGAAAACACTACACAATAGTATTACTTGAGCAGCTGGCTAATTCTCCTTAAATTTTCTCTGATTCAGAATAGGGTCAGTATGGAGCCTGGGCTAAAACAACTCTCAAAGAGAAATTACATGGCTCTGGGGGCAGGCACCAGAGGGCCAAGAATGGCTCAGTGGGAAGCCATCATCAAATTTCTGCCCTACTGAGCTTTCTTAATCCCAGAATAACAAAAATAATATGTGACAATTTGTTACCCCTACATGATTGCCACTCATCATGAAAAGTTAAACTTTCTCTACATGAAAATCGGGTTTTTTTTCTTGCAGGTATCCCACATGGACTTCTTTCTCTCATGTTAGTGTTTTGGAGTTTCGTTTAACTCATTTCTAATAGGAAACCTGAGTGTAGTCTCCTGTATCACTTGGAATACAATATATTCAAAATTCCAAATAATGGATCAGGCATTGTGGGACAGCCAATTAAGTTGCCACGTGAGTTGCCCAAATCCCATATCAGAGTGCAGATTCAAGTCCTGGCTACTCTGTTCCTGATCCAGCTTCCTGCTAATGCACCCTTACAGGCAGCCAATCACGGCTCAAGTACTTGAACCCTGCCACTCACATGGGAGATCCTGATGGAGTTTCGGGTTCCTGACTTTGACTTGGCCCAGCCCTGGCTGTTGCAGGCATTTGGGGAGTAAAACCAGCAAATAGACGACATCTCTGCCTCTGTCTCCTTCTCTCTTCCCCTCCCCCTCTCCCTCTGTCACTCTTTCAAGTAGATGAAAATAAGTAAATATTTTTTTAAAAATCCAAATAATGCTATATAATCATCAATGAACTAATCCATCAAATATCCTATTTTGCAGTTAAGTTCCAAGAAATAGAAGCCTAAATGATATACTGTGATCATAACGTGTCACTCTGACTACCATGACAACAGAAACAAGCTAATTATATTTGAACAATCCATTAACAGTATAGACTGTATGACACTGAAGAGTTGAGGTGGTGACCTACATCAAAGGAATCAGTCTCAGTGACAAACAGCTGTGCCTGATTCAGATGTTTCCATGGAGAAAGGCTGAACAGAAGGGAACACCTAGGTTTCTCTCATCAGTACGGAATCAGGAAGTTAGAAAAACACAGGCCAGACTGCCTAACTAAAGTGAACAGACACATTAATTTCCTGTTTTCTCACCTGACTGTGTGAGAGAAAACCCAACTCCCATCCTAAATGGTAAACCACAGAAACCCTTGCTCAGAACAATACTTTTAAAATTAAGGGGAACAATAAACTTTAGAATCTGTGGACTGGAAGGGATGGAATGGTGTCATCTGACCCAACTCTCTTTTTCCCAAAAAGAAAATAAAAGAGCTATTTCAGAAAAATAGGTATTGGATTCTTTTTCTGAAACAAATAAAATCATTAATTAAATTACAATAACATTAAAAATAAATAACTTTCAAAGGACACCTGTTAGGAAATTCTTTTATCTAATTTCCTGTGTGTGGTCAGAGTATCTGGATGGTTCCTGATGATACTTTCTCACCACAATGGAGCCAGGAAGACTAGGGAAGTGTGTGGAGACTGGCATGCCACCGGTGCTGGCATGCTTGATCAACCTGAGTTACCTAAAGGAGAAAGCCATGATGGTCATCTGGAGGGAGCCAGTTGGATAAGCAGCTGCCAGCAGGGTGGGCACTGCTGCGAACCATCACAGGTCTGGCTCTCAGCTCTACAAGCTCATTGACCTAATCCACTCTGTGGTACCATGGAGCTTCTCACTACCCCAGATCACAGACTGACACACAAACTCAAATCCAAATATATTAATTTGCAGAGGAAATCATTTGCTGCCACTCATTCCAATGATCTACATCTTCTTTACCCATGGGAATACTTCACAGGAAGACAAATTATTATCAAAATATTCATTGGTAGCCATTATCATGGGGAATGAGTGGAGCAAATTTTTTTTAAAGATTTTTTTATTTACTTATTTGAGAGGTAGAGTTACAGACAGTGAGAGGGAGAGACAGAAAAAAGGTCTTCCTTCCTTTGGTTCACTCCCCAAATGACTGCAACGGTCGGAGCTGTGCCGGAGCTGTGCTGATCCGAAGCCAGGAGCCAGGTGCTTCTTCCTGGTCTCTCATGTGGGTGCAGGGGCCCAAGCACTTGGGCCATCTTCTACTGCTTTCCCAGGTCACAGCAGAGAGCCGGACTGGAAGAGGAGCAGCTGGGACTAGAACTGGCGCCCATATGGGATGCCGGCACCGCAGGCAGAGGATTAACCTACTGCTCCAGGGCGCCGGCCCTGTAGAGCAATTTTTTATGCTGTCTTTGGACCAAGGTATTCTCTTTCCATGATCTTTGTCTCTGTGAAGTTTCAGGGCTAGCCCAGCAGGCACCATTCCATCTGACATGTTCTTTCTTTAGCTACTAAATACATCGTGCAATATCAGGTTAGAGTTCAATGTTAGCTGCCAGGCAACCACTGTTCGTCTTTAGAGAAGATTTTGCTACTCTATTCTGAGATCCTGTTAACATTTTAACTCTGAACAGACAATCTGAAGTCTTTAAGAAGGAAAGGACTTCAGATATTAACACCACATAGTAATCTTGAATTTCAGAAATTCCTCTTTATTTAGTCATCTTTGTTTTTGGGAAATATGTTTTTTTCAGTAGCACTGCATTTTTAAGAAAGACATAGATAGTTAGGGAGTGCTAGTATTTGGATATTGGATACCAGTTTGCTTCTATAATTAGTACCCAGACTGATAGGTCAGAAGCTCAAAAACAAACGCAGATGCAAGATCAAGAAAAGCAAGAAGAACCAGAAACTTGAAAAGCAAACAGAAGTCATGATCATGAATAGTGAAAGCACCAACAGAGGGTTGTTTTGAAAACTGGGAACCAAAAAAATCAGAATAGGATTTGGGCCACGCCATTGCACAATTCCAAGGGGTACCTTTTATATCACTGTCTATTTGAATGATGGCTGCACACAGACAGTATTTCAAAGGTCCTAGGCATCAGAGTAAGATCAGAGGCCTAGCTAGTGAAGAATAAAGATGTAAGAGGAAGGGCAAAACAGGAAGACATAAGATGTGAGGCTATGGCACTAACAGGACTTTAAAAATTAGTTTGTCTTATTAGTCGGGAGGAGTTGCTCTACAGCTCTGCCAAGGTAGGAAATAGATTCTCCAAGTATGATTGGTTTGTGATACAAACCGAAGTGAGTTACATCCCCTGCTGCAGTGGGAACAGTTGGGTGAGGAAGATGACAAATTCCAATAGGAAGAGCTATTTATAATTAGAGTTTCATTCCAAGTTTCACACTTGATCCAGACTGTTTCCAAACACACATTCTGAACCAGCCTGAGGCACCATTGAAAAAGCTTCTGTGGCCAAGAAACGTTTGAGAAATGAGTATAAAGTATTCTCTGAATGGGAATTCATAATTTTCAAAAATTTATAATTATTCATGCTTAAAAGGCTAATCCAGATTATTTGAATATGAGATACCTTTTAAAAATAATATTAATATTCTGTGGGATACCCTTTAGGAATACGCAATGATTGTTATGTGGGACAACTACCGGATTCTCCCTTACAGGACTGATAGTACACTTAGGTTATACTGAACCACTAACCAGAAAAATTGAGGGGAAAGGAGATCGGGGGAAGTATACCAATTAGGAAATGGTTTGAGCAGCTGGGGCTCAACTATAATGACTTAAAACCATTAGGATTCCTCTCTGCTTCCCCTGAGAGTGCACACACACACACACACACGCACTCTGGAGATATGTAGCTCAGGAATGCTCTCTGGTCCTACAAGATATGAGGACCGTGCGCTGTGTCTTTCTGCTTCACACTTCATAACTGTCCTCTCCTGGAGAACTCTGTCAATTGGAGTGGAGCTTGGGGTGCCCAGATTAAACATTATTTCTGGATGTGCCTGTGAGGGTGTTTGGGGTGAGATTACTGTTTTCAGGCAGCAGACTCAACCAAGCAGACTGCCCTTACCAAAGAGGGCAGGCATCGTCCACGCCACTGAGGGCCTGGATTGAACTGGGATTTATACTCTCAGTTTCCCTGGTTCTCAGACCTTTGGACCCAGAATGCGTCTACCCCTGGCTTTCCTGGGTCTCCAGCGTGCAAACAGCAGATCATGGAACATCTCAACTTCTTTAATCACATAAGCCAATTCCTCACAACAAATACATAGTAAGTTCCTATTGGTTCTTTTTCTCTGAAGAATCCTAATAAACATCACATTTTCACAATGGTTTTCAGGAAGAAGGAGCAAGATGAGGCATAAAAGCCTCTCCTCCAAGCTGAGTTTACCAAAAATGTAAATAGTGTACAGTGAAATATTCACATCTGGGGCCAGCACTGTGGCACAGCAGGTTAAGCCACTGTCTGCATTGCCAGCATCCCATATGGGTGCTGGTTCAAGTCCTGGCTGCTCCACTTCCAAACCTGCTCTGTGCTAATGCATCTGGGAAAGCAGTGGAACATGGTCCAAGTGCTGGACTCCTATACCTATATGGGAAACCCTGATGAAGCTCCTGGTTCCTGGCTTTGGCCTGGCCCAGCCCTGGCCATTACAGCTCTTTGTGAAGATGTGTGTGAAGTTCTGCTCACGGAGAGGGCCTGGGAACAGCAGCATTCCAATTATATGACCACATATACTACCCAGTTCTTTATTTCTAAATTACATTTTCTATTAAAAGGAAACCAGGACTTCTTGGAGAAATGACTGACTCAAGGGTCTATCAGAGAAAATACAATATGAGCCTGGAACAAGATGTTGACTCATTTATTTACTTATTTATTTTATAAACAACTATCTTACATTTTATTTTACAAAAATAAAAACCCATGATTCCATATTGAAGTAAATAATGAAGTAAATGTTCTATGAGAAATAGGATATTTAAATAGTCTGGAATCTCCCCCATAGAAGTTATTAATTACAGTAGGGAAAAATTAACTTTACAGTGGAGAAAACCAGCAGGTGCCACCTTCAAGTGGTGAAACCTTACCCAGACAGGGTAATGTGGGCAGATCATGTCCCCAGAATGTCCACATCCTTATTCCCAGAATCCGCAACTTTGCTCCTTCCATGGCCAAAGGAACTTTGCGGACGGGATTGAGTCAAGGGTTTTGAGCTGGGGAGATGATCCTGGCCTCTCCACTGGGCTCAATGTCATCACCAAGGACAGCAGAAGCAGAAGAAGCAGTCGGAGAAGGAGATGGAATGAAAGCAGATCTTGGAGTGAGGTGACTGTTGGTTTTGAAGGGGGAGGGAGAAACTAGTCAAGAAATGACAGCGGCCAACAGAAGCTAAGAAAGGGAGGGAAAAGATTCTGCCCAGGGCTGCTGGAAGAAACGCACATGTACTAATACCTTGATTTTAGCCCCATGAAGTCAGTTCAGGTTTCTGATCTCCACAAATGTAAGATAATGAGTTTAAGGTGTCCTAATCCATTAAATTTGTGCTAATTGGTTACAGCAGCAAGAAGAAATGATTACAGAGGGATGAATAAAAATCTTGGCCCATCCAATAGGATCCAGTGAGGGGAATTTGGCATTACTTCTACAATATTTCTGACAAAGTCCACGACTAAATTTAGTCGTGAGGAGACATTAGACAAATCCAAAGGGAGTGATATTTTGCCAAATAACTGGTCTGTAATTTTTCTGTGAAGGCTATGAAAGTCTAGAAAAACAGGGTTGACACTGTGGGGTAGCAGGTGCATCTGCCACCTGCATTGCTGGCATCTCCTATGGGCACCAGTGTAAATACCGGCTGCTGCACTTTTTTTTTTAAGATTTATTTATAGAATCACTATATTCCTAAAGTTGTACTTATGAAATTTGTACTCATTAAATAAAAGGTTTCTTTGGGAAAAAAATTTATTTATTTATTTGAAAGACAGAGTTACAGAAAGGCAGAGGCAGAGAAAGAGAAAGGTCTTCCACCCGCTGGTTCACTCCCCAAATGGCTGCAACAGCTGGAACTGGGCTGATCCAAAGCCAGGAGCCAGGAGCTTCTTCGTGGGCTCCCACATGGGTGCAGGGGCCCACGAAATTTGGCCATCTGCTACTGCTTTCCCAGGCCATAACACAGAGCTGGATTGGAAGTGGAGCAGCTGGGTCTTGAACAGGCGCCCATAAGAGATGCTGGCACTGCAGGTGGTGACTTTACCAACTAAGCCACAGCACCAGCACCTATGCTATACTTCTGATCTTGCTCCCTGTTAATATGCCTGGGAAAGCAGAAGACAGCCCAAGTACTTGGGCCCCTGTATCTATGTGGGAGACCCAGAAGAAATTCCTGGCTCCTGGCTTCAGCCTAGATCAGTCCTGAAAGTCCTGAGAGTGAAGCAGTGGTTGGAAAATTCCTCTGTTGCTATCTCTCTGTAACTCTGCCTTTCAAATAAATAAATCTTTAAAAAATAAAAGTCAAGAAAAGATGAAGGAACTCTTCCATATTGAAATAAAGACACACACATCTCAATGCAACACATGATTCTGGACTGGATTCTTTCTCTACAAGGGACATATTGGGTCAACTAGTGAAATTTGAATATCTGAGGATTAGAAGGTAGTAATATATTGATCAGAGTCATGTTGGAAAATGTCACCGTAGGAAATACACATTGAAGAATTCCTGGGTGATGGTATATCATGTTTGCAACTTATTCTCAAATGGCTTGAGGGAGAAAATTGATTATTCTGTTCTTGCAATTCTTCTTCTGCAAGTCTGAAGTTCATTCTATTTTATATAATAAAAAATAAAGCAAAATTAGGGGCGGCATAAACTTATGTGCAAGGACACTTCAAAAAGTTAATGGAAAATTAAAAGATCAGTTTATTTTGGTGGAAAAAAAGTTTAAATCCATGTATATTTTTAAAAGATTTATTTACTTGAAAGTCAGAGTTACACAGAGAGAGAAGGAGAGGCAGAGAGAAAGCGAGGTCTTCCATCCAATGGCTCACTCTCCAAGTGGCCGAAACAGCCAGACCTGCACTGATCCGAAGCCAGGAGCCAGGAGCTTCTTGTGCGACTCCCACGTGAGAGCAGGGGCCCAAGCATTTGGGCCATCTTCTACTGCTTTCCCAGGCCATAGCAGAGAGCTGGATTGGAAGTGGAGCAGCCAGGACTTGAACCAGCACCCATATGGGCTGAGGGCACTGCAGGTTGTGGCTTAACCTGCTACACCACAGCGCCAGCCCCACCATGTATAATTTTATCATTAAAAAGTTTATGGAAAATGTGTAGTAATGAAAAAGCAATGTATGAATTTCAAATTTTTTGCACAAAAATAATCTTAATTCCATTTTCCACAAACTTTTATGTAGAGATTAAATTCTTCAGAACCCTATAAATAATAAAATTGACTTTCAGTGTGAATTAATTTGTCTAAGAGTAGGTAACTTGTAAGTGACAGAATTAACATTAAATAATGGACACAAATTTTTGGACTGGATTTTTTCCCTGTAGGAGGCTATTACATCATTTTAGGTCATTTTAAATTGTTCGCTTCTTCATTACAAAATTTTCAAGTATTTCTGTCTTCAAAGTTGAGTTTAAATCCAGTTTCTGATTCTATTTTCATTGTGTTGTTCAAAGCAGGCACATGGAGATCTTTGATCTCTTGAGGCTTTGGTCATCTAAATCCAGTCCTCCAGCAGTGGTGGGGAGAGGTTGGGGGCATGAGAAGGATGGGAAGCAGAGGAAGATTCCCTGTTTCTCCACTTTACCTCAGTCTCTGCTATTCACACCGCTCTTCCTACCTTCCGCTTGCCATCATTCTTCCCATGTGAAGACCCCAAGTGTGGTACCAAAATGCTTGAAAGGTAGAGAATACTGTAAAAAAAAAATACAGACTATTACATTCCTTTCTTCTAAACCTAAGAAAGTACAATGAAAGGACCCATTTATCATTCTTTACTTGTTTCCAACAGTCTTTTTAAAAGTAATTTGCAGGGCCAGCATTGCAGTGTAGGGGGCTAAGCCTCCACCTGCAGCATCGGCATCCCACATGGGCGCCAGTTTGTGTCCTGGCTGCCCCTCTCCCAATCTGCTATTGCCTGGGAAAGCAGTGGATGATGGCCCAGGTGCTTGGGCCCCTGCACCCTCGTGGGAGACCTGGAAGAAGCTCCTGGCTTCAGATCGGCCCAGCTTCAGCCATTGCAGCCATTTGGGGAGTGAACCAGCAGATGGAAGACCTTTCTCTCTGTCTCTCCCTCTCTGTAACTCTACCTCTCAAATAAGTAATAACTAAAATCTTTTAAAAAATAATTTGCATGATGTCTTTTTACCCTTAAATATTCAAAGTACCGGTAATTCTACAGTATTCTCTGCTTGCACTCTGCAAAACTCAATTCTAATTTAATAGCCTTTTTTTTTTGTCAACAGCTCATCTAAGTACTGACAGCTCAAACAAGCAGCATATGCTCTACATTCATTCCTGTGTCAAATAATTATTTGAGCAAACAATTACTAGTTACTAATTTGCCATTTGTCAGAAGATATTTTTATTCATTTATTTAACTACCAAACTCCTGGTCTGGGGCTTATACTGAGATGTTATAACTTCTCCTAAGTGCCCTTTGGCTCATGTAACTAAAACTCCCGCCTCCCCACCTTCCACAGGCCTCAACCTCTGGCAAACGCTTTGATAGCTCCTTCCATTGCATTCTATTGCCTCTCTGTTCAACTGTGAAACTCTTTTCACTCAAACTTTTCTAAAAAGTGTTTTTCGGTCATAACAGGGTCAAAATCTGACTTTCATCTGATGGTATCTTTAGCCTTGAAACCTGCTATAATGGAATAATTCTTATTTTCTCCAATTCATATATAGAGGGTTAGGCCTTACCCTATTCCCACTGGCCCTTCAGCTGCCCTTATGCAACTTCCCCTTTGTGCCTCCTATGCCTTATGCCACTTACTCCTCCTACTTGTAAAGCCTGGCTTTCTAAGCTACATGATCCAGTTTTGGATCTCCATGATCTAGGCTATACCTAGGCCAATGATTATAAAACAGTGTCATGATAACTCTGGGCTTGCCCAAATTACCTTCATTTGAACCACTATTACCTTGATGACTGGATTCCATTTTCCCTTTGTAAAATGTTCCCCAGTTAATTACAGAAGTATATGCCTACCATTCACTGTCTGCTATAATTACTGTACCACATCTTCTATATCCTTCTAGTTGTCCTTGTCTGGCTCTCTTCAGATGATATACAGAGTCCTTGAAGCTACATAAAGTTACAGTTCCTACCTAAGAAGTTTCTAAGGGGAAAATTCTAAGTCTCAACAGTCAAGGAAGGGCGGCAGTAGCACTTCATTACACTTGTAACCTACAACTTCCAACACTGCCCTACCTCCAGTGATTATTTTAGCTACATTTAGACTCTTCCCTCTCCTTGACAGTATTAACCTTTGACTTTGACATTTGTCCCTATTCATTCAATATTATGGTCTTATTTCTTGACCCCAAACTCTACCCCACCTCTATTCACCAAGACAACTATATCATAAAAGATGCCTTTTCCATTGCTAAAATTTCAGATTCTGAGTTTCATCTCACTGCTGCTTGTCTTCCACTCTCCCTACTCCATCATTATTCTCTACTCCCCAAGAGATTTTATATTCAGCTAGAAATATAATTACAGATGAAGAGGTCTCGAGATCTCTTCAAGATCAATTTATTTCTCCCTTGTATGAATCTTTGTAGCAGACCGAGACCTTAAAGGACAGAAACTACACATATTTAAAAATTATTTATTTACTGTTTGTTTGTTTGTTTATTTGAAAAGCCAAGGGACAGAAATGCAGAGACAAAGAGATTGAAACAAAGGATCTTTCATTCACTAGTTCACTCCCAAATGCCTGCAACAGCCAAGACTAGAAGAGGCCAAAGCCAAAATCCAGGAACTCAATCTGAGTCTCCCACATGGAAGGCAAGGACCCAAATACTTGAGTCATCACTTGCTGCCTCCAGGATATAGACTTTGGTTATTAATACTATACCCATATCGCCAGCGTCGCGGCTCACTAGGCTAATCCTCCACCTTGCCGCGCCGGCGCACCGGGTTCTAGTCCCGGTCGGGGAGCCAGATTCTGTCCCGGTTGCCCCTCTTCCAGGCCAGCTCTCTGCTGTGGCCAGGGAGTGCAGTGGAGGATGGCCCAAGTGCTTGGGCCCTGCACCCCATGGGAGACCAGGATAAGTACCTGGCTCCTGCCATCGGATCAACGCGGTGCGCCGGCCACAGCGCGCTGGCCACGGCGGCCATTGGAGGGTGAACCAACGGCAAAGGAAGACCTTTCTCTCTGTCTCTCTCTCTCTCACTGTCCACTCTGCCTGTCAAAAAAAAAAAAAAATACTATACCCATACGGACTCATTAAGTGTAACAAATATAACATAGTAATGTAAGATGTTAGTAATAAGGGATACTGAGTGTGAGGCATATAAAAACTGTGTGTTATTTTCTTCATTTTTCTGTAAATCGAAAACTGCCCTAAGGAATAAAGCATTTATTTATTTTTTAAAAAAGTTTATTTGGGTAACATCTAGGGCTGGTCTCTATTTTTTTTTTTAAGATTTATTTATTTACTTGAGAGGCAGAGTTACATAGAAAGGGAGAGACTAGAGAGAGAGGTCTTCCGCCCACTGGTTCACACCCCAGATGGCCACAAAAAACCTAGTCTCTAAGCCTGTGTACTTCTTTCTTCATCATATACCAATTACAAGCCCACATTTCTTAGCTTAGTATCCAAAGGGCTTGAGCATTGCAGTACAATGTCTTTGCCATTCTTGGAACGTTGCTACCTTATGAACAAGCCCATATCCTGCCAACTGCTGCAGCTGGAGTCAGCTGGAAGATCAGTAGAAAAAAAAAAGTGGAAAGATCAGTAGGAAAAAAAAAAAAAGAACTGTACAACTGCCTGCACCCAAGTTGCTAACCCATTAAGTAGTAAACTAAAAATAGTTTTAAGACACATCTCGTTATACAGCAAAGCAGTAAAGGCTAACTGATACATCTGTCCAATTACCCTACCTCACCCAAGTCATATTTACAACTGTTTTCTGGAATTCCCCTAGGCTCCACCCAAAATTTCACTCAAGAAATTTCCACCTGAAGTGACTTTACTCCCAATCTCTACTTAAGGAAATGTCATTCATGTTCTTCTTCCACATAAAGTTTCAAAGATAAATATAAAGAATGGGAGAAACTATAGCCCATATTATTTCCTCTTAGAGAGAGCACCATATACTTAAGAAATTCTGGGGGCTGACACTGTGGCATAGTAGGCTATACCTCTGCCTGTGGTACCAGCATCCCAAATGGGTGCCAGTTCATGTCCCCGCTGCTCCTCTTCTGACCCAGCTCCCTGCTATGGCTTGGGAAAGCAGCAAAAGATGGCCCAAGTGCTTGGGCTCCTGCACCCATGTGGGAGACCTGGAAGAAGCTCCTGTCTCCTGGCTTTGGATAGCCCCAGCTCCGGTCATTGCAGCCATTTGGGGAGTGAACCAGCGGATAGAAGACCTCTCTCTGTCTCTCCCTCTCTCTGTAACTCTGCCTCTTAAATAAATAAATAAAATCTTTAAAAAAAAAAAAAAAAAGAATGAGGAAGAGGAGAAGGATAAGGGGGAGGGGGAGGGGGAGGGGGAGGGGGAGGGGGAGGGGGAGGAGGAGGAGGAGGAGGAGGAGGAGGAGGAGGAGGAGGAGAAGGAGAAGGAGAAGGAGAAGGAGAAGGAGAAGGAGAAGGAGAAGGAGAAGGAGAAGGAGAAGGAGAAGGAGAAGGAGAAGGAGAAGGAGAAGGAGAAGGAGAAGGAGAAGGAGAAGGAGAAGGAGAAGGAGAAGGAGAAGGAGAAGGAGAAGGAGAAGAAATAATCCTGGGAAGAGTGTTGTGCCACAGAAGGTTAAGTTGTTGTTTGGGATGCCCACATTCCATGGAGTGCCTGATTCAAGTCCCAGTTACTCTGCTTCCAACCAAGCCTCCTGCTAATATGCCTGGGAGACAGAAGATAATGGTATAAGTACCCGAGTCCCTGACACCTAAGCAGGAGCCCTGAATGGGATTCCTGGCTCCTGGCTTTGACCTGTATGAGCCCTAGCTGTTGCGGGCATTTGGGGAATGAACCAGTGAACAGAAAAAATCTCTCTCTCTCTCTCTCTCTCTCTCTCTCTCTCTCTACTTTCAAGTAAAGAAACAAATATTTTTGAAAGAAAAATTCTTAAGTTTGAAGGGCAAGAACCTGAAAGGCATGTATTAGTTATGACAGCAGCTCAACTGCAGAAACAGAAACTCAAAACGTAAATGGATTCAACAAGACAGACGTTTACCTCACTGTCATTTAAGAGTCAGAGCATAATTAGTAAAGGACAGGCATGAGGACTCCCTAGTGTCAGTCCCTCTTGCTGTTCCTGTCCCCCTCATCTGCAGAGCTAACAAGGTATCACTCCCACCACAGTCACATTACAGCCAGAAGGAAGAGGGAAAGTTCACATGCAGGGCAGGCTCATACCTTCAGGGAAAAAATAAATAAATAAACAAACAGATGCTGTACATTTCAGTGATGCTCACGTCACACTGGCCAGAGCACAGTTAAACAATCATACAGACTGTGCAGACAGCTAGGAAATGGAATTGTTGCCTTAGTGCTCAAATATTCTACTATTACTATAGAAGAAGGGATAAAAATCAATATAGTCACTATCACAAGTCAGCTGCAGTATATCAACCTGTTAAAATGCTTTCTTTCAGGTAGGAGATGGATTGGCTTTGTTCGTGAGAGGCAGGACGAAGAGCAGGAAAGGAGGAAACCAGGGCAATAGTGGGAAACTATGAAACCTCTAAGTGCCCTATGAATTCATTCTAGATTCTTGGAAGGAGAAATGTTAAGGGAAGAGGAGAAGAGATTGCATTCTTCAAGCTCAAATAAAGTATATGTGGGATAAGAATGAGCGGGATTGTATGAAACTCTGAGAACCTGCCAAGGATAATGGAAAGCTTTGAGTGTGATGGACTTTAGAATTGGGCAGTTAAAGCCGGCGCCGTGGCTCAATAGGCTAATCCTCCACCTTGCGGCGCCGGCACACCGGGTTCTAGTCCCGGTTGGGGCGCCGGATTCTGTCCCGGTTGCCCCTCTTCCAGGCCAGCTCTCTGCTATGGCCAGGGAGTGCAGTGGAGGATGGCCCAGGTGCTTGGGCCCTGCACCCCATGGGAGACCAGGAAAAGCACCTGGCTCCTGGCTCCTGCCAGGATCAGCGCGGTGCGCCGGCTGCAGCAGCGGCCATTGGAGGGTGAACCAACGGCAAAGGAAGACCTTTCTCTCTCTGTCTCTCTCCTCTCTCTCTCACTGTCCACTCTGCCTGTCAAAAAAAAAAAAAAAAAAAAAAAAAAAGAATTGGGCAGTTAAGAAAACTTAAATTAAAAAAAAAAAAAAAACTTTATCTTGATTTCATGAGACAGCAGACAGGAGGCCCTCGCTGATTATCACCAGTTTCTTTAAAGCTTACAACATTTAAACAAACAAAGGTGGTTTTAAAAAAAGCAGCATTAAATAGAGATGGAAAAAACATGGTTTCTTTTTAAAAAAAAAAAAGTGTAGAGTTCCTAATTATGCCACGTATAGCAACTATAAAGTTAGCAACTTGAGAGCGCTTTAGTTGGGCTTTTCGTAGTGTTAGTTTTAGCTACTGAAAATAGACATGAAGTATGAATCACTTTCTTCACTGAAATGTAGGCTAAATGTAGCCATCACAGATTTTAAGAATATCACCTAAATTTCTTCTCAACTACATTTTGTATGCTGACACCAAGCGATCAGTACAGGAAACAGGATGACCTGGCCAATCTACAATTCTTCCAGAAAAGCTCAAGCAGACCATCATGTAGAAGGTCAGTGGAAACTACACAATAGATGGACAGCTGTGTGCTTCTCATGATTGCAAGATGCCTGATTACAAAATCATTCGTTGCTGAATAAGCCTCATTACCAGTAGATGCTCTCATGCAGCATCTGCATTAGAGCAACGGCAGTTAGACTTCAGTAAGCATAAACCAAGAGTCTTCAGAAAACTGTAGGTAAGCCTCAATGTCTCATTTTTCAAGAACATGATTTTCCAGACATTAGCCAGGTACAACATGAGATGGCCCTCTTGGAAGAAATTCCTTGTTCAACAAGTTCAGTTCTTTCTATTTTGCTGTGAGAGAAAATAAATTGAAAATATATCCTCAGCTAGAATATGCAGAACAGCATTCCGTTCCATGATGCTGTTAGTGGGTACTTCAGTTTTCTGCCCAGAGACGCAGGTAACGTTGATGTCACTAATAAATGAAATATAGAATTTAGGCAATTCCTATATTTCACTGCATTAGCAATATAGTAAATACAGAAATGTCTATTATGCTGAGAACATTTCTGCACACACAATGGCTTGCAAGTGCTTATGTCAATTATATTTGGAAATACATTAGGGGTCAGGACGTTTGGAACAGAAGTTAAGATACTGCCTTGGATGTCCAAAGCCCATAGTAGAGTGCCTGGGCTTAAGTCCTGGCTCTGCTCCCAATTCAGGTTCCAGCTAATGTGCATCCTGAGAGGCCACAGGTGATAGCTCCTTGCCATCTACATGGGAGATTTAGGACTAGGTCACCATGAGGCACTGTGAAATTTAAAAGTCAGCCCAACAAAGAAGTATTTACTGAGGCAGAAGGCATTCCAAATAAGGTATCACAAAGCCAGGGAAAGGGGTAATCAAAAAGAGAGGCAATCATCTCAGGAGCAAATGCTGCTCACAAAGTAATTAAAATAATACAAAATTATTCATTGGATTTAGCAGTGGGGAGTCATTACCAATCTTTCACTGTATGTTTTGGGTAGAAACCAGGCTATAGTAGCTGAAAACATAAAAGATGGGGGCAAGCGCTGTGGCACAGCCAGTTAAAGCCCCGGCCTGAAGCACTGGCATCCCATATGGGTGCTGGTTCTAGTCCTGGCTGCTCCACTTCCAATCCAGCTTTTTTATATGGCCTGGGAAAGAAGTAAAAGATGGCCCAAGTCTTTAGGCCCCTGCACCCGCGTGGGAGACCCAGAAGAAGCTCCTGGCTCCTGGCTTCGGATCGGCACAGCTCCAGCCATTGCGGCCATCTGGGGAGTGAACCAGTGGATGGAAGACCTCTCTCTCTCTGTCTCTACCTCTATGTAACTCCATCTTTCAAATAGATAAAATAAATCTTTAAAAAAAAAGAAAAGAAAACATAAAAGATGGAATAAGCATAGTCCTGGAAAGGGATGAGAACAAGAGTACAGAAGAAGGGATTCGGTTTGACTAGGAAAAAGAACATCTGTAGGATCGATAGGAAGGAGTTGAGGAGGAGTATAGGTAAGTGCATACATGAAGGAACAGACGACTGAGGGAGTTCACGCCCCCCAATCTCTACAAAGGTCACTTGTTGGAGAGACCCTTTTCAGGGTCTGAGAAGTACTCTGAAGGCCTATTACAGAGGGGAACGCAGGAACAGCCCTTCAAGCCGATAGGATATGGGCTATGACATTTAAGAGTTCACTGAAATCATTTTACTTTTTGCTTATAGAACAATAAAAGAAAATGGAAGCATTTTACTTTCTATTCAAAATCTAATGAAAACAAAGGATTTGTGGCACAGTGGGTTAAACCACTGCCTGCACTGCTGGAATCCCATCTGGGTACCAGTTCCAGTCTTGGCTGTGCACTTCTGATCTAGCTCCCTGCTAGTGCATCTGGGAAAGCAGTCTAAGATGTTCCAAATGTTTGGACCCCTCTACTCAATGGGAGACCCAGATGAAGCTCCTGGCTCCTGGATTCAGCCTGGCCCAGCCCTGGCTGCTGTGGCCATTTGGGGAGTGAAACAGTGGATGGAAGATTTCTCTCTCTGTAGCTCTTTCACACAAATAAAAAAAAAAAAAAGGATTTAAGAATGTCAGGTCTCAATACCAATTGAATATGGGAACGGTAGGCAAATTCTGGTTACTTATTGATCCTACCATCAGTTATAAGCTACCTACTCTAGGGAGATCAATTTTTATCATTTATTCAATTTATTACTTTATCAAAATGTTATTGCAGTGAAAAAGAGATACAAAACATTTAAAAGCAAAAGACTTCAAATTTGTTTCCAGTATCATCCATTGTGAGAGAGAGATTTCACATAGAATACTCTATTTACTTTGACCTTTTCAAATAACATGGTCATTTATAATATGTGTGGGGACACTGTTTTATCATATATTTCTCCTATAATTGGTCTACACTGATAAAACAGCATGGACTCCTGCTCCCAGAGAAATTTCTGTGAAAATTTATTATAGGCTCAAGATCATGGGTATTCTTAATGAACAATTCCATGGCAAATGGCTTTTTGGCAAGGGAAAAGAAAAAGACAGCCATATCATATGAAAATGGACTCCTGTTCCACAAAAATAGAGCTTGTCCAGTTGTAATGCAAATAGAAGGGAGACTCACCTTATTTCAGGCAATAATTTCATGTCTTGCTACACCAGACTGAAACAACATAGAACCTAATTCGGCATAAATGTAAGTATCTAGTAAGAAATAAATGGGATGGGCATTTGGCACAGCAGTTAAGACACTACTTGGCCTGCCGGTGTCCTATATCCAAGTGTCACTTCAGTTAAAGTCCTGGCTATGCTTCTGATTTCAGTTTCCTGCTAATGTACACTCTGGAAGGCAGCAGCAGCTGATGACTCAAGTAATTGGGTCCCTGCCACCCACAAGGGAGTCCCAGACTGTTCCTGGCTCCTGGCTTCAGTATAGCCCTGATCCAATGGCATTTCAGCAAGAGACCAGCAGATGGGAGTCCCTTAGTCTATGTTTCTCTCTGTCTTCAAAATAATTTTTGTAAAAAGAGATGTCAACAAACCTGAAAAAAGCTATTAGTAATACTATGACTGCTGTAGTCACATCTTTTTTTTTTTTTTTTTTTTTTTTTTTTTTTTTTTGACAGGCAGAGTTAGACAGTGAGAGAGAAAGAGAGACAGAGAGAAAGGTCTTCCTTTTCCATTGGTTCACCCCCCAAATGGCCGCTACGGCCAGCGTGCTGCGCCGATTCGAAGCCAGGAGCCAGGTGCTTCCTCCTGGCCTCCCATGCGGGTGCAGGGCCCAAGCACTTGGGCCATCCTCCACTGTACTCCTGGGCCACAGCAGAGAGCTGGACTGGAAGAGGAGCAACTGGGACAGAACTGGTGCCCCAACCGGGACTAGAACTTGGAGTGCCAGTGCCGCAGGTGGAGGATTAGCCTAGTGATCCACGGTGCCGGCCACATGTCTTCTCTACCCTAGGTTTGTTGGAATGAAACAGCAGGTAAGATATTTCCGTCTATCACTGTATCTCAAATAAACAACACTAAGAAAACACTTAGTGTTTTGCCTTGAAGGCAAGGATCTTGTCTCTTGCTCTCCACCACACTACCTGTACATAGAACAGTAGTCAGCACAAAGTAGGTGCTCAGGAAGATCTGCTGAATGAAATGAATAAATTAGTACAGCACCAGTATGCAAACTCTTGAAAGTTAAAATAAAGGCTATAGGGATTCCTTGTTTCTTTGTCACTGCATATTTTGTGCAAGAGAATTAGGTATATATTGAAGAGCAGGGGATTAATTTGATGTAAGTCTTTAAATGCTACAGGGCATGTTCATATTTGGATTTCAAAGTGTAATCCTTATCCCTGTGGTTTTATTACTGGTGAAATTTGTCCTTGGTCTACATAGCCTATCACTAGCAATGCAAGCCACAACATTTCCTACTACTCTTGAAACTGCTACTCTTCAAAGAAAAACAAGATCTTGTTGGACAACAGAGACATCTGCTGGTTGACAATGACATAATTCTGTCCTTAAACTACTGCATCCAGATGAAGATGTGAGCAATAAAGTTTAGAGTAATACAGAATGTTTTGTTGTTAAAATATGATAAAGTAACCTCTTTCCACTTGAATAACATGTAACTGCTTTATTCCAGAATTGCCCAAATAGTGATCTAAAAACCCCACTGTGTGCTTTCCTATACTCAGTATTTATTGCCAATGAATAGAATTGGATAGCTTCTGGATCTTCTAGTTTAAGACACTTACTTGTCTTTAACATAAACATTTAAGTATATACTAAGTTAAGGGACTGTGTCATATGCTGGAAAGCCAATTCTGTGAAATGGCAGACGGCCCCTCATGCTCTGTCTGGTCTTAGAGGAGTAGGAATACTACTCAGCCCTTAAAAAGCAGCAAGTTCTGCAATCTGCAACTACTCAGCCCTTAAAAAGCAGCAAGTTCTGCAATCTGCAACATGGATGAAAGTCTGAGGACATCATGCTAAGTGAAATACATGAGTCACAGAAGCACAATTACTACCTGATTCCCCTCACATGAGGATTCTAACAGTCAAATTTGTGGAATCAAACTGTGGAATGGTGGTTAGGGGCTAGGCAGAGGGGCAAATGGGAAGTTACCAATCAACCTGCATAAGTTCCAAGCACAATGAACACGTTTGGAGATCTGCTGAACCATACTGTACCTGAAGTCAACAAAAATGGACTATACACTTAAACTGTTATTAAGAAGGTAAGTCTCAAGTTAAGTTGGTTTTCCTACAATAGTTTTTTTTTTTTAAATTCAGTTAACATCTGCAAGGAACTTAGCCTACCACCTGCCAGTGATGTACTTTCACTATTTATATATAATATATATATTATAATATGTATAATATATATTATATAGGCCAGCTGTGCCCTACAAACACACTTTCCCACGCTAGCTGGAAAGAAGTCCTCCACCCCCACCACCTATTATGATTTCTTCTCACTTTCAAGTCCCTTTTAAATATCATCTCAGAAAGGCCTACTCTGAACTCCCCATGTAAAGTTCAGCTTTAGAACACTCAGTTTGCATCTTTCTTAGAACTTACAAAAAAATGACAATTTTTGATTGGCTCACTAATATATCATCCCCCTCCTTTCCACACCATACTATAAAGGAATGATCTTTGAGTTTGGCTCTAGATAGTCCATATTAATGAGGTAACCTCACTATTTTCTTTGGACACCAAAATGTAAAGGAAAGCACTTACCCTCACTGTCTTAGAGTATTTGAAGCCTAGCTCCCCACTTTCTTAACTGGAAGAGGAACCAATTTTTGCTAATTAAATTATTAAATTCCATTCAGTTCTCAGTAGAAATCTACTGCAAACAGAAAAGGCAGTGGAGAAGGTATGGTGAGGTGGTGACCAGGTGGAGGGATTACAGGGTGTGGAGAGGAGATAAGGACACCAAGTGGAGGACAGGAAAGTGTTCTAAGAGTACCAGAGACCCTGGAAGAAATTCTACAGGAAGAATCTGAGACAACAGATGGCCTGAAAAAGCCAGGTTGTGGTCTAC
Organism: Oryctolagus cuniculus; assembly: GCF_051225735.1. Lineage (NCBI taxonomy): Eukaryota > Metazoa > Chordata > Mammalia > Lagomorpha > Leporidae > Oryctolagus > Oryctolagus cuniculus. The sequence continues at coordinate 84,673,004 of NC_142882.1, read as the reverse complement.
CTAGGACAGTGTGCTAATTCCTCGACTAGCATAGGAATTCCCATCAGTTCTCCAGAAGTTGCTGAAGAACTTCCAGGCTATGCCCATCACCTGCATTCACAGAACCCAGAGACTGTAGCAAGAAAACTACTCTGTAACTGAATTTTCCTTTTACTAACAAAAGCCTTTATTAGCATCTTTTCCTGAGTCATACTATCCAGCACATGAGATGATAATGAAACAGAACTTGTTTCTCAGTAGTTAAAATAATTTCATAATATATCAGCCTTTCTTAAAAGATAATTTAATCATTATTCAATCACTGACAAGATTCACGAAAGTTAAAAAAAAACCTGGAGTTCAACAGTTAATCATAACTAGAAAGTAAATCAAATATCATGTACCTGTCCTATAAATATTTTTATAACTTCTGTCTCATGGTTTTTCTACAAAACACTCAATTCCTAAGTAAGTAAATCCTAGGTTAATATATAGAATCTCAAGCATTCCCTTATACACATGTTGACTAAGTAGTGAAGAGGTGATAACTGCAGAAAGTTGCTGTGATTCAGATTGTGTTATAGTCAGTAAATTGATTACTCGTTACAGGCATACAGGTGTTACTATGAAAACAGAATTTAAATTATGTACTATGCTCATATTAAAATATAGCTGTCTTCCCAAGAATGACTAACTTTAGAAAAGAATATGAAGGAAACTAACCCAGAAAGGGATAATTTAATTATGAGGACAAAATTGACTTCTTATAGGGAATTAATATCAAGAGTACAGATTGATGTAAGGCTTTGCAGAAGAGAGTGGGCAGCTAGACTATAATTTATAGATATCACCATTTTATGCCTTGTGAAAAGAATACTGTATGGTTATACCTGATGAAAAATATGGCTCATTAAGAACTACTTCATCATAATTGTTAATATCAACAATTTTATGTATAAGTTATTACTTCATTAAAACTGTTGAGTAGTTTTATTGCTTTCTGGTTCCAGGGTTTATTAATTTTCATTTTTATTTTACTGCCCCTATTTTGCTAAGGTAAATGAAGCTTACAGAGGTGAAGTACCATACAGAATATTAAGCAACAGAGCCAAGATTCACATTCAGGTATGACCCCATGCATACCACAATAGTATCCTGAGTTTTGCTTACATAAATATTAGTTATGTATTCATTTAAAAATGGAGCATGTCATCACACATTGATAATAAAATGGCTAACACAATAAAATATTGCTTCCAGCATATTTGAAAATCAAATATGTTTCCCAGTTTTGAATCTGGAAACCAGTGGTAATAATTAGTTTCATTATGTGAAAACCAACGCCAGTTTATTGTGTGCACTAGAACAGAGTAGCTCAGAACATAGGCTCTGAAGTAAATTCTTCAATTCTGACTTTATCACTTAGTTTCTGCATACCTTTGGACATATTCCTTCACTTCTCTTTGGCTCTTACGTAAAACAGGATTCTTTGTAGTAATTGTAGTGACGCATGTGGCACTTACAAACATTAAATGAGCTTACTACAGGTAAAGAAAACTGACACATAAGCACTCAAGGAATGTTGGCTCACATTGCTCAAACCCAAAGGTTTATACAGCCCTCCCACACTTTTTTTTTTTTTTTTTAATTAGGCAGAGTTAGACAGTGAGAGAGAGACAAAGGTCTTCCTTCCGTTGGTTCACTCCCCAAATGGCTGCTACAGCCAGTGCGCTGTGCCAATTCGAAGCCAGGTGCTTCCTCCAGGTATCCCATGCAGGTGCAGGGGCCCAAGCACTTGGGCCATCCTCCACTGCCTTCCTGGGCCACAGCAGAGAGCTGGACTGGAAGAGGAGCAATCGGGACTAGAACCTAGCACCCATATGGGATGCAGGTGCTGCTGGCAGGAGAGTAACCAAGTGAGCCACGGCATCAGCACCCAACTTCTTTAAAAAAATTTTAATTTTTTTATTTTTTGGACAGGCAGAGTTAGACAATCAGAGAGAGAGACAGAGAGAAAGGTCTTCCTTCCATTGGTTCACCCCCTATATGGCTGCTGTGGCCGGCGCACAGCGCTGATCGGAAGCCAGGAGCCAGGTGCTTCCTTCCTGGTCTCCCATGCAGGTGCAGGGCCCAAGGACTTGGGCCATCCTCCACTGCACTCCCGGGCCACAGCAGAGAGCTGGACTGGAAGAGGAGCAACCAAGACAGAATCTGGTGCCCAGACCAGGACTAGAACCCGGAGTGCCGGCACCGCAGGTGGAGGATTAGCCTAGTGAGCCGCGGTGCCGGGCTTAAAATTATTTTTGAAAGCAGTTTTAGGTCCACAGAAAAACTGAGTGGGAAGTATAGAATTACTCCTACTATCATCATTCCTCACCAGAATGGTACACCGGTTACCATGAAACTTCACTGACACTCCAAGAACAGCCAAAGTCCAAAGTTCACATTAGGGTTTATTCTTGGTGCTATACATTCTATGGGTTATGGTAAATCTATAATGGCATGTATCTAACATGAGGCATTTCGCTGCCCTAAAAGGCCTCAGTTCTCAGCATATTTACATATTTATATTATATATACATTATATGTAAAGATATATCATATAAATTATTTTCTTTCCCCTAAATCCTAACAACCACTGATATTACCATCCCCATGGTTTTGCCCTTTCCTGAATTTCATACAACTGGAATTATATAGTATACATTTAAGATTCTCCCATGTCTTCTGATGATTCAACAGGCCACTTCTGGCCGGCGCCACGGCTCAACAGGCTAATCCTCTACCTGTGGCGCTGGCACACTGGGTTCTAGTTCCAGTCAGGGAGCCGGATTCTGTCCCAGTTGCTCCTCTTCCAGTCCAGCTCTCTGCTGTGGCCCAGGAAGGCAGTGGAGGATGGCCCAAGTGCTTGGGCCCTGCACCCCAGGGAGACCAGGAGAAGCACCTGGCTCCTGGCTTCGGATCAGTACCGGGCGCCCGCCACAGTGCGCCAGCCTCCGCTGCCATTGGGGATGAACCAAAGGAAAAGGAAGACCTTTCTGTCTCTCTCGCTCACTGTCTACTCTGCCTGTCAAAAAAAAAAAAAAAAAGAAAAAAGAAAAAAGAAAAGAAAAGAAAAAAGAAATAGTCCACTTCTTTTTAGCACTGAATAAAATTCCATCACATGAATGTACCAGTTTATCCATTCATCTACTGTAAGACATCTTGGTTAACTTCCAAGTTTCAACAATTATGAAAAAAGCTGCTGTGTATGTATATATATAATGTGCTGGTTCTTGTGTGGAATTTTCACCTTATTTGAGTAAACAACAAAGAGCAATTTCTAGGTCATATGAAAACACAGGTTTTGTACAAATCTGCCAAACTGGATATACCATTTTGCATTCCCACCAACAGTTCATCAGAGTGCCTGTTGTTCCAAACTTGCCGGTATTTGGTATTGTCAGGGTTGTGGGTTTTAGCCATTCCAATAGATATGAAGTCAAAGTTCATTCTTCTTTTACATTCTTGATTTAGGTGAAATCCAACATTTTTGAGAAATGTTATCCCTACAGAATAGTATGGTAATGTTGACTGATGAAAATTGTAAAAGCATTTCAAAAATTTCGTGGGAAATGGAATTAAGTTTGTTTCAGGAAGTGCTGTGGCACAGGTTAATCCTTTGCCTGTGGTGCCGGCATTCTATTTGGGCGCCAGTTGTAGTCCTGGCTGCTCCTCTTCCAATCCAGCTCTCTGCGGTGGCCTGGGAGGGCAGTGGAAGTTGGCCCAAGTGACTGGGCCCTGTACCCGCGTGGGAGTCCCAGAGGAAGCTCCTGGCTCCTGGCTTCAGATCAGCTCAGCTCTCCACGTTGCAGCCATTTGGGGAGTGAACCAATGGATGGAAGACCTCTCTCACTGTCTGTAACTCTACATCTCAAATAAATAAATAAAATCTTAAAAAAAAAAAGTTTCGCTGCAAAAAAAAATTGAAATTCATTTTACATAATATGCATCTTTCATGAGCTTTTAGAATACTCCCCGTATGTACATTTGGCTGGAAATCCAAGCAAATCTTTATTTTTCTAAACTAATTTCAATGTGTAGTTTGCGTATTTTCACCCAGCGTTTTGACGAGTGTCACTTTACACTTGTTTTCCAGGAACACTTTGTATTCAGAGGAAACCAGGATTGCACAAGGCAACTGAAACTGCTAGTAGAGAAAAACAAACCACTGACTCTTAGCCTCAATTACTTACAATTGAGGAGGAACATTCACCCATTCCCCAGAGCCTCCACTTGACAACATCACAGCCAACGGATATTAATCAAGTCTAGAAGTGACTGCCGTGACCCACAGAATACACTGTACGTGGCATCTTATGAGTAAGTCAAGTGAGGCTGGAAGCAGAGGCAGAGCAAGCAGCAGGGCTCGACCAGTCTGGAAGTGCAGGGTCGGCGAGCAGCCGAGACCGGGGCGCACCCTGGGGGCAGGTCTTCCCTCCACCTCTCCAGGACACGGAGCAACTCAGAGCACGACGCTAGAGCACCTTCCTGGTCCGTCCAAGACCGAGCCCACGCTCGCAGCAGGCGCCCTTCACCGCGACGCGAGCGCGCCTCAGCCTCCGCGCAGCGGCAACGCGGGCCCAGCGAGAAGCCCCAGACTCGCGCGGACCCGGGTGCCCGCGCCACACGGGCGGCTCCCCTCGCCGCGAGCCACGGGGATCCACGCAACTCGGCCGGCGGGGCCTAACGTCCCCCGGAGCCACAGAAGGGCCTCCAGCCCGGCACAGCGGCGCAAGAACGGCTGCCGAGACGCCCTAGCAGGAACCCGGGAGCAAGGAAGCCCAGCACCATGGCGGCACAGCACAGCAGCGGAGCAGCCTGCCCCGGGACTTTTTTCGCGCGTCGACTTGGCCGGAAGTGACGCCAGCAGCCGGCGCGCGGGGCCGCCCCTCGGGAGAGGCGGGGGGCAGGGGGAACAGGCGGGGGCCGGGGGCGGGGCGCGGCCGTAGCTCCGTTTCCGGTGGCTCGTCGCGCTCGCTCACTCCAGCTGCAGCCACTCTCGCCCGTGGCTGCTTCCTCCATCCTGGTATTTTTTGGAGCCTCCATCCTGGTTCTTCCAAAGTGCCCGGACCCAAAACAGGAAGTAAGTGCGATGGAACCTTCAGGTCCCAACCGCCGCCAGGGCCGCTCCGCCCAGCGGAGCCTGTCCGGCCCCCTTGCTGCCCGCTCGCTGCCGTCGGCCGGCGCAAGCTGCGGGCGCCCAGGCACCGCGGGCGGGGTCGGAGCCGGGCCTTGGTGACGCGAAAGCTGCCGTCTCCGCACGCTCAGGCCGGAGCCTCCCTCTCGGGGCCCGGCCGGCGGCGGTGGCGGCTCGAGCTACAGAGCAGGGGGACGAGTGGCCGCCGCGACACGGCTGCGATCCGGCGGGGGCGGAAAATGGCGGCGGGTTCGGAAGAGCTAAATGGCGCCGGGACCCCTGGGGGGTGGGGTGGGCCGGGAGCTCGGGGGCAGAATTGGGCCGGGGAGCGGGCACGGGCAGCGAGCCTCGCTGGTTTTCCCGAGGTGGTCCTTTCTTGTTTCTTTGTTGCCTTTTCCGGTTTGGTTCTGGGGTGCGGAGGCGGAGCGGTGGGCTTGGGCAGGGATGAGGGGGTGGGGGCAGGTCTCGCCGTAACCCCCCCTCCCTTTTTTATTTTTTATTTATTTTTTTTTGTTTTTTTCCCCCTTTTATTTTTTGTGGGCATCTTGCACTGTTTTCGCCTTGGGGGTTCCGCCTGGCTCGGTGGTTGGCGGTCCAGACCGGAGACCCGGGGCCGCGGGTTCCTGTCAGCCGAGTCTCTGAGGAGAGCGGCGCGGGCTGCGGTGCGGGGAGGGTGCCGGGCTCCCAGGAAGTTTAAGAGAGAAGAGAGCACCGCCAGTCCGCTCGGGCCTGTGGACGGGGGCGTCGTGGTGCGGACCTCCGCGGGGACGCGGGTGCGGGTTTGCCTCCGTGCCCGGCGCGGCCCGGCGCGGGGGGCTGTCGGGGGCTGCGTTTTGGTGACAGAAAGGCTCGCCTGGGGAGGCAGGGGCGACGCCCCCTTCAGGTGTCGGCCTGGCCTCGCCCCTCTCCCCGGCCGGAGGCGAGGCCGCGCGTGCTGGGACGCCTGGGTGGCTGCAGGGGACGCTGGATTCTCCGGGGTTCCTTTCTGCTCGTGTGTCTTAAGCTCAAAACCAGTGCCATTTGGAACTCTATTCAGTTCGTAGGGGACAGTCTTGCTTGAAGCTTGTGAGTTCCAGTCCAAGTTAGGAAAATATTTTTCTCTCTATGTAGAAAGTTCTACAGACATAAAAACCCGTCTTTGTTTTTCAGCTGAGAGCCTTCGTATGCTTCAGTTACATCGAATTTCTTTCTGTAAGCTGATGGAAGTTTGTGTGTGAAGGTTGTTGGTTTTAGACCTTGACCACCACTTGAAAGACGGCCATGGTGGTACACCAGAATCTTAGCTTTTTGCTACGATGGTGTAGTCGTGAGAAGACTTAGTATATTTAAGATTTAGAAATTTAGTGCTTAGGAAAAAAGTAGGAGGTTAAAATTACATTCTCTAACATTACAAAAATTGTCCAGCTAAGAGAATACAGCTTGATGTGAGACTTAGGGTTTTTTCCTCCAGTCACAAAGCACAAAAAACAGCCTGTGTTTGGAGGGGGAAAAAAACTTGTTACAGTTATGAATGAAGAAAACACTTTCCATTATTTGTGATATTTAATGATTTTTAATTTCCATATATTGGGTGTTTTGTGTGCCACCAAACAAGCTAATTTTTTTCCCACTATTTTAGTTGATAGGCTCATCCCAAAATATGCTTTTTGGGACTGATCTAGAACCTGCATATTCTGCGTGAATATCTTTAATTGATTGCAGTTGAGCTAGATGGTGCAGCCAAAATGCTATTGCCTTGTCTTCAGCAACATTTAATCAGTAAGTACTGGGCATTCTGTACTTCTTAAGGATTTAAGTCCACATTTTTAGCATTTGCATGAATAAATATGTATTGTCCAAGCATTTTGCACTTAGTGCTCAGGATTTAGAAATATTTTGAGAGGAAGAAAGCACAAAGTTTTGAAGTTAGCATTTGAGAGTTTGAAAGCAGAGCATGACTGGGAAATGGTTGCCGATAGGAAAACCATATCAAAAGAAGCAGGTGTCCTCTTTAGTGGTTGTTTGCTTTAAGTTCTATTTCCAGGTTAAACCCCCCCCCCCTTCTTATTTTTTAAATTATTTTTTGGATGGAGAAAGGTTATCATTCTGTTCTAAGATTACTTTTAAGAGGCGGAAGCTGAGTGTATTTTGAGTATATTTAATAAGGTTGGTTAGAAAGCACCATGTAGTATTTAAAGAACAGAATACTACCCTTACTCACTTGATGCTTCTTTTTGTTTTTTTAGCTTCATTTATTTGCCCAACAGCTACAGACTTTTTTAAAATGATGTTCATGTTCTGAAAATAACATCATTGAACAATTGTTTTCATTATGCTCCAATAAGTACATAGGCTTAAACTAACAGCTGTGAAGATAGAATATAAAACAAATATCCCTAAGAATCCAGTCTGATGTTAATGTTGAAGGAGCTTAAAAATGTTTTTGACTTTTCACTTTTTATTTGTTGAGCTCTTTATTTGGTGGCTCCAATAGTCTTTGACTATGTAAATTTAAAATGTTAACTAAAAAAATAGTATTTTTAAAAACCACAAATGAACACACAGTTTAAACAGTTTTTGAAAGTGTTGAAGTTCTTGGCCGGCGCTGCGGCTCACTAGGCTAATCCTCCTCCGCCTTGCGGCGCCGGCACACCAGGTTCTAGTCCTGGTCGGGGCGCCGGATTCTGTCCCGGTTGCCCCTCTTCCAGGCCAGCTCTCTGCTGTGGCCAGGGAGTGCAGTGGAGGATGGCCCAAGTGCTTGGGCCCTGCACCCCCTGGGAGACCAGGAGAAGCACCTAGCTCCTGCCATCTGATCAGCAACACACCGGCCACGGCGGCCATTGGAGGGTGAACCAACGGTAAAGGAAGACCTTTCTCTCTCTCTCTCTCTCTCTCTCTCTCTCTCTCACTCTCTCACTCTCACTCTCTCACTGTCCACTGCCTGTCAAAAAATAAAAAAATTAAAGTATTTAAGTTCTAAATCATATTGGGGCTAGTGATCTGAATGCATGCTGCTCTGCTTCTGATCCAGCTCCCTGCTCATGCACCTGGAAAAAACAGCAGAGTACTTGGGCCCCTGCCATCTACATGGAAGCCTAGGGTGGCATTCTGGGCTCCTGGACCAGGCCTGATGAATTTGACCATTTGGAGAGTTAACCAGCGTATGGAAGACATCTGTCTGTGTGTGTGTGTGTGTGTCTCTGCCTTTCAAATAGATTAGTCTTGAAAATAAAAACACACATACATATCTCTGTTGCAGAGATCAAAACTTTAGAACAGCACATTCCACATAGCCTGTTTGACAGAGATGTTACCCTGCCTTCTCAAAATGAATTTTCTAGTAGTCTTTTACCATCACTTTCAGCATTGCTTTCTATTAAGAAAAGAAAAATTCCCTCAGACGAGGTACACTTTGAAATGCTTTACAGTTTCAATTCTAAAAGGTTTTTCTATTTCTTAAGTAATTTTAAGATCTGAGAAAGTGATAAACTTAGTGGCCAAGTGTGAAATACAGAATACATTATTAAAGGTGTGTGATACTTGTTTGCTTTCACATTATTTCTCCCTTTGTCTCTGTGGTAGTTTGTGAAGAGAAGTTTTGCAGTAGAAATTGTAAATGGGTTTTGATTACTTTGTTCCATAAAAGTACAAATAAAGAGGAACCTGTTTATCATGTCTGGTTGTTTTTTTTTTTTTTTTTTTTTTTTCCAAGTTTATGGAAAGAGCCCATCTCATGACTGAATGCTAGAAATAAGTTACTGGGAGAAAACACCCTGTGGGTAGGTGTTTGGTATGGCTATTAAGATGTCACTTCAGAAACCCATATCCCGTATCAGAGTGCCTGGTTGTGAGTCCTGGCTCCAGTCCAGATTCAGCCTTCCTGCTAATGCACACCTTGGGAGGCAGCAAGTGATGTCTCAAGTACTTGAGTTCTGGCTCCTGACTTTGTCTTGGCCCTATCCTGGCTATTGCAGGTGTTCGGGGAGTAAACAGAGGGATGGGAGATCTGTTTGTCTACCTTTCAAATAAGTAGAAATTTTAAAGAATGCACTAGAAGGCTCTTTATGAACAATATTTTTGTTTTTCTAAGTCTTGTTTTTTAAGATGGCTTTTTGATTATGTACTATGTTAGATTATTCCAAGCACTAGTCAAAGCTAATTGTTTGTTTACCATCAGCAAAAGAAATACTCTGTTTATTTACTGCCTTGTGTATTTTTTTATTTAAAAAATTTTAGTATTTTTGAGTGACAGGCAAACACAGGGCACACATCTGCTGCATGAGTCAAGCTAAACTGATTTAGAAACTGAATTTAGGCCTCCCAAATAGGTGGCAGGGACCCAACCACTTGACACCCAGGATTCACCTTTGTAGGAAACTGGAAACAGTAATGATGGGAGTGAGTGTCCTAGCTGGACCAAATGCCTACTCCTGTGTGTTTTTTGGAATCTGCCATAGAAGTAGGCTTTAAAATTAACTTCAGAAGTCTGCATTTGGTGTGGTGGCTTAAGCTGCCACTTGGGACACTGCATTCCATATCAGAGTTCCTGGGTTTGAGTCTTGTCTCCTTCAGTTCCAGCTTCCTGCTGATGTATATCTGGGATGGGAGGTATTGTGATGATTACCCAATCACTTGGGTCTGTGTCACCCACATAGAGGGACCCAGGTAGGGTTCCAGGTTCCTGGTTTTAGCCTGGCCTACTCTAGTCTGTTAACAGGCACCTGAGAATGAAGCAGCAGATGAAAGACCTGTGCATGTGTGTGTGTCTGCCTTTCAAATTTTTAAAATTTTTTTTTAATTCATTGTAAATTAGGCGATTGTGATCTTAAGAGTTTTTGGTGGTGCCTTACATAGAAGTACTATTTAGAATGGATAGAATTCATAATCACAGACTGGGTGAAAAGTAAACCTTTCAATAAGCAATATGACTTTATTGCCAAACCAGGAATGAAATTCTGTGCCTTAAAATGACTCACCTTACTAAGTAATTATCTTTACTCAAATAATAGTGATGTTTTCAGTAGATAATTGAAGCCTACATTTTAAGCAGTAAGCCTTTTAGGATATATCATTAATTTTATTGACGTTTTATGGTCATATTTTATCATATTGAAACCAAGCAATAATAAACATTAGTTAAGTACTTTAATTCTTCTTGTTTTATGTTCATTTATAGCACTATTTCTTCACAAAGTTTACAGAGGCCCAAATCCCCAGGAACCTGGAACCATAGTCCAAAGCATTCTGCCTCAAGTGTGAAGTCTCCGTTTTCTTAACTTTGAATAAAATTGGTAGTCTTAATGATGTTAACTCTGGCCTTGTCTGCTTTTTTTCCCTCCCTCCCTGCCTTCCTTCCTTCAGTTACAGAGAGATAAAGAGAAAAGAGATCTGTCCACTGGTTCAGTCCCCAAATGGCCACAATAGCCACTACTGGGCCAGGCTGGAGCCAGGAGCCAGTAGCTCCATCTCAGTCTGCCATGTGGGTGGCAAAGGCTCAAGTACTTTGGCCATCTTCTGCTGCTTTCCCAGGTGCATTAGCAGGGAGGGAACTGAATCAGAAGTGGAGCAGCCAGGACTTGAACTGGTGGTGGTACAAGATGCTGGCATCTCAGGAGATGGCTAATTCACTTCACCACCCATGTTCAGCAAATAAGAATTGTTGTCAGTTACTTACCACTAAGATTTTCTGTTTAGCAGACTTTGATTCTTTCAGAATAAAAATACCTTAACAGATCTTTCAAATTCTTTCATATACATTATTAAGGCATTGCTTATGTGCAGTGGCAGGTATATTGATCAGTGTGCAATGTTTTCAGTAGTATAACCTCAACAAAATGTATAAATAATTAGTTGTTAAATAAATGCTATGACCCACTGAATATGTGGACCAAGTGGATTGGAAAATGCTTCTTATAGTGAGAACTTTATTTATAAATTTATAAATTAAATTTATAAGAGATAATAGTGTGATCTCAGTGTTTAAAAATATAGGTAAAAGGTTGGGAGGTAATCACAAGAATATCGGGTATAGATAATTTTTCTTACTTTGTTAGAAAATACATCTGAAAATTCCATATGTCCTTATTGTCTTATTAGTTGAATTATGTCAGAGACTACCTGTTAGCCAGTTGTTTGTCAACCTTTAATTCACCCAGTAAAACTGTGAAAAACATTCTGTAGTTTGCTAGGTTTCCCATTATAAGAAAATCTTACAGCACTGAATTTTTTTCATACCATATAGTCTCATCCAGTCTTCCAGTTTAGTATCATGACCCTGAAGCAGTTAGGATCTGCACATGCTAGATCCTGTGATTCTCCTTATCATCACTAATAGTATCTGTTCTACATTTGTGCTAGTGTTCTGCTTGGGAAAAGATAAGAATCTGGTTATACAATTAAGGCCCCCCCCCCAAAGTATCAAGAAATGCAACTTCTTTATTTTGTTTTTAGAGGTTATTCAGCACTTAGTTACCCAGAAAGTCAGGACAATATATTGGCTCAGTGGATGGAAATACCACCTAAGCTAATCTGTTGAAAAAGAACTTTACATCAGTGCTAGAATGGAGAGTATCATGAATGACTCATTTCTTTATTTAAACCATATTAAAAAATAGGTCCAAGAGTTATTTCATTATACTTGTCCCTTTTTATTCTAGGTTATTAAATAGGATCATTTTGTTCATTGGGAGTTATTAATGAAAACAAAATGTATTTTTAATATAAATATACAAGCTCCATTATAAGTTGGTGTTGTGCCACATTTCAGGAATCTTTTCTTAAATTTGTTGGGATTTTATTGCTATTTAAAGATACTCATCAAATGATGGGACATGGTAAAATACCACTTCTCCAATTAAAATGGCTATTAAAATTTATTTTTCTTCCATTTTGTCTTTTCATTTTTAGTGTTAATGGTGCATATAAACAACCTATTACAAAGGAGGAAGCCAAAATCAAAATGGGCTGTTTTATTTATTTACACCAGAAATTTGTTGGCAGAGTTGGAGGGCTTCATTACATTTCCCTGATAAACAAGTGGGGAAGAGTTCAAGAAGTTGTTCCTATTCTTATAAGCTGATTTATTCCTGAACATTTCTCAGTCTAACATCAGATGTAGTCTTCCAAGTAACAAATGTCTTGGCCCCACTTGATCTCTCATTCTACACAGTTTCAAAACTAAAGCTTTTGAAAGAAGCACCTGTGGATTTTTCCAACAATTCTGTGTATGCCAGTAGAGCTTCTATCCCCTATATGAAAACTTCCTAAGGTCATGCCAGTTGTTTTCTATTGTGCCACATCATACTATCAGCTTTTGATGCAGTTGACTACTTAATGCTCACGAAAAACACTCAGATTTTTCAGTTAACACTTAGTTTCCTTCCTATATAACATTAGCTAGTCCTCCTTAGTTTCCTTTGTTTTCCTCTTGACGTCTGAAAGTACTAAAAATAATCCAGGCTGTCTTCTGTAATCTCTAGATATTCTTTCAAAATAATTTGTATGCCATTAACTCAAGTATAGATCTAATACTGATCTGTTGAGATCAACTCGTGTCTATCAACTTGACATCTTCATTCAGTTGCCTGTATCTTATATTTCATTACTGATATTGGTATTAATTTTTACATTAAATTTATACCTTGATTTAAGTGCCTCAAAACTTTGTCAGCTATTCAAGCCCAGAGATGAGGCATCATCATTTTTTTTTTTTTTAAGATTGATTTATTTTACTTGCAAGTCAAAGTTACACAGAGGAGAGAAGCGGCAGAGAGAGAAAGAGAGGTCTTCCCTCTGATGGTTTCACTCCCCAGTTCGCCGCAACAGCCGGAGCTATGCCAGTCGGAAGCCGGGAGCCAGGTGCTTCCTCCAGGTCTCCCACGCGGGTGCAGGGGCCCCAGGATTTGGGCCATCTTCTGCTTTCCCAGGCCACAGCAGAGAGCTGGACAGAAGGTGGAGCAGCCACCCATATGGGACTTCAGGCCAGGGCGTTAACCCGCTGTGCCACAGTGCCAGCCCTAAGGAATCATCTTGAAACAGGTTCTGCACACAGTCACTATCATATCTTCATTCAAGTCCTGCCTCCAAATTCCAACCTCTGTCCAGCCTCTTTGCTTCCACTTTTCTAAACTATAAGAGATGTCTTAGACCTCAGATATTTATGTCTTAGTCCCTTACACATTATAGTCCCTTACACATTATATGTACAGCAGTCTGAGTGTTCTGTTAACAACGTAATTTGTATTCCACCGTTTAAAATCCTCCATGAGGGCCGGCGCCGCGGCTCCCTAGGCTAATCCTCCGCCTAGCGGCGCCGGCACACCGGGTTCTAGTCCCGGTCGGGGCGCCGGATTCTGTCCCAGTTGCCCCTCTTCCAGGCCAGCTCTCTGCTGTGGCCAGGAGTGCAGTGGAGGATGGCCCAGGTGCTTGGGCCCTGCACCCCATGGGAGACCAGGAGAAGCACCTGGCTCCTGCCAGATCAGCGTGGTACGCCGGCCGCGGCGGCCATTGGAGGGTGAACCAACGGCAAAGGAAGACCTTTGTCTCTCTCTCTCTCTCACTGTCCACTCTGCCTGTCAAAAAAAAAAAAAAAAAAAAAAAAAATCCTCCATGAATGTTGAGGCCTTTTAGTATCTGTCCCTGTGCTCACCTTCCCTCATGCTCAAAAGCCTTTGCCATTCTGGTTGCCTTTTTCCCTTCCAGCAGGCCAAATCAGGTCCAGCATAGGGACTGTGCTGTTCTCCGCAGTAGTGTATCATCGTTTTGTGGTTGACAGTGTAAAAATAGCCACTAATCATACAGTTCTGTGTTTAATTTGCAAAGCAATGTAGAATTATTTACCAAACTCTCACTAGGGTTTCAGAACTTGTAAAAGGAGCCCAGATTGCTGACTTAAAGCTGTACATTTCATGAGATCACCTCTAATGAATGTAAGTTGTCCTGGATGAAATGGTTTCTTTCATCTAACTTCTTCAGACCCCTTTTCCGTTATACTTAGAATATCGGCCGACGCCGTGGCTCAATAGGCTAATCCTCCGCCTGCGGTGGCGGCACCCCAGGTTCTAGTCCTGGTCGCTCCTCTTCCTGCTAGCTCTCTGCTATGGCCTGGGACTGCAGTGGAGGATGACCCAAGTCCTTGGACCCTGCACCTGCATGGGAGACCAGGAGAAGCTCCTGGCTTCAGATCAGCACGGTGCACCGGCTGCAGCAGCCATTGGGGGGGTAAACTAACGGAAAAGGAAGACCTTTCTTTCTGTGTCTCACTGTCCACTCTACCTGTCAAAAAAATTTTTAAAAAAATAAAGAATATCAGCATATCTTTTCAAATCTACCTTTAGTTTTTCTTTTTTCCAAAATGTTAGATTTTAGGTCCTCATGATAATGCCAAGCGAGTAACCATTTTGCACCTATCAGATGAACAGGTGTTTTGTTTTTTGCTTGAAAATTTCTTTTCAGGTCAGCATCCTCTAGTTCACTCCCCAAATTTCTACAGCTGCTGTAGCTGGACCAGTCTGAAGGCATGAGCCAAGAAAAACTTCTGGGTCTCCCACATGGGTACAGGGGTCCAAGCACTTGAGCCATCTGCTGCTGCTTTCCCAGGCCATTAGCAGGGAGCCAGATTAGAAGTGGAGCAGCCAGGACTCGAACTGGCACCTATATGGGATGCCACCATTGCAGGCAGCATCTTTGCCAATATGCAACAATGCTTAATTTCTTTAAGAAAATTTAAAATTGGGGGCAACAAAAATGCCCAGCAATAGGGATTTATGAATATTGTCAACGTTCAATGCAGCATGATACAAAAGTCTTGTATTAAATGTCTAAGGTGATTTCCTTAATACTTTTCAATGTGAGTCGACTCTAAAAAGCAGTATATAAATTTGCACATAAACTGTAGCCTCACACAGTAAAGGATAAAATCAAAGGGAGCTATGCAAGAGAATGAAAATGCATGCTCATTTTTGTTTATGGATTTTAATCTTTTACATTTCCCCATGTTTTGCAGTAGATATTACTAACCAGCTTTATTTTTTAATGTAGTAAATTCAGAAATGAGAGAAGTATGAAATCTGATATCTAACTTGAGGTTTTTCTGGCAAGATGTATACCTTTTCCATTGCAGATTTATATATATGCAGCAGTTCTCAGTATTGAACTACCCTGGAGTGGTGTGGAGGGATGTTGCAAAAATGGAAACTTTAATCATTTTTGTTGAAACATCCCTTAGGAACCTCAAAACCTATACTTTTTCAGTTCTTTGGTTGAACTTTGCCCTGACAATGAGAAACCCATTGAAAGAAGCCTTTGAAAATGTAGTCATTTCAAATTTCTTAAGATTTCACATCATATTCAAGAACTTGGTTGTAATATACCTTTTCGTGCCTGATTGTTTATAAAGCTTGTTTTCCACAGATCCCTAGTAGGGTTGTTCACCTCAAAATGATTTCTGAGTGAATAAATAATGTATACTTTTTAATGCTTTAAGAGGAAATGTAGCATTAAAAAGAAGTTGATAAAAATTATAAAGAAACTATAGTTATTTGTAACATGTAAGATGGCATAGTTGACATACATAACCAGGTCATCTTGCCTAATGGTTCCAAGGTCTACTTCATAGAAGCACTAGCATAGCTTAGCCTATTTTTTCAGAGAATGACTACCTGGTGAAAGACAGCTTGGGTTGCAAGGAACTGGCCGTTAACCTAGTACACGATTGCAGTTCTATCCTTCATTCATTACAGAATACTTGCGCAGGCTAATTTCCAAAAGGTCTAATTAAAAGGACTCTGGTTTTGTCTTATTCTTCTAGAATGGAGACTTCATGGAAGCTTGAGAGTGTCATCACAATACACATTGCCAGCACTCAGTTTTTGCTCTTATTAAACCTTATTGCATAATGCTATTATTTTTTCAGGGTTTGTACAGATAGGAACATGGGGGAGAAACAGTTGGGATAACATGAAAGTGATGCTGGTGGCTAAGAGAAGGCGACTTGGTTCTGTGGGAAGGGCTGTACCTGCTCCATCCGTTGTCTAGGTAAGCCTGCCTTTGTTACAAAGACTACCTCATAAGTTGCCTTTTAGAAATAACTAAATTCTTGATTTCCATTTATCATTATTTTGAGAGTGGCATCACCATTGTAAAGTAAGTGATGTCCTTTTCCAACTGTTAATTTATATTGTAAAATCTTAATGAATTGTTGAATCTTTACCATGTAAATGTTAATATATTTAATTTTCTGCTGAAAGAAAAGCACTCATTTGGTAAATTCTGTGTATGAATTGACTAATGTATGGTGTATATGAGCCAAATAAATAGTGATTAATTAAATACACATCAAGGCTTATATGCTCTATTTTGCAACAAAGTATGTTGACCAAAAATTAGTGTTGTGGCAATAACTTTGTTAAGCACTTAAGGTGACTATGAAGACTTTAGCCAGACCACTGATGATAATCCATCACGTTTCCCCTTATGATCCATAAGATTCTGTGACCTAAGACTTTAATCAATCTGTCTGAACAAGAAAAGGTAATATGCTATGTATCTAAAATAGCAGGTAAATGCACAATTATGTATTTAGAAGTAGCACCTAACTATCAGAAAAATAGTTTGGTCAAAGAATCATTTTTAGTGTTTTATTTTTAAGCAATAGAACTTGACTACTGTAAACAGTACTGGAAACCATTTTTGAATCAAAATAACACTTATGATGTATCTTCTGGGGAATCAGAAGTTAAATGCCTATTTAAATGTCACAAGGCTGTGAGTAAAAGCATAACCAAAAAGAGTTTTGCTTATTTGACAAATGACTTTAAACAGGTCTTCTTTCATTGATTGTGATGAAACAACTCTTTTTTTTAACTAAATACTGTAAATTTTAAAAATCAGAGTAGTTTCTTAATTATGTCTGATTTTAAATGTATATAAATTTAATGAGACATTTCTGAAATCTGAACTCTGCAGTTTCACATAAAGAACAGTATAGTAATAAATTCATAAATTTGCAGGGTATTTGGTGGATGGAAGGTCTGAGAAGGCTATTTTTTATATTTGTATCTGGAAATAATTTTTAAAATTCTAATCTGGAGTCTGTTCTTATGCAGATTTGAGTATGAGCACAGTTGAAGAGGATTCTGACACAGTAACAGTAGAAACTGTGAACTCTGTGACTTTGACTCAGGATCCAGAAGGGAACCTCATTCTTCATTGCCCTCAGAATGGTAGGGGAGTTGCTGACATGAAATTGTGACTTTTTTTTTGGATTTTTTAATACCTTGTCACCTTTGACCTCTATTAAGGAGATGGTTTGGACTGGCACAATAGAAGAGGAAGTGATGTCTTTGGATCATAAATTCATCTTCATTTACATTTTAAAATATAGTTTTACATGTCTAAATTTATCATAAATGTCAGCTATTTGCAAATCTCATTGTTTATTTTATAAAGAGGGTCTGTTGAAGCTCAGAAGATGATGGTGAAGTAATTACAGCACACTTCTTTTATACCTTTTGGTGCCAGCAGTATATTTAACACATTGGAAACATAGACTTAATCCTGCCAGTACAAATAAATGTTTATTTTGTTGGAATCTGTTAGAATGTTTTATACAACTATTTGAATAGAATTTATTATTGACCATCTATAATACCTTCAGCTTTGAGATTATTTTGTTGCTTCTCTCTAAAAAAATTTTTACTTATTTATTAGTCAGAATTACAGAGAGAAAGGCAAAAAGAGATCTTCCATCTGGTTTACTCCCCAAATGGCCACAACAGCCAGGCTGAAACCAGGAGCCAGGAGTTTCTTCCAGGTATCCCACATGGATGTAGGGGCCCAAGCACTTGGATCATCCTCCACTGCTTTCCCAGGCACATTAGCAGGGAACTGGATCAAAAGTAGAGCCGCTGGGACTCAAACCGGTTCCCATCTGGAATGCCAGCACTGTAGATAGTGGCTTAACCTGCTGGGCCACAGCTCCCTTCTCCTCTCATCCCTCTCCCCATCCCTATTTCTGTATTCTTTAAATTCATCTTTACTCAATGTAGATTCTTTTTTTCATTTTGTATGTAACCCCCAGATTATTTCATTTAAATTTGTGATTTTAACTAGCACGCACCTTTAAAGATGACTCAAACTTCTTGTCTTTATTCTGCATTCTCAGTGCCTCTCATAGGCACCTTAAATTTATCATATCCAAAGCAATTTTTTCAGTTTCTAAAGCTAGTTTTCTATTTCATTTCTCAATTAGTTAATGTCCCAGATCGTAAGTATTCCTTATCTCCCTCATTATCTTCCTTTCATTCTATCATGAAAACTTGTTGATAGTATTACATTTTCAAATCCATTCCTTCCTCTCTTTAAGTCCCTCTTCCTTAGTTCAGATTCTCATTTCTCATTTTTCATCTGGGTGTCTCAGTCTCTTAAGTAATCTCCTATGTTTAATTCATTGAAACTACAGATGAAATTGATTATGATGCTCAATAGTATGAGAAGGGTTTTTTTTTTTTTTTAAGCTTCCTATTATTTTTAGAGTAAGTACTAGTTCTTAAATTTGGCTTGTAGGCGTCCCGTCATTTCAGCTTTCCTCATGGCTTCTCTACCTTCCACATCTCATATACCTGTGTTTCCGCAGTTCATAACTGTTTTTGTGTTTTATGTCTCAGTCTGCACATATTGCTGCTACTGTCTGGAAGAATAATAATTTCACCCTGACTTCCTTTCTCTTGCAAATTTAAGGCCTCTTCAGGAAATCTTCTATCACCTCTGGTATAAATTAAGTGCATCCCCTTTGTACTCTCTTAACAACCTCTTCATTTTTCCTTCATAACTCCTGTTACAGTGTGTTGAAATTGTTAGTCATCTCCACTACATTGGAAGCTCCTTTACTGAGTGTCCTTTATTGCTCTGTTCTTAGCACTTAGCATGTAGTAGGCATTTATTAAATATTTTTGAATGAATGAAATAACCAGGCTTGGTCTTCATATGTGAAATATTTGGAAAGCCAAATGTGATGGTTTCAAAAGCGGCACCTTTGTTCATAGCTGCTTGTCATAAGACTAGGAGCTAAGTATTACACTAAATGTAGTGAAGGCAATGACCTTTTGAATCGTGTTTGTACAAGTGAGTTAAGTTAGAAATGAGCAAGACAGTGCTATAGACTCATTAGTAGTTAGAGCTTTTGTTTTTTCCTTATTGGTTTTGAAGTTTTTGTTTGGTTTATTTTTTTCCCTTCTATTAGAAGCTGATGAAATAGACTCAGAAGATAGTACTGAACCTCCGCATAAGAGACTTTGTTTGTCCTCTGAGGATGATCAGAGTATTGATGATTCTGCTCCTTGCATATCAGTTGTTGCACTTCCACGTAAGTCACCATATATTAAAAATGCAGACTTCCCCCTTGGAAGTAAAATTTTAGCTTGTTAGAGATTCAGTTGGCCATTCTAGGTAGACTTGGACATGTTACTTTACATTTAGTGAAAAAAATAAATAAAACCTCTTAACCAGCAGTTAAGAAGTGCTTATTTGCCATCCATAACTCTAAATGCTGCTTTTATGTGTATTGCCCAATTTAACCTCAATCTATCATTATAGGTTCCATAAAGAGCCTTTCTAGAAATTTTTTTTCTGGTTCCAGTATTGTGGCGTGCTGCACATGTGGGTGGGTTTGAGGCCCATCTGCTCCTCTTCCCATCCAACTCCCTGCCAGTGTGCTTGGGAAAGCAGCAGAAGATGGCCCAAGTCCTTGGGCCCCTGCCATCTATGTGGGAGACCTGAAAAAAGCTCTTGGCTCCTGGCCTCTGGCTTTGGACCTGCCCTGTTCTGGCCATTGCAGCCATTTAGGGAGTGAACCATTAGATGGAAGATCTCTGTCTCTCCCCCCTTCTCTCTGTAAAACTCTGCCATTCAAATAAATAAATAAATAAATAAGAAAAAGAAAAGGTTTTTTTTCCCTGATTGTGCTCACCTCCAGGAAAATCTTTCCCAAAGTTTTTAAATGTACTGTATTTATGTCTTTGCTTATCCATAAAAAGAATGAGATTTTTTTAAATTACCTCCCCGCCCCCATCCATATTTATTCTCATTGGCCAAGCATGTTCTACAGTAGGTACTCTTTTATTATCCTTATTTTATAAATGAGGAAACCGAGGCACAGGGAAATATAATAACTTATTTAAGATCATATATTACGAAACATGTTATTTCAAGTGGAATACCATTGGCAGAGGGTTATAACAACCAGTGCAAGAAGAGAGTTAAGTTTTTGATTTGCTGAGCAAAACGTGGAATCTTATTGAAGGGTGCAAAGCTGAAATGAATGTCTCAGTATGTTAAAGATGGAGATGAGGCACAGTGTTGTTTGGTTACAATTAGCACAAAGCAAAATTTTGTCATATCACAGTTGATTTTTGCCCTGAGCATCAAGAAAAATCACATCTTCAATTAAGTCTATGTTTTTAACAGAGGAAGTCATTTCTTAAACATATAGACATGTGCCATGTATTTAGAGTTAGTAACTTGTTAAATTGAATAAAAGAGAAACTGCTGTATTTCAGTTTAATGTGACATCTATTGAAAAACAGTGTTAATGTTGATGTTAATGGTAATGGACAAGCATGCCGTAGTTCTAATTAATATTTCCTCCTAATGGTGACTCATGTTTTTTAAATTCTTCACTAATTTGGCTGTCATTATGTTGTGATTCCATTGTAAAACTTGATTGGCCTGTCAGAACTGATACAACCCTATGGACATTTTCTAAACTAGAATATTTTTGTAAGAGTATTTTTGTATTTATTTGAAAGGCAGAATCACAGAGGAGAGAGACATGAAGAAGGAGAGAGCGAGATCTTCAATCTACAGGTTCACTCCGCAGAGTAGTAACAGCCAGGTCTAGGCTGGGGCAGAAGCTGGGAGCTAGGAACTCCATCCTAGTCTCCCAAATGGGTGGCAGGGACCCAAGCACATGGACTGTCTCCCACTGCCTTCTCCGGCACAGTAGCAGGAGGCTGGATCAGAAGTGAAACAGTTATATGTGAAGCAGCACTCTAATATGGGATGCCAGCATCTCGAGGCTAGCTCAACCTGCTGTTCTACCATACCACCCACTAAACTAGAATGTTTGAACAATCATATTCATGGAAACTATGAGTCACTAATTAAGTAGACTATCTTGATCATGACCTTAGGTTCAAACTACATTTGACATTTTGTTGTGTTTCATGGCGTTAAAACTGACTTTGTGCTCTCATTCACTTAACCTGAGAAGATACTGATATGTTGACCTGAAAGCACATGAGCTACTTGATATTGGGTCATAGCATCATCACATATGGAACATATTCAGGAACCTAATATTTAGCAGTGAGACTGAATTTATGAAAAGTGGACTTTGAGGCATTTTCATGTTCCCTGGATCAGTAAATTAGTATGTTGATAAATGAGCTCAAGACAGTTTCTAAGGTTTTCAAGAAACATAGAAAAGCATGAAAAGTATGAAGTAAAATATTCAGTACCATCATCTGAGGCTGGACTTCATGGTGACAAATAGTTTTTAAAATATGTATATTTAGGGGGCCGGCGCCATGGCTCACTCAGTTAATCCTCCACCTGTGGTACCTGCATCCCATATGGGTGCTGGGTCCTAGTCCCAATTGCTCCTCTTCCAGTCCAGCTCTCTGCTGTGGCCTGGGAAGGCAGTGGAGGATGGCCCAAGTGCTTGGGCCCCTGCACCTGCATCGGAGACCAGGAGGAAGCACCTGGCTCCTGGCTTCGGATCGGCACGCCAGCCGTAGTGGCCATTTTGGGGGGGAACCAACGGAAGCAAGACCTTTTTCTCATTCTCTCTCACTATCTAAGTTTGCCTGTGAAATAAAAATAAATAAATAAATAAATATGTATATTTAATTTCAATATTCAAGTTTTTTCTAATTGTTTTATATAACTGATAAATTTTATCTCTGGGCCTTAAAAATCCTCTCAGCATCTTGCTTGAATTATCATATTAATCACTAACATTCTAATCTCTCTTTGCAGTTACATAACATTACATTTACCCTAGCCTCCATTCAGAGTTACAACTGTATGGTGATTAGGATATTCATTCAGGGATAGGGAGCCTTTGTTCTGCCAAGTTCCATTTGGATATTTATAACATTCACAGGCCACACAAAATTATTAACTTAAAAGTTAACCTGCTATAGATTTATTGAATTTCACGTCCCACCTGCAATTGCCTTGGTAGGACCTGATGCAGCCCTCAGGCTGTATGTTCCCCACCTTGTTACATGATTCTTTTAGAACCTTAGCCTGTTATTCCGTTACTCATTTTATATTCTTGCCTTTACTATTATTTAAGTCTTTTTTTTTTTTAATTATTTGACAGAGTTTACCTTCAAATCCTTTTTCATTCTTTCACTTCATTTTTGTTTAGTGAAACCATAACCCTATCTAAATCTATTTTTGCCAGTTTATCTCATTGCCAGTGCAGCTAATTGAGCAGGATTAGAAAAACAGCATGAGCAAGCTTTTTGGTTTCGTTCCTGATCATTAACCTGTACAGGACTCAGTGCTGCCTGCAGTCACATCATATTTATGTGTTCTTTCTCCCATTCTGAAATGACCATCTCATAGATCCTGAAACTGCCTCCTCCACCTCTCTTACTCTGAACTGATAACCTGTGAACATTGAACAAAGTGATTTCTGTTAAGTTCCCACTGTGAAACATGTACACCCACCTGGATCCCTGTCTGTATATTCCATTCTTATCCATTATCTCGCTCTTTTGTTTGCTACATTCTTTTCCCTTTTGCTTCTCAGGTTGTTAATAGTGCTTTCTCTTTGAATCATCAGTTGTTCATCCTCTACTGAACCATCCCTGTCTATATGACAAACATGTCCTTATTTTTCCTTTAAAATAAAATGTCCTGTTTGCCAACTTTTTCCATGCAATTAAAACAGAATACCTTGAAAAAGTTGCCTATATTTTCCTCTGTGTCTTATTTCATTTTTCTTTAAATGCACTCTGTTCAGGATTTCATCCTTTTACTAAAACTCTTTTCCAGTCCTCCAGAGATCTTCTGGTTGCCAAATCCAGTGATCTTTTTATTATTATTTTTAGTTTTGTGTTACTTGATGTGCCAGCAGCTTTTGACAATATTCGTCACTTCCTCCTCCCTGAAATAGTTTGTCGGTTCGCTCTGAAGAACACATTCCACTGGTTTTCTTCCTACTTTTCTTTCCATTCCATAGTCTCCTGTGCTGACTTAGGTACACCACCTGTAGCTGTAAATGTAGAACACCCAGTGACTCAATATAAGACTGCTTTTTTTTCTGTTTTTACTCATTTCCTAGCTGGTGTTAATCCAGGGTTTTAAATACTTTCTGTAGTACCTCCAGTTTTTTTTTTTTTTTTCCTATGTCATACTTAAACTCTAGATATTCAGTAGATATCTCAAACTAATATATTAAAAACTGAGCTCCTGAAACTTCATAAATTCTTAAACTTACTTCTTCCTCATTTTATTAATGGTAAATGCATTATTCCAACAGTTTAAATTTTAAAAAAATGTATATGTTGTGTCATTGTTGACTTTTGAGTTCTTTTCCTATTTGGTTTACTTGAAAATCATATTGCTAATACTATCAAAATAGAACCGTAATTTGAATTAGTTACCAGTTGTCACTTGCCTTCAAGCTAGCGTAAGCCACTGACCTCTCATCTGGATTATCATAGTAGTCTCTTAACTGACCTCACTGCCTCTCAGACTGTTTTCCGTATAGCAGCCAAAGTGATCCTATTGAAATGAAAGGCAATTCAGAATCCACCAGTGATCATGGGAAACCCAGATAGGGAGGGTGCCAGGCTCCCAGTTTCGGCCTGGCCATTGGCACCATTTGGGGAATGCACCAGCAGATGGAAAGTCTCTTTCTTTGTCTTTCCCTCTTTCTCCTTCAAATAAAATATTTTAAAAAAAAAATCTGTCAGTGGTTTCTCACCTCAGGTTAAAACCTTTTACTGTGGCTTACCAGGTCCACATAGTCTCCGGTTCTTGTTGTCTGCTCTGGCCACACTGGCCTCCATGCCATTCACATGATCACTTCAAGCAGGCCACATTTCAGAACCTTTGCACTCAGCTGTCCTTGAAATGCTCTTACTTAGGATGCTTGCTTAACCAGCTTCCTTCCTTCCTTCCTTCCTTCCCTTGTTCCAAATCTAGATTCTTTTCTTAGCCTCCTATCTAAAATTTCAAACACCCTCTTCTACTTCTTGCTTTTTTTTTCCCTCCTGTCACTATGCAGCATAATACCTGTTTATTTTGTATCTTTCCCCACTAGAGTATAAGCTCCACAAAGGCAGATATTTTTTTTGCACGCTGTTGTATCCTCCACCCATGGCAACACCCTTAGTACATACCAAGTAAAAAATACCTCTTAAGCAGATGAATATATACATGTGAGGATGTAGTGACAAGGAGTGTGTTAGGAAATTAAATGGTCATGCTTCTCCCATAGATAATTCTTGAATAATTTGATCCTGCCATTATTATTCTGGTGATGAAATCTTCTCTTGCAGTTTCAGAAAATGATCAGAGCTTTGAGGTGACCATGACTGCAACTACAGAGGTGGCAGATGATGAAATCACTGAAGGGACTGTGACACAGATCCAGGTATAGTACATCATTCAGATGGCCTCAGGAGGATACTCCTTCACATGTTGCTTAGGTGGTAAGGTGTTGAAAACATGTTCGCCTGGCAAAGTAGAGAGAGGTAAGACTTAATTCAGGTTTCTAGTCCCCATATAAGTCTCGGTTCTAAGCAAAGATTCTTGTTTTAAAGTTTTTTGTTTTCTCTTCTCTCTGGTTCCTTCTCTAAATGCCCACACCAGCAGGAGGTGGGCCATGCTGCAGCCAGGAGCTGGGAATTAAATTTGTGTCTCCTACATGGGTGGCAGAGACCCAAGATGCATTTGGCAGGAAGCTGGATTGGAAACAGAGTAGCCAAAACTCGAATCAGGAACTTCAGTATGGGAATGGATGACCCATACTGCACCAAAGACAGATTTTAAAATGCATTCTATGTGGAGTGGTTTGCATCTGTTGGAGCAGGAGACAATACATGCGCATTTGTGTGCATTGATTTCCCTGGAGCTGTTGAGACCAGTTAGGACAGTAGTTACTGTTCAGTCTGGTACTTACAGGACTAGACACACACTGTCACGTGCTGAGAGGGTGGGTAGTAGTCAGCCTTTCTGTTTGTTGTGTGAACTACTTTGTGTCATGTAAGCCCTAGCTAAATGAATTTTCCCACAGTAATCAGAATTCTTTGCTTCTTAGCCTGAAGCTTAACTGTTTTACTTAAACATATACTCTGTGCATTTCTTTTTTAGTAGCTTTTTGTTTCATACATACATTTGGTAAAATATTATTTCTTGGAAGAGGGAATGACGGAGAGACAAAGTGATTTTCTGTCTGCTGGTGCAATCCCCAGATGGCCACAATGGCCCCACCCTGGCTGTAACCAGGACCTAAGAACTCCATTCTGGTCTCCTGTGTGGGTGGCAGGGACCCAAATATTTGGTCATCGTCCCCTGCTTTCCTAGGCACGTTAGCAAGGGGAGTTGGATGGGAAGCAGAGCCACCAAGACTCGAAATAGCATGCCATTATAGGATCTGGTGTGCCAGCATTGCAAGTGACAGTGTAATCTACCACAACACCAGCCCAGCATTTTTTCTTTCATGAAGCATCATATGTATGTATATATGTGTGTGTATATATATGTACACACACACACACACAGAGTACTTTTTGGTGACAAGAGATTTTCAATAGGTTGAATACTTGTTTTTAAATTTCTAAGCCCTGTATCTGTATTGCAGAATGAAATCCTCCAGCCAGTTCACTAAGACCTTAAAGAGTGACAGCAAACTAAATAAAGCCTGAGTAATTTTAAAAGATATATATATATTTAGGCCGGCGCCGCGGCTCACTAGGCTAATCCTCCGCCTAGCAGCACCGGCACACTGGGTTCTAGTCCCGGTCGGGGCGCCGGATTCTGTCCCAGTTGCCCCTCTTCCAGGCCAGCTCTCTGCTGTGGCCAGGGAGTGCAGTGGAGGATGGCCCAGGTGCTTGGGCCCTGCACCCCATGGGAGACCAGGAAAAGCACCTGGCTCCTGGCTCCTGCCATCGGATCAGCGCGGTGCGCCGGCCGCAGCAGCCATTGGAGGGTGAACCAACAGCAAAGGAGGACCTTTCTCTCTGTCTCTCTCTCTCACTGTCCACTCTGCCTGTCAAAAAATAAAAAAAAGATATATATATATTTAAAATAATAGCAGTTATTCAGCATGATAGCCTTATTTGTAAGGTTTGCAAAATGTGTTCTGCTAAATATATAGACCTCTTTTGGAAAGTGGTGATCCACCACTTTTATTTAACTTATTAAAAGATCATCCAAGGGTATTTTCTCCATTACAGTTCTTAAAAGTGGTATTGTATGTATGAAGGTCTTTTTGGTAGCCTTATGTTATACCTTTTACTGATATATAACTCCTGTGTCATATCTTACAGAATTTTGGCATTAAGAACACAATGGGGACTTAGACAACATCTAGTACATTGCATGCCTCAGCTTCATAAAGGTTTCTGTTAAAGATTCATTCATTCATTCATTCATTCAAAAGGTAGAGAGGGGAAGGGAATGAGAGAAGAATGGAAGGAGGGAGGGTGGGAGACAGTGGTTTACTCAGCTGTGGCTGGGCCAGGTCAAAGCCATGAGACAAGAACTCCTTCTTGGTCTCCCATGTGGGTCACAGAGACCCAAGTGCTTAGATTGTCTTCTCCTAGGTGCATTAGCGGAGAGCCACTGGTACTCAAACCAGCACTCCCATGTGGGATGAGGACTATGGGCTCACAAGGCAGCTTAACTCAGTGCACAACACTGGCCTCAAGGTTTCCCTTAAAAACAAAAAATCTAGGGGTCAGGCACTATGGCATGGTAGATTAAGCTTCTGCCTGAAGTGCTGACATCCCATATGGGCACCAGTTCAAGTCCCAGCTGCTCCACTTCCGATCAACTCCCTGTTAATGGCCTGGAAAACTGGTGGAGGATGCCCCAAATGCTTGGGCTGCTGCATCCACGTGGGAGACTGGAAGAAGCTCCTGGCTTTGGATCAACTCACCTCCGCTGTTGTGGCCATTTGGGGAATGAGCCATCAGATGGAAGACTTACTCTCACTCTCTCTAACTGTACCTCTCAAATAAATATATTTTTAAAAAATCTAAACATTTTATGCACAGATATAGGGCAGATTTGTCTCAGTGATTTCTTCCTCTTTGCCTATTTTATTAGCACTGTATAGGTATTCATAACAGTGTAAGAATAAGGCAACAATAGAGACAGGGATCTTCTCATTGTGCTTTAGTTGTTTGCCAACAGTTCATTGAGCTTTCCAAGTAAGATGGATTTCAGTTCTTAAGGTAGAAGTTCAGTTTCATGGAGCCGGCACTGTGGTGCAGTAGGTTAACGCCCTGGCCTGAAGCGCTGGCATCCCATATGGTTGCTGCTTCTAGTCCCAGCTGCTCCTCTTCCGATCCAGCTCTCTGCTATGGCCTCGGATAGCAGTAGAGGATGGCCCAAGTCCTTGGGCCCATGCACCTGCATGGGAGACCCAGAAGAAGCTCCTGGCTCCTGGCTTCGGATCGGTGCAGTTCCAGCTGTTGAGGCCAATTGGGGAGTGAACCATCGGACAGAAGACCTCTCTCTCTCTCTCTCTGTGTAACTCTGACTTTCAAATAAATAAATCTTCAAAAAAAAGTCCAGTGACATAGCTGACTAGTTTATCTCATCAGGAACTGAATTGGGTTGAGTGGTCACCAAGCCTGTGAGTCTAACCATGTCCTGGTCTGCCAGTGATAAGCTCATACCTTACATAATGGCACTGTTTAAGTCTTCCTCACTTAAACTATAGTTCTTTCCAAGGTCAACTCTGTTAAAAGCAGCTTTATTATATTAGGTATCTAGTCTGTAACATAAAAAGTTCCTAGTAAACGTTGCACAACAGACCACCTCAATTGCAATAGTAGTAGTAAGTGCACTTAGTAGCACCATGTGGTTCTTGGGAAAGTGCACTCATGAGGCTGTAAATCAGCTCTAGAGGTTAGCTGAAACAGTTGTTAGAAAACAACATGCAATTACATCTTCTGATTCAGCTTGTTAATCCTTTAAATTTAGCAAGAAATTGTGTTACAGATGATTGTGTATTTAGGCAACAAAGTACTTCTCAAAACATTAACAAATCATAACAGTCAACCCTTCTATTAACATCTGCTATCAGTTACAGCTCTGTGTCATCTCATTTTACACATATAAATACACAAATTACTTTGTTGACTTAAATACATGCTATAATACTTACATAAAATAGAAGCCTACCCAGTTACTTGCTTAAGTAAGTAAAGGTCATGTTAATGTAAATAGTTGTGTTATACTGCCATAATAAAAACAAGGAAATTTGTGTATGTGCAGATTGGATATATTTTTACTATATAAAGAAATGAATTCTATATTACTTTATTAAAGTTTTATAATGCTTAGCATTGGAGAAAGAGGTGATTCAGGTTGGCTGTTAAATCAAGTTGCTACCTTTTTCTTATTCTTACCTTTTCAAGATTTTACAGAATGAGCAACTAGATGAAATATCTCCCTTGGGTAACGAGGAAGTTTCAGCAGTTAGCCAAGCATGGTTTACCACTAAAGAAGATAAGGACTCTCTGACTAACAAAGGTAAGATACACTATGAATTTTAGTGTCCACTGGAAAAACTGAAGATAGAAACGCTTGCAGTCAGTTGGAATTTCATTGTTGATTGGGGAGTTCGAGTAATTGAGCTGCTCTAATTGAATTAAATTTGGCCCTGAATGATTTTGAATGAGACTAGGAAACGAAAATTGTTTTTCAGTGGTTAAAAGCTATCTTCCTCTTTCTGATTCAAAGTAGATTTTATCTTAAGTTTTGAACAAAAGTACAGTGGTGACATTTAAAAAGAAATTGCCATTGCCGGCTGGCACTGCGGCTCACTAGGCTAATCCTCCACTTGCGGTGCCGGCACCCCGGGTTTTAGTCCTGGTGGGGGCACCGGATTCTATCCCGGTTGCTCCTCTTCCAGTCCAGCTCTCTGCTGTGGCCCGGGAGTGCAGTGGAGGATGGCCCAGGTCCTTGGGCCCTGCACCCGCATGGAAGACCAGGAGGAGGCACCTGGCTCCTGGCTTCGGATCAGCGCAGCGCTTAAGGGGTGAACCAATGGCAAAAGGAAGATCTTTCTCTCTGTCTCTCTCTCACTAGGCTAATCCTTCGCCTTGTGGTGAAAGGAAGATCTTTCTCTCTGTCTCTCTCTCTCTCACTAGGCTAATCCTTCGCCTTGCGGTGCCAGCACACCGGGTTCTAGTCCTGGTCGGGGCACCGGATTCTATCCCGGTTGCCCCTCTTCCAGGCCAGCTCTCTGCTGTGGCCAGGGAGTGCAGTGGAGGATGGCCCAAGTACTTGGGCCCTGCACCCCATGGGAGACCAGGATAAGTACCTGGCTCCTGCCATCAGATCAGCACGGCGCGCCAGCCGCAGCGCACCTGCCGCGGTGGCAATTGGAGGGTGAACCAACGGCAAAGGAAGACCTTTCTCTCTGTCTCTCTCTCTCACTGTCCACTCTGTCAAAAAAAAAAAAGAAAAAAGAAAGAAAAAAAAAAGAAAAAGCAATAAAAAAGACATTGCCATTATTTCTTGTGAGAGCTGAGGTCAAACCTTTTCAGGAGTCTGCTAACTGTAGTCTAAGCAGTTTATAGGCTCAAAGTATAAGCGGTCTTCAAAAAGTTGGTGGAAGATGCAGTTATGAAAATAAATGAATTTCTTGCTCCAAATAAACTGGCCTTTTCCAGTTCTCAAGAATCTTTATGAAGGGCCCTTGTGACTTACACGCTTACAGTGTTGATGTGGTCAAAAGCATAACCAGGGAAGCTGCTACAAAACCTGTAAGGATTGTATATATTCCACACTGAAGTAAGGAAAGGAATCAGAAATAACTAAATAACTAAGTTGATTGGTTTCAACCATCATACAGTAAATACTCTTTAAGAAGACATTACTCATTTGATATACAGTGTGTTATTTACCTTGCCTTAGAAACTTTTGTAAATGTTCTTTTCCCATAAAGGTTATTTTTCGTTGCAAAGTGTTGCAGAAACTTTTGATCATGGTTTGGCTTTTTAAAGTCTGTTTTAGCAGTTTTACACTGCTGCTGCTGAAAGGATAAGAGAATATTTTTTGGAAATCTTTTAATTGCTATTGTCTCTTATGGTGAGATAGATTGTTACTTAAAAACCAGAGATTAGGGAACACTTACTTTGTTTTGCAGAATGAAGTGTTTCCCAACTCTAGATTTTTAGAAAAAAGTTACAAAAGTGATTTTTACTTGGTAATCTTTCCAGTTTACAGATGAACATGAAATTAGCCATGTTTTATTCTCCCAGATAATTTAATCAAAAAACAGATCTTTAGTGCTCTTCCCAAGGAAATAACTTCTTAAATAACAATGTTTCTTTTAAAGGGCATAAATGGAAGCAGGGGATGTGGTCCAAGGAAGAAATCGATATTTTGATGAACAATATTGAACGATATCTGAAGGTACCTTATGGCGTATTTTTGTTTTTCACCAATTTGTTTACTGCCAATTGTAAAAATGGCCATGCATCATGTTATACGTATTTAACAGGAACCTTTCATCAACTTTTGTTAGATGTTAACTAAGCTTAATAATTTAAAGTGTATGATTATAGTGTATTTTTAAACTAATTTTGAATTTTCAGTTTAGAATAATTCAAGATCTTGAAGCCTAATGTTTTCAGGCAATCTCTACAGTAGAGTTTAATTTATATTGTATGCATTCTAACTTACATATCTTTGAGTTTATGCTGTCCTACTAATATTTCCCTTTAAAAAAAAATTAGGGCCTGGCACTATGGCTCAGTGGGTTAAAGCTGTGACCTGCCATACCAACATCCCATATGTGCACCTATTCAAGTCCCAGCTCCTCCACTTCTGATCCAGCTCCCTGCTAATGCACCTAGGAAAGCAGTGGAAGGTGGCACAAGTGCTTAGGCCTCTGCACCCACATGGAAGACCCAGATGAAGCTCCTGGCTTCAACTTGGCCCAGTCCTGGCTGTTACGGCCATTTGGGGAGTAAACCAGCACATTGAAGGATCTCTCTCTCTCTCTCTAACTCAACCTTTAAAATAAATAAGCAAATGCAAATACATCTGGGGGGGGGGGGCGGTGGTATCAAAGGTGGATGTTTTTTGCAGTAGCTTAAGTAGCTGCTTGGGCCACCTACATCCCTTATTGGAGTGACTGGTTCAAGACATAGCTACACCACTTCCCATTCAGGTTCTTGTGTGCGTCCTGGGAGGAAAGCAAATGGTGGGTAATGTACTTGAGTGTCTGCCATCCTTGTCAGAGGCCCAGATGAAATAGTAGCCTCCTAGCTACAGTCTGGCCTAGTCAACTCTGGCTGTTGCAGGCATTTGGGGAATGAACCACTGGATGGAAGATCTGTGTGCCTGCCTTTAGTATAAAAGGAAAGTAAATTTTTAAAAATTAAGAGAATTTATTCATGTTCAGACTTGCTAGCTTCGTCTTCTTTGTTAAATAATGGTGATGCTGTGAGGTCTACCTAAGTTCTGAAAGGGAAGAACTTGTTCTCAGAATTAGGACAGTCAGGAAAACTTTTAGAACAGCAAGGATTTGAACTAAGTCTTAGAACTCGGACTGGAGTACACTAGAGTAGGCTACAGTATAAATGCATCAAGGCAAGGACTCAGAGATAAAAACCAGAGTGCATTAAATTGACCCCCCCTAAGTTGACCAGAAGAAATGGCCTCTAGAAAACTGGGCTGTGAAATCCAGGCCAAAGAGTTAGAACTCTGTCCTATAGGAAATGAGAAGCACTGAAGAATTTAAGAAGAGTTGATAGCTTAGTTAAATGTGAAACCCATGGTTAGATCTTAACTCTTCTCATGGAAATCTTTCCAGAGATGTGCTGACTGTCCCCGTAATGAGTTAGATGCAAATGGTGCATGTCTTGAGATTCAAATTTGTACACTGCTAGCATTGTTTGGGGAAGACAGGAGTCCAGTATGAGAATATTTCAAAAAGTTCATGGAAAAACATTTTTTAATTTTCCATGAACTTTTTGAAGTACCCTCATTTATTTAACCATTCTGCTGTTAGATACAGAGTTAACGATTTTGTTATAAATGAAGTGCTGCCTGAAATATACATTCTTAAGCTTAATTTTAATTGCAACCTTGCCAAGGTAAACCTTGTAAACTGTAAAAAGTTTTAAAATGTTTAACTCCTTTTTTTTTAAAGATTTATTTATTTATTTATTTATTTATTTGAAAGGCAGAGAGAGAGAGAGATCTTCATTCCTCTGGTTCATTCCCCAAATGGCCACCGCAGCCAGGCCTGGGCAAACTGAAGCCAGGGGCCCAGGGACTTGGTTCATGTTCTGCTGCCTCTCCCAGGTGCATTCAGCAGAGAACTGGATTAGAAGTGGAGCAGCTAGAACCAATGTCCATATGGAATGCCGGCACAGCAGGCGGTGGCATAACCTGCTGCACCACAGCTCTAGCCCCAAAACTTTTAAAACCGTCATTTCTGTACAATGAAAAAAGATCTTTTTCCATCAAGGGTAATGAAACAGAGAGAAACAGAAATAGTGATCATTGAAAATGTGTCCACAAGTTTGTTAAAGTTATCCACTAGTTACATATGCTTCGGTTAAAACTAGAAAATGTTGTGGGGTTAGATAGGCAGTAAAGAATGTAAGAACATTAAATTTTGGGGATTAAGATGGTTTCTTGTCTAGGATATTAGCATAGGTGATCTCCAAGGACAATTCCACCTCATGATTAATGGGCAGGAGTGTGACTAAGATGTGAAACCTTTCAGAGGAGCCAAAGCAGGCCAGTTGAGAATGGCAAAGACTGTTAAGCTCCAGTGGTAGATAGAAAGACAGGGAGAAACAGATAAGCCAGTAGCCTGTTAGAAAATCTGGTGACTGGGTGTTGGAGAAGAGAAAGGAAACAGTAAAAGCAGCTT
Source organism: Oryctolagus cuniculus (assembly GCF_051225735.1). NCBI lineage: Eukaryota > Metazoa > Chordata > Mammalia > Lagomorpha > Leporidae > Oryctolagus > Oryctolagus cuniculus. Next base: position 84,639,720 of record NC_142882.1, on the reverse strand, counting down.
ATGAGTTTTTATTTTGAGTGATTGAGAGAATGATGATAGGATTGGCAGAAATAGGAAATGTCAAAAAAGTGCACTGCACTTGGAAAATAAAATTGATTTGTGACCAAGTTTTTATGTTATGGTATTCTTATAAAAACACTGCAGAAGTCATTTTTAAGCTTCAGAAAATGTCAGTTATATTTTCCAATCATATATTCCATATTTTGGGTTAAAAAAAAACTGCCAGGAGCTTTAAGAGAGGCAGAGGAAGCTTTGATTGCATTGTGCGATCACCCACCCACGTGGTGTCTGACATGTACAGGTCACGTATAGTATGGATTACTCATTCCACAGTTAATGGTACATGGGCTTCTTTTTAGTTTTTAGCTATTACTTTATATAAATCTGATGGGGTGAATAGCATTTCATTGTGATTTTATGTGTTTCTCCGATATTTTCATGTTCTTAATGGCAATTTGTGTTTTTTAAAGTTCTTATGTCTTACCAGTTTTTCTATGCAATTTTTTTTCTTTTATTAGACATTCTTAATGTATACCAGATACTGATGGTTTATTGGTCATTTGTGTTACAGATAATCTTGTCCTAGTAAGTGTAGAGTCTTGTTTCCTCTTTAGTTGTCATTTCAAGAACAAGGATTCTTAATCTGAATATCACACTCACCATTTTATGCATGCTGGTTAAGAAATCTTCCCATCTCAAAAACATGATAGTACTATCATATACTATCTTAGAAATAATTATAATTTTGCATTTCATGATTTTTCTTTCCCATTGAGTGAGAGATAGGGTTTCAGTTGTTGTTTTTTCTTTATGAATGACAATTGTCCCAACATTGTTCATGGACTTTTTTCCCAGTCTATCATAGTATCTATTCCATCCTAAATCAAGCATCTACAGATTTCTTTCTAGGTTTTGTAGACTTGTTTCCAGGTTCTTTTTATTAATACCTGCAGCAGTACAACACTGTCTATAAGTCCCACTATCTGATGGGGCAGGTCTCTTCATGAATATCTTAGTTATTCTTGACCCTTTACTCTTGTGTTAATAAATTTAGAATGAGCTTACGGAGAAAGAAAAATTGAAAGTATTATTGGGACTACATTGCAGCTGTACATCATTTTGGGGGAAACTAATACCTTTACATTACTTCATCTACCTATTGAAGAACTTGGTATTTTTACTTAGTTCCTCTTAATATTTTTCAAACTTTTCCTCCATGGAGGACTTTCACAGTGTGCCTGAAATTTAATCCAGGTGTTTTTAATATTGATATTCTTGTAAATGAGAACTTTAAAAATAGGTATGAGCTTTATATAGAAATAAATTGACTTTGTTGATTTTTGTATCCATCAACTTTGCTAAAATTTTTTTTAATCAAAAGATTTTTTTCATAGGTTTTTGGGTATCTATATGGAGGTACTTCAGAATTTTTATGGAATGTGGAATTAAAAGATGAGTTTATTTTGATACAAAAAATTAAAGTTAATACACAGTTTTTTCATAATATACATTTTTCCATAAACTTTGGAATGCCCAATGTAACATTATCTACAAATGATTCTTTCTCTGGTCTTGAGACTTTCTATATAATTTCTTTTATCAGGTTATCAGCAATTCCTAATTTTCTAAAAGTTTGATCATACTCATGTGACTTAAATTTTATGAAAGCTTTTGCTAAATCTATTGAAATTTTTACATTTTTTCACAAATGTTCTGATGTGATTAATTATCAGTGATTTTTTGTTCCTCCTCAAATTAATAAAGCTTATATTCCTGGGATAAATTCATTTTTTGCACTGCTGTATTAAAACTGTCTTTCTCTGGTTTTCTGTAGATGTTATGCTAGCCTGATAAAATGAGAAAGAAAGTATCCCCGTTACTTTTTTTTTTTTTTTTTTGTGATCAGAATTGTGTGTCTCTTGAGTAGGATTTACCAGTAAAGTCATGAGAACCTAGTGTTCTCATTGTGGGATATTAATAGCTAATTAAATTTTCTTGATGGTCTATGCCTATCTGATTTTATGTCTCTTCCAGAGTCAGTTTGGTAAGTTGACTTTTTCTATGAATTTATTCATTTTTAATCCAGCTTCAGATTTACTGTCAATATTCTTTAATTAGTTGTCTAATCTTTTCAGTATCTACTTAGTTCCCATTTTTTGTTTCTAATATTTGTTTTTAATTTATCAAAAGTTTATTTCAAATTTTATTGATTGATTTTTTCAAAGAATAGATTTCTAGATTTGTTTACTCTTTCTATGGTTTATTTGATTCTTGATTCCATTCATTTTGCTCCTTTGATTTGCTTCTTTCTTTAGATTTATTTTTAATTTCTTTAATTTATTGAGTTTGATAGCTGATAGCTTATTTTTGGAGTTTTTAAGTATCACTTTATTGTCTTGTAGCATTTTACGTTTGTATCTGACTTAATTAGTAATATATTATTTTAAGTGTCATGAAATTTAATGTTAAAGCAAATTTTAGAAGCATAGTATATCCATGTGCATTTTATCAGAAATCCCTAAATCAAAGAAATGTAACCCATTTAGGCACGCGGAATAAAAGATGCCACAGAAATCATCTTTGAGATGTCAAAAGACGAAAGAAAAGATTTCTACAGGACTATAGCATGGGGTCTGAACCGGCCTTTGTTTGCAGTTTATAGAAGAGTGCTTCGCATGTATGATGACAGAAACCATGTGGGAAAGTATGAAAACTTGTAATGCTGCATGTTTTCATGTAATTAGGGGAAATATTTAAAATATTTTTAAATGTCATTTTTTTAGAACAGTCATGATCAAGGCCTTAATTGGAGACAGCTATAAATTACTGCTAATATTTTCATCCAAGTCCATTAGAGAATGTGATGAAACTTCATTATAATAAGGCCTCCTTTAGAAATTTAAATCACCTTATGTTAGTAAGACTTAGCTGTAGTAAAGTAGCAAAGAATTGTGGTGGTTAAAGATTGAGATTTAGGTCAGTGACTTTTTCTTTCTTCTTTTTAAATAACCAGAATGGAAACGCAGTATTTCTGGAAATAGTGTGTGGATTTCTGTTGTAGGCAGCATGAGTGGGAAGGCAGTGAGGTGATCATGTAGTTGACTAGCATGTTGTTAACCCCTCTCTGGGATGCTGCCAGGTACTGGCGCCGCTTTTCCTCTGCCCCTTCAGCAGCCTGATCCTGGGAGCACACTGCAAAGCTCTGAAAGGAATTCTGTTTTTATAACTGGAAAAAGAGACTTTTTAAAATGGCATATGAATGACTTGTTAACTTTTCAGAAAATTTGCATGCAGTATAGCGGTTACAGAAAGAACAGACTTTCAAATAACTGCGACATGAACATTTCAAAAATACTATATTGGCTGTATTGAGTACTTGCCCACTGAAATAAAGAGCAAGAGTATGGCAGAAGTCCATGCTAGATAGAGGAAACTGAGAAAAATTTTTGTTTTTTTTTGTTTGTTTGTTTTGGTTTTTTTTGTACCTTCAGAGGTATAAAAATTTGAGATTTTATTTCTAGCTTACAGTGTCATCCATAAGTCTTTGGGAATACTTAGAATTTCAGAGTACTTAATCCTGATTTTGCAATAACAGAAGAATTAGGCAGCATAAGAGTAAATATATGCTTTAAATAGTGAAGTTTCCTATAGAAAAATTGTATAGTATTTACCTTCATTTTAATTGAGTGTTTGGGTTTTTTTTCTTTTAAGAAAATAGAAGCATTTGTTACTTTTATTAATCTACTTTTAAAATGAGTTACTTTAGAAATATCAGTGTGCTACATGATTTGACATTAAATTCCCTAAATAAAATTAATTTATGACTAAGTTTTTAGCATTCTTTAATTATCTTTTTAATGTCCCTTAATTTCCAGATATACACCTGAAGAAATTGAGAAGCTCAAGGAGTAAGTTTTAAGTTATTTTTCCATTAATTCTAATTGTTTTTTATGTCTTTTTTTTAGTTTTAATTTGAAAATTTGAAGAGATTTTTGGCAGACTGGTATAATTTAATCCTCATAGTTGACCATAAGGAAAGTTCATCAGGTCTATCCTTGAACGAAGTAACCCATGCCCATAATATAGAAATTGAGTTTTCTTGTTGTCAGTCACCAGAACCTTCCTCACACCACTGCCAGGGGTTCTAGAAGAGCTTATAGATGGCCATATTGGGCAGCCTGAAGACCAAATTTAGGGACTCAAACCAAACTTGTGCTACATTCAGTTTATAATGATGATTTGTCAAATTATTTTGCTGAGAGTCTGGGCTGTCCCTACCTTATAAAGGCTATTGAATCTCAAGGAACAGAATTTTGCTTTATTGAATTAGGGCCATAAAATATGGTTTTAATGGATTATTTCAATCATAAAGAAAATTAAAGGTAGATCCTGTTGATAATGATGAATTTTTCTGATGTCTGAAGAAGAGCTTGTTCAATGTATGCTCAAAAGGGAGAGATTTGGGGCTTGCCTGGGGAGATTGTGTCAATAACCTGAGGGGAAATCTGGTCTTTTTGAACACATATCCAAGTTACTTATTTCTTCTCTGACCCAGGAAAAAGGCAATTGCTGCCTGTTTTTTTTTCACCCACAGACAACTGTGGACCCCCAAAAAAGGCCACACTTTCAAACTTTGGCTCTCAAAGTATTGCTGCCCACAACTTCCAAACCAGTCAAATGGGAAGAAGAAGAATGAAGAATAAATGATGAAATTAAAAGGGAGAAAACAGTTGAACCAAATGCTGATTGGCAGACTCTTGTTTTAGGCTCCGGATAAAGCATGGCAATGACTGGGCAACAATAGGGGCGGCGCTAGGAAGAAGTGCATCTTCCGTCAAAGATCGGTGCCGACTGATGAAGGATACTTGCAACACAGGTACTGTGAGTGCTCCTGGTGGCATTTCCTGTCACCATTTGAGCCTCCTGCCCCTTCAAATACTGTCCTCTCTTCTAGGAAAATTTTTAGGTCCTTCACCTCAGTTCAGGTTTCATTTTCTGGTCTTCCCTTTTTCTCCAGCCTACTAAAATAAACCCAACTTATCTTTGTTTTTGTGCTTTTGTGTAAGATGATACTGTACACAAGGACACAGTATCTCCTTGGTTCCAAGAGGATTTAAGTCTAGTGTATTTCAGTTTTGTAACAGTTCAGAATTGCTCCTGTCAAGAAAGTATTTAAGACATACAAGGGTACTTCATAAAATTAATAGAAAGTGGAATTAAAAGATGTGCATAGTTTTTTCATGATGCATGTTTTCCATGAATTTTTTGAAGACTACCAGAATTTAGCCCTATCAGATTAACTAATGTGAATAACAGCTTATTAACTCATGTTTGTGAACAACTTCAGTTGCAGGAAAGTCTCAAATTAGGAATAAGTAGTGCTCAAAAGGTTGTATGCATTTTACTTATTTCAACTCAGGGTATATTTTTCCATATGTAAAATTTTTAATTGGTATTTCAGTCCCCAGGCCAGAATACAAATACCCCTTAAGGTACACACATGTACTGAAGATACTATTAAACCTAAGCTTTGTAATCAAGAACAGTGTACAGGCTCTGCCATTAACTGTCACTAAACCTTTCTGAGTCCCACTTTGTTCTGTAAAGAGGTGAGAATACATGATCTTCTAGTTCACTTTTAACCCTAATATTCTTGCAAGAATCCACAATCTGTGTTCAGTCTTTGGATAGTTCTCAAGCTGAACTTCAGATTCTAAAGCATGCATTTTTTTATCCTTAACCACCTTATTCTTCTAAAGTCAAGAATGTTTCCTTCATACCTATTCTATCACTATTAATAACAAGACAGTAAGAACATAGATTTCAACTGTAAAATTCTGTGTTATGGCCAATGTAATAAACAAAGTAGGAATGGAAGCTTCAGATTTGGGTAGGACCCCATCGGTTCCATGTTTAAGATATTGTGAGTCCAAAACTCACAACTTGGAAAGAGACTGCTATTCCCTGATTGCCAGCCTGAGAGATTAATCTGCCTGCTTCCTGTTCACGATGCAACATATGGCTTCTGATGACTTTGTTTTATCCTGTGTGCCATACCATGGAACAGCAGTGTCATTTTTCTGTTCTTTCATATTATGCTAAGAAAGCAAAGCCTTGGTCTTGAATTCATCCACAGCATAGAGAGCTGTATCAAGCCCAAAATAAATACTCAGTATTTGTGAATGAATGGATCCTGGAAGCAAGCACATGGTCTTTTTGAGTTTTTCTAAAAGTTTTCAACTATTAGTAAAATGAAAACAGGCTTTTTAAAAGTTCTTTTATTTTCCTGCTTAAGTTCCATAACATAAAGACAAAGATGAATTTCAGATTTTATGGGTTCATGGGTTTGATATTTAGGCTTATAAGTGCAAAAAATCCAGGGATACAAATATGTATGAATAGTATTGTCAGATTTTATTGTGTTTTGGTTGGTTTTTGTTTGTTTTTTCATTTTTTTCATCACAGTAGCTTTTGGAGTTGGGCTAATTAGGAAAACGAGACAATATAAACCTAGTTTTTACTAAAATAGATGAGAACCCAGAGATATCCCACTTGTTTCTCATCTTTAATTCCTAAAGGTAATGGCTTTTTGAAATTATCCTCTTCTACCAAGCAGGGAATCCTAGGTGAGAGTAAGGGAAAAAAAAAAAAAAAAAAAGCACAAGCTTCTGTGTCCCATGAAGCTACCACTAAGTCTTCCTGGCTCATTGTTTGTAAAGTACTTGGTGTAACTTGAGAAGACATAACCCTTTATAGTATGTTTTGGCTACTTTTCCTTTCCTTAATGAAAAGGTCAGTACTTTCCATCAGGAATCTATTTTCTTTTATACTGGGCTGGTAAAATGCAGCTTAGTGGGGCCAGTCGGAAACAGACCTCAGTACTACTGCATACTTCCTGTCAGTCCTTGAAAATACTGGGCAGAATCAGATTTGTCAAAGGAGAAGTTAGCAGTGGTAGTCCGGATGATTTCCTTCTTTCAGGGAAGTGGACAGAAGAAGAAGAAAAGAGACTTGCAGAGGTGGTCCATGAATTGACGAGCACTGAACCTGGCGATATAGTTACACAGGGTGTGTCATGGGCAGCCGTGGCTGAACGAGTGGGTACTCGCTCAGAAAAACAGTGTCGCTCTAAATGGCTCAACTACCTGAACTGGAAACAGAGTGGGGGTACTGAATGGACCAAGGAAGATGAAATCAATCTCATCCTCAGGTTTGTTTCCTAAAGCTTTTAATGACCAAAACTGCTAAGTTTAATGGCTGTGACTGTCATGATTGACTTTCCTCCTTTGGTTTCCTTAGTTGCCTAATATCTGGAAAGCATCCTTCCCATAGAATGCCACTGTTTAAGATCCTTGGTATTTCATATTGAGCTCTTGTTTGTTTTGTGTTTGTTCTTTTTAGTGCGTTTAGTTCCCTGGTTCACCAGATTGAAGGTGTGGAGACTGAAGTCCTGTCTATATCCACAGAACAGGTATGGCACAGGCCGCGGCAGTGCAGCTTTTCCACTGTCCCACCAATGTGCCTCTGTCTGAGTTAGCCTAAGGGGAACATGGCTAGGGTAAGAGGGCTGTTCAGTCTCCACACCCTTCAATCTTTGGCTGCTGTGCTAAGATTGCCAGGAAGGAGACTCCCATTCTACAGTTACCCCACATATTCGAAATGGACCAAATTGAGTACTTTAATTTCATACAAATACAAAAATCACTTTAATAATACCAAGTTTATTTTTTTTTAATCAGTTGGTTTAAACATGAAGAAAATCTGTAAAATTACCCGTAAGAAATTATTTATGACCCTAAAATAAGAGACTGTCATTGTGGCTGTTCTCTACTGAAAATCAAAAGCTTCATAATTAAAAGCTAGAAGACACCAAACAAGCTTTTTTTTTTTTTTTAAGATTTACTTATTTGAAAGACAGTTACAGAGAGGCAGAGAGAGGTCATCCATCTGTTGGTTCACTCCCCAGATGGCCTGGCTGTCGCTCTGAAGCCAGGAGCATCTTCCAGGTCTCCCATGTGGGTACAGGGGCCCAAGAACTTGGGCCATCTTCTTCTGCTTCCCCAGGCCATAGCAAAGAGCTGGATCGGAAATGGAGCAGCCGGGACTAGATGGCCAAACAGGGTTTGTTTTTGTTTTTGTTTTTTTGACAGGCAGAGTGGACAGTGAGAGAGAGAGACAGAGAGAAAGGTCTTCCTTTGCCGTTGGTTCACCCTCCAATGGCTACCGCGGCCTGCGCGCTGCAGCTGGCGCACCGCGCCGATCCGAAGGCAGGAGCCAGGTGCTTCTCCTGGTATCCCCTGGGGTGCAGGGCCCAAGCACTTGGGCCATCCTCCATTGCACTCCCGGGCCACAGCAGAGAGCTGGACTGGAAGAGGGGCTACTGGGACAGAATCCGGCACCCCAACCGGGACTAGAACCTGGGGTGCTGGCGCCGCAGGCGGAGGATTAGCCTAGTGAGCCGTGGTGCCGGCCCAAACAGGCTTTTAAAATCTGAGATTTTATTGCACAATTATGTTGGTTACTTTTTGGTTGCTACTTTGTTTTTGTCCATTGTCATTGTATTGGAGTTTAGCTTTTAATCTTTTTTTTCAACTAGCCATCTTTATAAGTAGCTCATTTCTAAAATTTTTTTTTTTATAAGTGGAAGGCTCAGATTCAGGAAATAGCTAATGTCATAAAAGCCGCACTATAAAACACTGCAGAATACTTTACAACTAAACCTGTTTTTACTGTTTTTAACTCCCTTTCTTTTACAGTTCTTCATCTGGTTCTAACCATTTACAATTCAGTCCTTGTTTGTACCTTTAACAAAAGATTGTTGATAGTGGTGTTTCTCAGCTCTTAGCTTTGAAAGCAGTTCTGTTCTGGAATCCTTCCCCATGTGCATTAACATAGTATCCCACTGGCATAGCTTCCCAGTGCCATCATCACCTGTGGTCAGAGGAGAGTTCATATGGAGAAATAAATTTAACATCTGATACATGTTTATTTTTTTAATCTGTAGGATAGCGGAGCTTGATGTGGCTGATGAAAATGACATAAACTGGGATCTATTAGCTGAGGGATGGAGCAGTGTCCGTTCACCACAGTGGCTTCGAAGCAAATGGTGGACCATCAAAAGGCAAATTGCAAACCATAAGGATGTTTCATTCCCTGGTAATGTATTATTTGCTAAGTCCTCCCCTCCTCAGCATACTTACTCATTAAGAATTAGGGGTTAGAAGTTCTTACCTCAAGTAAAGAGCAAGCTCAGCAAATGCATTAAAACTTGGGAAATTATCTTTTATTCCCAAGAAAAAGGTTCATAATTATTGTTCATAATTGTTGTTTTACACAATCCTTGTTCCTCCACATGAATTATGAATCAAAAATTTCATGTTTTCATTTTATACAAAGATGTTTACAAAACTTAAGTTACTATGATTTTAATTATCTAGAGAAATTCTGTGGCAATTTATTTCGTAAAACAAAGCTTCTACAAATTGCTAATTTAAGGTAAATCTAGCACTCTTAAATTGGATTTGCTTAAAGTGAGGTATAACATGCTTTTCATTATGTTGCCTGTTTGGAATTCAGACACGTATAACACTACAGTTTCCATTTTTCCAAAGTAAAATTAAATGGTCTGATTAAATGAAAACTTTGATGTGATGAAAATGTGACTCTTAAAAATTAAATATCCAGTTATAGATAGTGAATTTATCATGAATAGAGAGAATAGTGTAGAGTACCTCGGTGTGCAAGAACTGCAAGTGGTTGCATATTCCTGTTTGGAAAAGGTCGGCTGCTACCTCTAGGAGTTGTGAGGAGACCCACAGTTAAGTGCCTAAGAGTTCCTAGAGAAAATCATCTACACTGGTCATTTAAAAACTAAAGATGCTTAAGCATTAAGGCTATAATAAGACTTTCATCAAGAAGGTCTAGAACATAGCATGTTCTTCACAAGGTCCACTGGTATTTTTTCTCTATTAATAAATTATAGATGGCAAGAACACTATTGAAATTTTTTTTTTTTAAGGATTTTTTTATTTGAAAGAGTTACAGAGAGAGTTAACAGAGAGGTCTTCCATCTGCTGGTTCACTCCCCAGATGGCCACAATGGCCAGAGCTGCACTGATCTGAAGCCAGGTGCCAGGAGTTTCTTCTGGGTCTCCCATGTGGGTGCTGGGGCCCAAGGACTTGGGCCATCTTCTGCTGTCCCAGGCCATAGCAGAGAGCTGGATAGGAAGAGGAGCAGCCGGGACTAGAACTGGCACACATATGGGATGCCGGTGCTTCAGGCCAGGGCATTAACCCACTGCACCACAGCGCCGGCCCCCTGAATTCTTTAAATATTATAATGGGTAGTGTTTCTAAAAATTTCAGGATACATTATTTTTTTTTTAAGTATTTTTTCATTGTTATCTTGATAAGCTCTTATATCCAATATACAATTATTTATTACAAATAACTCCCTTCTTACCCCCACCCCCCCTCCCTTGTTGCTTAGATGGTGATCTGTCAGAGAATCAATGTTCATTTTGTCTACCCATCTCCCTTCAGTCCTAATAAAAGGTCTTAAACAGTTACATGAAAACCAAAAAAACAACCCAACGCTTTTGGAGAATAAATCAGGATCCGCAGTTCCCAACAGTAATTCCAGTTCCAGTGTACAGCATGTTCAGATCAGAGTCGCCCGCCTGGATGATAATGCAGCCATCTCTCCAGGTCCCATGACAGCGTTGCAGATTCCAGTCCAGATCACCCATGTCTGTAAGTGTTTGAAGCACAACACTTTTTGCCATTTGACCCTTTAGGATTTTGGTGGGTGGCTCTGTCATCTTTCAGTCACTTAGAATGTTGATAGAAATTTACCATAACTCAATTGCAGGCTAAGGTATTTTATGTTTGGCTTAGTTAATATGTACACAAAGAGTGAATATGTGACATGGATTACTTAGAACCAACTGTCCAGCCATTATAAACCATCCTTCTAATTTTTATAATTAATGATTTAATAGAAAAGTGAAGCAAACAAACAGAGTTCACAAAGTAGCACATCATTGGTAGAAATTTCACCAGAAGACAAATTGGAGATGGATTTGAGATAACATGAAGAAATGAGTTTTGGCAAGCTTTAAAAGATTTGCTTCTGGGCCGGCGCAGCAGCTCAATACGCTAATCCTCCACCTAGCGGCGCCGGCACACCGGGTTCTAGTCCTGGTCGGGGCGCCGGATTCTGTCCCAGTTGCCCCTCTTCCAGGCCAGCTCTCTGCTGTGGCCAGGGAGTGCAATGGAGGATGGCCCCAGCGCTTGGGCCCTGCACTCCATGGGAGACCAGGAGAAGCACCTGGCTCCTGCCTTCGGATCGGCGCGGTGCGCCAGCTGCAGCGCGCAGGCCGCGGTAGCCATTGGAGGGTGAACCAACGGCAAAGGAAGACCTTTCTCTCTGTCTCTCTCTCTCACTATCCACTCTGTCAAAAAATAAATAAATAAATAAAAGATTTGCTTCTGGAAAGAAAGGGCTCGTTTCCTATGGGAAAATTTTGTATTCTTCTGTATTAACCTCTGACAATTTTGTCTTTAATGAGATTATGGGAAGCCAGCATAGTTTTAATCATGTACCTTTATCTTTTTTTGGTCTGCATAAACTGTTTGCCTTTTAAAAGGCCATTACACAAGATTATGGTGATCTGTTTGTGATTCTCACCCAGCCAACTGAGGCATTTGTAGTGAGACAGATCATTACAGGGACTACCCTTGACATTATAGGATGCTCAGTGTCCACCAATTTCACCCACTAAATGTCAGTAGTGTCATTTTGACAAATAACACCGCACATTTCCAATTGTATTCTTAATCTCCTCGTTGAGAATTACTGGGACACCTATGAGTGATGTTAATACCAACCATCAATATTTGCATTGACTGTCAGAGTCACCTTGGAGACATCTGAACTAATCGTGCCTCTCAAAATGCTAATTTGAGTTTGGTTATTTGCTTTATCTTTCTACAGTATAATAAAGTATGAAGAATTTATTTTCTTTGGCCCTGCTTGTCTTTGTTTCAGAAGTCAGAATTGGAAAGCACCTCAAATTACTAGTATGATAGCTAGTAGCCATAAATGGATAGTGCATGAAGATTGCCAGTGTTTTCCCTAGCTGTTAGGTTGACAGTACTGACTGGGAATACAGCAGACCTTTTTATAATGTGGGTTTAGTAAGAATTCTACAACCCACCCATTATTAACTTTTGGAATATAATCTCTTGATTCTTGTTTTTTTTAGGTTAGGAGACAGGAATCGACAAATTTTTTCTTTATGTAAAAGGTCAGATAGTAAAAATGACTGACCCTTTGCAGGTCCACATACCTGTGGAACATTGTATTTTTAAAAAGCCCTTTTAAAATGCAAAAGCCATTCTTAGCTTTGAGCCACATTGGTCTTTGACCATAGTTTTGCTCACCTTGATTTAGTTTGCTTATGTGGAATTACCTGAAATTATTGAGAATGATGTTAAGAATCCAGCATAGTAAGAGAAGTAACAATAATCCAGTGGTAAGGGTGTTAGCTTCTTTTTAATGAGAAATGTTATGGTCAGAATATAAATAACAATAAGCACTATATATTAAAACTCATTTCCAAATCATTTTGGGGTTTTACGTACATATATGACTACAAGTGTTATTACTAGTCTTTTTTTTTTTTTTTTTTTTTTTTTTGACAGGCAGAGTGGACAGTAAGAGAGAGAGACACAGAGAAAGGTCTTCCTTTGCCGTTGGTTCACCCTCCAATGGCTGCCATGGCTGGCGCACTGCAGCCGGCGCACCGCGCTAATCCAAAGGCACTGCGCTGATCCGATGGCAGGAGCCAGGTGCTTCTCCTGGTCTTCCATCGGGTGCAGGGCCCAAGCACTTGGGCCATCCTCCACTGCACTCCCTGGCCACAGCAGAGAGCTGGCCTGGAAGAGGGGCAGCCGGGAAAGAATCCGGCGCCCTGACCAGGACTAGAACCCGGTGTGTCGGTGCTGCTAGGCGGAGGATTAGCCTATTGAGCCACGGCGCTGGCCCATTACTAGTCTTAATCATTTTATAACCTTGAACATTCATCAAGTCTGAGCCTGGATTGATACTCCAGGCTGATCTGATCTCAGTGCTGTTCAATTCCCCAAATGTGATCTAAATTAATAGCATCTTCCATTTCCTATGAAAGGTCAGATAATAAAATGTTTTGGGCTTTTACAAACCTCATGTTGTTTGTGACAAGGACTAACCACAGTTAAAGTGTGAAAGCAACCATAGGAAAAAATGGCATGGCCATGTCCCAGAATTGGCAGTGGGCCATCGGTGGCTGATCTGTATGACATCTCATATAAATCCATTAGCTTTTTTATTTCTCATAAGAAATTTAAACAACTTCATGTTTCCAGGCAGATTTTAAAATTGAGACAGTTAAATACACTGGAAAAACTTCAATTTATGAAGCATCTTACTGTCCTCATTCTTAATTACAGCTTCAACAGACTCCCCTGCTGCTACTGTTGACTCAGAAACAATAACACTAAACAGTGGAACACTACAGACATTTGAGATTCTTCCAGTGAGTAATACTCATGAAATAGATATTAGCCATTTTTTTGTATTTTAGAAAATGAAGTGTTATTTTCAGAAATGCTGTTACATAAGCAGTTGAAATAGTTTGAGTCAGATGGATATTTGACTAGACATAAACCACACTTTCACTTTTATAACTTAATCTTCCCTCATCTGTGTATAACTCATTATGTCTTTTTATATATGAAAATGACAGTGCTATATTAGGGATTTGTACTGAGTCATAAATTTGTAACCAGAAATGTTTTTTACTTGAGAGAAAGTTTGTGTATAAATCATGAGCTATTGAAAAGTCCCAGTCGTAAGTCATTAGCCACTTGGGAAAATTCTTTAGATTCCTAAAAAAGTAGGTTAAACAGGGTCAACAAACAATCCACAAATTCTACTTACAAGTTACCTAAGAGAAATGAAAACGTGTCCACATAAAAATTTTTGTATGAATGTTCATAGCATTCATAGTATCTGAAAGATGAAAACAACCCAAATGTCTGAAAGCAGATAAATGGAAATTATTTTCATATAAACAACATTGAGCTCAAAGGAATGAAATACTGGTGTATCTACAAGATAAAGATGAGCCTTGAAAACACAATGTTAAGGACCCTAGAAACAAAATTAGTACATTCAGTCCTCAGTTTTGAGTTTTGAGAAAACAACATGCATTCAATTGCAAGTGTACTTGGAATTCTGAATATGATGTGCACTGGGTCAGCGTCACATGGTGCAGTCCTCTGTCATGCTGCAATGCATAATGACAGGGTGAACAACAGATGCTGGACAGGGTGCTGTGTTGCTAAACTGGTGTTTGGTAGGTTGAGTACTAAATGCATTTTTCTTAAAGTATTTTCTACTTATGATGGGCTTATTTGGATATTAACCCTATCATAGTCAAGGAACATCTGTATGTGACTCCTATGTAGGTGAAATTCCCAGAACAGGCAAATCTGCAGATAGAGAAAGTAGATCCCCCTCTGGCTAGGGAAAATGAGGCATCGGCTGTTAATGTATGTGGGTTTCTTCTGTCCCTTTTCTAAAATAAGAATTAAGTTTACTTTGTACCTTTGTAATGAAATATAAATATTTTCTAAGTTAAATTGAGATTTATTTATTGTGAAGAACATCAGTCTCCTTCCATCCCCCTGTAAGCAACATATTTGGAATATACAGACTAAGTATACTAAGTTACATATATAACATACATGTACATATAAACTACTTCAAATGCCTGACCCATGTATGATTAATACATGCAACCTTTAGCAAAATGATTAGCTTTTGCTTTTACAGAAAAGGAAAGAAATTGAGTCCCCTCTGGGTACTAGGTACTTTTATAATCATTTCTAAGCCTAATAGCCCTTTCCATGAAAGGCAGTTATCCCCACCTGTATTCAAAGATTCAGTACATAGGAAAGTTTTTTGGCTGAGTCCATAAGATTACATTGGAATGAAAAACAGCCTACATGATTTTAACCTTTATCCCTATTTAAATACAAAACAGGGTGGCAGGACAGTGTTCTTGTATAGGGGATTAAGCTGGTTTGTGTCCTGGCTGCTGCACTTCCCATCCAGCTCCCTGACAATGCACCCAGGAGAGCCATGAAAGATGATCCCAGTGCTTGAGCGCTTGAATTTCTAGGCTTCTGGCTTCTGCCTGGCCAAGCCCTGGCCATTGTGGCCATTTGTGGAGTGAACCAACACATGGAAGATAATTCTCACTCTGCCTTTCAAGTAAATAAAATAACCTTTTAAAACAATTAAAAAATTTTTAATAAAAATTTTCTTCTGTACATCAGAATGACCCTAACTCAGATTATTGTATTTATAGTTGTGAAAGGTTTATCAGTGAATAATTGTTATATTTTTTAAATTTCAAGATTAGTAGTTGACCAGTAGTATTATCAGCTAATCAGTTTTTCAAGTCAGAATCTGTTTTTCTTCAGAACACTGCTGTTATTTCTGTACATCTCCCCTTAATATAAAAAATACTTCTTGAAATTAAAAATGTTCAAAGTAAACACTGCTGATATTGAAGGTCTCCCCCCAACTGGGAGGCTGCCACTTTTTATGTGCTAAAGAGAGGTGACTGGGTGTGCTGGGTTATTGTGGCTCCTGTGGCTGTCTTGGTGCCCTGAAACAGTTGAGACTAAACCATGGGAACAAAGGGCTGAGCCCAGCAGGTTATGTATATTTGTTTTTCAATACAGAGACAAACCAGCAATCTGCTGCAACTCTTTTATTTTTCTTTTTCCTTTAGTCTTTCCATTTACAGCCCACTGGCACTCCAGGCACCTACCTACTTCAGACAAGCTCAAGTCAAGGCCTTCCCTTGACTCTGACCGCTAGTCCCACAGTAACCCTGACAGCTGCTGCTCCTGCTTCTCCTGAACAGATCATCGTTCATGCTTTATCCGTATGTTACAAAAATTACTTGACTTTGAATGTCTTTTACAGACTTGGATTACTTGATAGCAAACATAAGCACCAGAAATACAAGGTCATTATCTAAACAATTCTTCCTGCTACTATTGTCCTAGGTATAGTGTTTTGCACCATCACTTTTCCTTCACTGGGATATGTCTCTCTTCTGACTCGCCTTATGAGAGAAGGATGTACATTAGAATAAGGGATTTAGGAGAGCAAGAATGGATAAATAACTGGTTCTAGAAAAACAGTGATTAAAAATACTGTAGTTCCAGAGGTGAAGGGGACAGTGAGAATGCCATCTATGAATGTCATTTGTTGATTAACTTTAATCCAGTGAGTGCTTTTTAATTTTGTCATAATTTTCCTCAACATTTTCCAGCCAGAGCATTTGTTGAACACAAGTGACAATGTCACACTACAGTGTCACACGCCAAGAGTCATCATTCAGACTGTTGCTACCGAGGACCTAGCTTCTTCCATATCCCAAACAGAACTGACAGTAGATGGTGATATTCAGTCATCTGATTTTCCTGAGCCTCCAGATGCACTAGAAGCAGACACCTTCCCTGATGAAATCCATCAGCCTAAAATGACTGTGGAGCCGTCATTTAATGATGGTCACGTATCCAAATTCAGTGACCAAAATAGCACAGAACTGATGAACAGTGTTATGGTCAGAACAGAAGAAATCTTGGACACCGACCTTAAACAGGAGGAGGAATCTCCCTCTCACTTAGCCAGTGCGTATGTTACTGAGGTAAGTTAAGCTGCACCTGAAAGAACAGCCTGTTGCAGGCATCCCTTGAGCCTCAAATCTGCAGTCTAGAAAAAGCTCTGCAAATATTTAAGACATTTTGAGATACCTTTCTTTGTTCTTTAGACTCAAAGCACAAATCCCTACCCTCCAACACCACAAATTATCAGTGAACCAGTAGTGTTGTTGCTAACAAAAGTGGGCAAAATTGTCTTGTCACAGTCAAGGTGATTAGTACCATGCTGTCATGTTCCTCACTAACACCTTGCCCCTCTCCACCCTGCAGCAGATTGAGAAATGTTTACAGAAACCTACTCCTGAGAGTGGTCAGGAACAGACTTTGATTGGCTTGGGGGACGACCATCCACAACGATGTAAAAAGAATTGGTTCTGATAAGGTCCTTTTTGTTAACATTTGTTTTACTATGAGATTATTACGGTTACTTTGTCCACTTTTTCAAGGTAGTAACCATTGTTTATATTGTATTTTTAAATGGGATATATTCGAGAGTAAGTCGTGTCAAACTCAGATGTGCTTGAGATCTTTCTTAGGGAAACTAATGAGGAATATGAGTTAGAATCTTTTTTTTTTTTTTTAATATTGTTTAGGATTTAGAGTCTCCCACCATAGAACAAGTTGATCAAACAACAATTGATGATGAAACAATACTTATTGTTCCTTCACCACATGGCTTTATCCAGGCATCTGATGCGATAGATACAGAATGTGTCTTGCCTTTGACAACACTAACAGGTACTGTAATATGATTGTAACTATGTGCCTGATATGTTAAAAAGAAATCAAGCAATCAGAAATTTATAATTCTTCTTTTGATCCAACAATATATTAGTCTTATATAAGACTAACTGGAAACTTAACTCATTACAGATCCCATACTGCATCATCATCAGGAAGAATCAAATATCATTGGATCATCTCTGGGCAGTCCTGTTTCAGAAGACTCAAAGGATGTTGAGGATTTGGTAAACTGTCATTAGGTAATTCTTAGAAACAGATAGTTGAAGCAAAGAAGCTACACTGTCAATTACCATATCTTTAAAGGAGCAGGAGCAACTCCCACAAGGCTTCATACACCATTCCTCTGGCTTTTCAATAGCTACAGTGCTTAAGCCATGCACACTGTTGCTGCTGTGACCTTTTTACCTCCTTTAAATGTACCATCTGAGGTCTGGTTTTATGACAGTGTGTAAGCTGGAGTATGTGAGTCTTAACTGCACAGATTCCCATGTTTATTAAGAGGGAATTTCATTTACTCAGCTCCTGAGAAAAGTTTCTCACCAGAGCTTAACTGCTCTGGTTTAAAAGCAGTAAGGGCACTCTATCCAGCTTCAAAGTAAGCCTGGTTGTATGTTGGAGAACTCATTATCAACATGGTCTGGAACTTACTATTAGCTTGATATTAGACCAGCAATCAAATACAGAAACCTAGGAGGTGACTGTATGGCAGTTATTAGCCCATTGCTGGCAGTGGGAGCTGGTTTAGGCAGGGTATAGAGGAAAGCATTAAAGAGTCAAGAAAATTCACTACACGTTTTTATTACTTTTAAAACAAATATGGGTAAGAGTAGTTAACAAACCCACCGGAAACTTAGCAGTTTCCAGCCCCTGCTAAGAAACCACTGTTATTAGTTCAAAAAGTAATTTTACCACTTTGAAGTAAAACTAAATTAAATGGGGGAGAGAAGTAATGTTGCCTGTCCTTGATACCATGACTGTTTATTATTACTTGTTTTGCTATATAAATTACCCCTGAAAATAGGTGGGGGTGGGCACTAGAGTTTACAATTAATTTAGTGCATTAACTGGTTGGGAGTATGGTATAACTTCTCCCTCTCAGGCAGTTTCAAAACACAAAATTTGCTTCTATTAACAAAAGGAAACAAAGCAAGAGTCATTCCTACACTAGAAAAAAGTTAAGCCAAATTAGCCTCTAGGGCTTTAATGAGTATGACCCCTATAGAAAAGTCACAAAAATCTTGTATAAATTATTTTATTTATTATTGTAATTAGATCTTCACAATCAAAGTTGTCTTTTCACCGTCTGTGTTTTGTTAATGTGAAATTGTAGTTTAAGCAAAAGTTGGTTGCCTAGGGAACAATAATTGTATATTCAGTTTAACAGAAATAAAAGAATATTTGTCCTAAAAATGATTGTTTGTTACATAGCCTTTTGCCATGCATTTACATTGTATGTAAAAAAATCTTAATTTCAGAAGTGAAAATTGTGCTATCGAAGCTTTAAGGGCTGGAATGTTTACGTGCAACATTTCTGAAAGAAAAAGCAAAGTGATCTGTGTGTCTCCCTTGCAATAGGGAATTTAGATTTACAGTTAACATGAAAATCATGTATCAGATTTAGAGGAGATCTTCAGCATACCTTCTCCAGCTATTTTTCACTGTCCTAATACACAGTTTTGAAGAGTCCTGGTAGGTATTTCTCCTTGGCAGCCTCACCTTCCCACATCATGGAAGTACAGGTTCGCACATATACATAACATGATGATAGAAAATAAGATGTAGTAAATTAGATTTCTAAATTTCGGTTCTAAATCTCCTTGTCGATACCAGTAGATCTAAAAGAAGAATTAAATAGAAGTTTTAAGTTAATAGTTATTAGGCCAACTTTTTATCTGTATTTATTTCCCTAAATCTTAGCCAGAATTTAATTCTTATTCCTTGTAATTCAAGCAGTACTACCTGAATTTCCACACCCAGGAATCATACTCATTCCTACTTTGTCAGTTTATTCTGTTCAAACCCATACAGACAACCTGTTACATGGTAGGAGAAGCTACCCTCTTAAATGTATTGCAAGGGAAGACAACTTTTAAAGTTGATATTAGGCAGAACAAAATAGGGATTAACATAGTATATATTTAAAGTAACTCAGTGTTAATCACACAGAAGGGAATAGGAAGGCTCCCAGAATAGGATGCACCAGTTCTTCAGGTTGGAGGGATGTGGTAGGATCAGTGAATTACCACATTCGGAAATACCTCCTAGTATAACTTTAACTCAAAGTAGCTAACTACTATTAGGAGTTAAACCCTATGTAAGTCAAAACACTTGTTTTTAAGAGTTTCTTGTTTTGATTATTTTCAAAAGGGATATGAAGTAATGGTCAACTAGTGGATGCACGAACACGTTTACACCACTACTATCTTGTGTTTCTTTGCATTAAAGGGTCTATTTGTAGTAAAAATCAAGCATTATTGTGACAAACACAGCTGGCAGCTTTATGTTTCCCAGGAAATTTTGGTATTGGTAAATACACATTAAGATGTGTTACTTTAGAGATCTAGAATGCTTTCCCCTTAGGAACAATAAATGGCATTTCCTACAGCCTGTTAAGCCAGCACAAGGGAACACATGTTTGGAGTTAAGAGAATGAAAACTCAGATTTCAAAAAGTAGCGTGCAGTCAATAATAAAGAACTGGAACATCCTTTGGCAAAGGGGGACAACTGGGGTTCAGTGCTGGGACTCTGTCCTAAAGCACATTGTACTTAAATTGTAAATAATACTCACAAGTATGCAGGCAGTAATACTGCTCAAAGAGATGCATACAGCAAAAAATATATTCAGCGGTTTTGGAGGTAGCTGCGGGAAAACAAATGCGCTGATCAGCGTTACCTGTAGGGTAAAGTTACATGAGGTCACCAAGGGTGTTCCCAGAAATTACTTAGCTGAGGTTTAGGCAAGGCAACACTGCAGAACGCTTCACCGTGTAAAACTATATCTGGACAAGGTTTGCTTTCTGGAATGTTAATATAATTTTATTAAATTTTCAGATATACCTCATTTTGTACTACTTACTCTTTGAGATAAAAAATATCCATAAAACTAGTTAATTAGCAAAAAAATAATTTAAATCACAATCCCTGGATTAATGACTATACTTGAAAAAGCCATAACCATTTGTTATTTTGCATGCTCCTACCAAAAAATGAATATAGTCAAAGCTGGTGGTGTTTAATAGGATAAATACTAGATGATGGGTTTCTAATACCCTATATAGCTCTGTCTACCAGATTTCAGCATTGAAACCCTTTAAGAAGTAATGGGGGAAAGTAAAATGCTCTTAAATGTAATGAAAATGTACCTACCAGCCAAATGTCATTATCATCAAACAATGGGAAATCAGCTGTTTTTATATTACTAGGAGACCATCCAGCTCTGTTACAGTACACAAGATGAAACATTACTAGACAGTAACCCATTCCTTTTTCAACTTAACCAAAAAGTAATGAATGTTGTTTAAGACCAACTTCACAAATTAACACCAATGGGGAGTCATGCTGGGTTTACAACAGGAGCTGCTGGTGCCAAGAATATTTTTACAAATTTATTAAGCAAGCAAACATGGCCAGCTCAGTTCATTGAAAGCCCAGTTACCTGACTTGCACTACTTCACAAAATGTACTGGGGAGCAGCAGTGAAAATCAAATCAGCCACTCCAGTTGTCGGTTGCGGTTTTGTGCTAATGACATGGAAAGCATTCATACCGACTCTGACTAGAATGCTTCACACACTCAAGTATTTGCCCCTCACAAATTGATCTGAAACTTAACCACAATTCTCAAAATTTTGACCGAGAACCTGGGTGAAGCACAAAAGATACTTACAAGAATCAGTAAGGATGTTAAGCTGCCAACAACTAAATGGATGATTCGATCCTGAAAGAGAAAAGAGTTTAAGCTTCATGAATTGGATCCATGGCAGAATAGTATAATGACAGGCAGTAGGATGGTTTATAATGAAGATATCAGCATCCTATGCTCTGCGCTAACATGCTGGACAAGGAAAAGTGAACTGAGCTTTATGGTCAGGGGGGCTGGCACTATGGTGTAATAGGTTGAGTTTCCACCTACAGTGCGAGCATCCTAAATGGCCACTGGTTTGTGTCCTGGCTGCTCTTCCAATCCAGCTCTCTGCTGATGGCCTGGGAAATCGATGGAAGATGGCCCAAGCGCTTGAGTCCCTGCACCCAAGTGGGAAGACCTGGAAGAAGCCTCTGGCTCCTGGCTTTGGATCAGCCCAGCTCTAGCAGTTGCATGAGCAGAAAGAACGGCACAGAGGCACTTGGTGCCAGAGCCTTGGTGAAAAGTATCAGGAACCATACCTGATAAAAAGTACCATGATCAGTTTGGATCTGTATTTGGGATACAGCTTAGATGTCCTTGGTAAAAACCATACAGCAAGTTAGAAGCAGCACTGAAGCCAGGGGTTCTAAATCTAAATCACCAGTTTCTGGTGCAGGACTAAAAAATCTGGGTTCGTAATAGTTATTTCCAAAGGGGCAGGCGTGTGGCTCTGTAGTTAAGATGCTTCTGGGAATACCTGAATCCCACATCAGAATGCCAAGTTTAAGTCCCAGCTCCTGTTCTGATTCCAGCCTCCTGCTCCCACACACTGGTACAGGCATAGCTCAGTTCCTGTGCCCTGCCACCCATGTGGGAAACCCTAATTAAGTTCCAGGCTCCCACTTTTGACATGACCTAGCCTGGCTATTGCAGCCATTTGGCGAGTGAAACAGCAGATGAAGATCTCTGTCTCCCTTGTTAAAAAAAATTCTTTACAGAACTTCAGAACAAGGTAAAGGTTTAAGACCTGACTCAAACATACTGTAATAAAATTTGAATACAAGTGGTTGTATTTCTGAGGAGTCAAATTTGAGTCTTCAAAGAAAGGCTGTTTTGTTAACAGATCAGGAAACAACTTCAAGATATGGGAAAGGCACAGGGAGGATCACATAACAGCAATGAACCTTCATTTCCAAGTCAAGCAGGCAAACTGGAAAGCTAAGTATGTGTAGGGTGTGCCTGATGTAACCCAGGGCAAACCACACTCTGCACACCAAGGCCACTGAAATGCAAAGATTAGAGAATAAAAAAACAATTCCAGCCACACCCTTCTTAAACATAGCAGGCTGAGCAGACCATAACCGTGGCCTTAGCCAGAGACACCTGCATGGCCCACAGGAGGCTGAAATGAGAACCATTTGTTAGAGACCCAGAGGAAAGGCTCTGCTCATTTTTCCCCACACAGGACAAAGTAGTGTGTATAAAATAAACATGCTATCTCAAAGTTGAAACAAACTCTATGGGAGACCTTTATTTTCACCTTGTGCAAAAGGATCAACTATATTTTCTGCTGGCCTCAGAATCAAGAATGTGTGTTCTCCCAACACATGTCTGGCATGGCAGGTTAAGGTCCAGTTTGGGAACCCAACATCCCATATCCAAATGTCTGGTTTGAGTCCAGCTTCCTGCTAATGCACACGCTAGGAGACAGCAGGAGATGGCTCCAGTATTTGGGGAGGTCTCAACAATGTGAGAAAAACTGAAATTGAGGCTTCTGGCTTTGGCCTGGGGGCACTTTGGAAGTACACAAACAGATGGAAGACGTGTGTGCCCGCCACCCCCACCCCAACTCTATCTGACTCTCAGTTTTCTAAATCCTGGGATGTAATGGTATATGACTACTTTACAGACAGCAAGAGGCTCAAGGAAGTTGAGACCTTGTCCAAGGTCTCAATACCACTAAGTGCTATAGACAGGATTCAGTACCAGCCCAGCATTCCCCAACAGAGAAGACTCCATATTTTCTTCTCACTGAAGAGCAGCCTAGAATGCTACTCCAAGCCTAAAGATGGCAAGTGGCAGATGGCATCTCACAAAGTGTTGACAAGTAAGTGGTTTTAAGAATGAAGATTTGGATTCTGTCCCGGTTGCCCCTCTTCCAGGCCAGCCCTCTGCTGTGGCCAGGGAGTACAGTGGAGGATGGCCCAGGTGCTTGGGCCCTGCACCCCATGGGAGACCAGGAAAAGCACCTGGCTCCTGGCTCCTGCCATCGGATCTGCGCGGTGCGCCGGCTGCGGCGCACCGGCCACGGCGGCCATTGGAGGGTGAACCAACGGCAAAAGGAAGACCTTTCTTTTTCTCTCTCTCTCTCTCACTGTCCACTCTGCCTGTCAAAAAAAAAAAAAAAAAAAAAAAAAAAAAAAAAAAAAAAGAATGAAGATTTCCTTGGGGCCAGTGCTGTGGCAGGTCAAAGCCCCACCTGCAGTGCTGGCATCCCATATAGGTGCTGGTTTGAGTCCCGGCTGCTCCACTTCCCATTCAGCTCTCGGCTATGGCCTGGGAAAGCAGTGGAAGATGGCCCAAGTCCTTGGGCCCCTGCCCCTGTATGGGAGACCCGGTGGAAGCCCCTGGCTCCTGGCTTTGGATTGGGCCAGCTCACGCCATTGCGGCCAGTTGGGGAGTGAACCAGCGGATGGAAGACCTCTCTCTGCCTCTCCTCCTCTCTGTAACTATGACTTTCAAATAAGTAAATAAATCTTTAAAGAAAAAGAATAAGAATGAAGTCTTTCCTTAGATTATTTTTTCCAGGTTGCTGTATTTATCCAAGTAAGCATGACTGGTTTTAACTATTCTGATGAAAATATATCTAAACTTAGCAAGTTCTTTCCTGCCTTCTAGAGAGTCTGACAAAATTTTCAGGTCATCTACATGAGTATCCATAATTCTACTGTTTTATTGCCATCACCAGTGATCCCCCTCTGAGGCTCCCAAGATACAATGCATGATTTAGGAAACACAAAATGATTCTTGCGCTATTTTCTTTCTACAAGATAAGGCTTTTGCTTCTGGCTTTCTACCAAGGTAACCATGATTTAAGAGAAACAAAGGAATAACAGAATTAATTGTGGAAAACCTCCCACTCCTAATGCTTTCTTCTGAAGTCCTGCTACTCAAAAGTACTGTCTGTGGCCAGCAGCATCAGCCTCACCAGGAGCCTGTGTGAAAAGCAAGAGCTGGCCCTTTGCCCCAGACCTGCTCAAGCACAGTAGGCACTTGAACAAGTTCTAGTAATCTGTTCACCTTTCATGAAAAGCACTGTTCTGAAGTTTAAAGTCTGACTGAACTATTTTGGGTTGTAATATTCAAATTCATAGGGTGGAGAACCTTCTCTGAGCTCAAAGATTATTTTTCAGGCCTTCAGCAGCAATGCCAGCTCCAGCCTCCAAGGGGATAGCAGAATAATTAAATAGTTAATCAGCATTTCAAAGGACAGTCTGGGGTTTAATATGCTCCAAATGAGAACCAGAGTACACAGAAAAGTGGATATTACATTTAAACTTGGCTGTTTCCACAGCTAGTCTGTTTATTCAGTTACTTCTCAGAAAAACTATCTCCTCCCAGTTTTGTTTTCTTTTTTTTTTAACCCTAGTTCCACCTTCCAAAAGGGTGCTCCTGTAAACCTTGTACAGTAGCTCATTTTCACTCCCAAAGCAAGCTGGCCAAGTTAAGAATCAGCTTGGATTCTTTTTCAGGTTCATTTATTTTCATTTACTTGAAAGCCAGAGTGACAGATCTCTTGATTTGCTGGTTCACTTCCCAACTGCCCGCAACACCCAGGGCTGAGCCAGACTAAAGTCCGAAGGCTAGAGTTCCATCCAGGTCTCCCACATGAGTGGCAGGGTCCCAGGCACTTCCGCGATGCATTAGCAGGAAGCTTGACTGGAAACAGAGGTGTCAAGACTGCAACAACACAAGCTGTACAACACCCACCCGGAGCCTGGTTTCTTAACTGCTGACAAGACATGATACAGAGTTAGGATGCCCCTCCCAAAGACAAAATATTCGGCAGCAAGCTTAATCTTCGTATACATACACACATGCATAAAAATAAAATATGTATGTATATGAGATTGCTTCAAAAAGAAAAAAATGGAGTTAAGGTTTATTTTGGTTCAAAATAGGCATTTTCCATGAACATCTGAAGACCCCTCATATATACTAGAAACAAATTTCACATATTACTTATAAATCATTTAATAATTTGAACACCTGCTATAACTCAGATGCAACAATGAGTAGAACCACCTCTTCTCCAGAGCTCAGGAGGCCACTATGGAGAAAAGAGGGAGGTATCTTGGGGAAGCAGGGACAGATTACAAGTCAAAACCTGAAGGAGGACTAGCAGATGCGGAAGAAGGGAGGGAGGCACTCCACGGGGACCCACGGGAGAACACAACCACTGCTGTTTGGGGCAAAATAAATACTTCCATGAGCTGGGATGCAGCACACAGTGACATCAGCCTGAGCCTGAGGGAGTCACATCTTTGTCTTCCTTTAAATTGGGGGAAATGGACAAATGATTTGCATCTGGGATAGGAGAGAATAAGCCCAAGAAGCAAACAAGGGATTCTTTGTTTTCATTTGCCGATAGGGAACTAGGCTTATCAGAAGAGTTGCCCAACATCACACAGTAAGGTGGGTTCTATGTCTCCCATCTAATGCTTGCTTTGGCAGCACATACACTAAAATTCTCCTATCTGATGGTCTTTGTAACAGACAAACCTGATGAGCAGTACAAACGGCCCAAGGATCCTTCAGCTAATACCTATGAGCCTGAATTTACAACCAGAGACCAAGGTTCTCAGGGCATTCTGCTAGCTGGCTAGCTAGCTATGTGTTCTCAATTCCTCGCCCCATCTGGGCGTACCAAACGAGAAGATGGGGCTAAATGAGAGCTGGTCCCCTACAGTTCTGGATCGTCAGCTTTGGGGTGCACTTACACCAAAGAAGCAAGACCACTCCTCTTGTGATCACAACATGCTGGGTGGGGGTCCTACCTGGTCAGCCATTGGGCAGCACCTTGGCACCGAACAGAGAACCCCACACTCGTTTCAAATGCTCAGGCACAAGGATGGCTCTGGGAGGAAACTCAAAAGCCAGCTTTTGACCCCAGCTCCTTGGAAATAGGCTGCTCTAGAGTTCAGAATGCTAGCAAGTAGAAACAATGTACTCAACCTTCCATTTCCATGGCAATTTATATTTTGCCTACTTCCAAAACAGACTTGAGGGACTTGGTGCTACCATAATCCATTTAAGCAACAACAAAGACCAAAGCAAAATTTCTAAAGGGGTTTGGAGAGTACACATTTAATTAGAAAAAATTTAGCTGAAGAAACTACTTGTGATCCAAAGACCAATGTTAGGGGCCAGTGCTGTGGCATAGCGAGTGAAGCTGCCACCTGCAGTGCTGGCATCCCACATGGGCACCAGTTCAAGTCCCGGCCTGCTCCTCTTCCAATCCAGCTCTCTGCTGTGGCCTGGGAAACCAGCAGAAGATGGCCCATGTCCTTGGGCCCCTGCACCCTCATGGGAGACCCAGAAGAAGCTCCTGGCTCCTGGCTTCAGACTGGCACAGCTCCAGCCATTGCAGCCATCTGGGGAGTGAACCTGCAGGTGGAAGTTCGTTCTCTCTGTCTCTCTGCCTCTCTGTAACTCTGCCTTTCAAATAAATTAATTTAAAAAAAAAAAAAAAAGTCCAACATTAGAACAGTAGTCCTTCCAAACTGTGGTTCTGCTTTCTGTGGTTTCACTGACGTGCGGTTAAGCGACCCAGAAATATTATGTAGAGAGTTCCAGAAATAACTTGTTTTACAGGTTATTTGCAGGCGAAGGCAGGTGTTTGGCCTAACAGTTAAGATGTCATATGGGACGCCACATGCCCATTAGAGTCCCCTGAGTTCTGCTTTCAGCTCCTCCT
The DNA here is from genome assembly GCF_051225735.1 of Oryctolagus cuniculus. Taxonomy (NCBI): domain Eukaryota; kingdom Metazoa; phylum Chordata; class Mammalia; order Lagomorpha; family Leporidae; genus Oryctolagus; species Oryctolagus cuniculus. The sequence goes on along the minus strand of NC_142882.1, from coordinate 84,612,370 downwards.
AATATGTGCCCTGAGAAGCGGCGTGACAGTTCCAGTATCTGGGTCCATGTTGCCCACATGGGAAACCTGATTGAGTTCCTGGCCCCACAGCCCTGAGTGCTGTGGGTATTTGGGGAGTAAACCAGCACACGAGAGGTTTCTCAGTCCATCTGTCTGTCTCCAGGGTGGAAAACATGTCACAAAAGCTCTGGAAATGGCCCACCAAGAACCCTGACAGACAGCCCTCAGAGACTAGACAACAGGATGTGACACATGGGAGGGGGCTGCTCCAGGCCCTGTCCAGGTATTTAACTGGGTTCCACCAGAGCTGCA